>NC_136771.1:20056429-20378929 GCF_947034865.1 Barbatula barbatula
TGTTTTAAATCTCTTTTTTGAAAGTGCATGCGATTTCCACTCTAAAGCTGCTTTTAAACTAGTGTTCTTAAAAACATGGAAGTAACTGTGTGGGTGGATATGATTAATGAGGGAGAGACAGGAGAGGAGTTAACACACATGGATTTTTCTCATTAAGACCTGTTTGAAACAGCAGCCTCGAATCTTGCACTCCTCCGCTGAACTTGCACTTTACCGCATACTGTAAGCTGGGTAATAGTCCGCAAAGAAAGCCGGAGAAATTCATTGCTGATCCAAAAGGTATTGAGAATTTTATTGAGTATTTTCTTTATTATTGAGTATTTTATTGAGTATTTTCTTTATTGAGTATTTTCTTATTTACCCACAAGGATATTTAACCACAATGATATATCTTCATTTATGCATGCATTTGAATATTAATCTACATCTACATTTCATTTCGTTTCACATTAAGAAGTATTCATAGGAACAATAGAATAGAGCATTTGAATATTAATCTACATCTACATATCATTTCGTTTCACATTAAGAAGTATTCATCTGAACAATAGAATAGAACATAAGTTATTAGTGATATAATCAGAAACCAGAAACCATATTTAACCACATTTAATTCAAGATGATTGTGAGCAAATGACCAAAATGTTTTAATGACTTAATGTTACAATCAGTATACCTGTTTAATGATTATTTACTTATATAGCATGTTTAAGAAAACTTTTCAACGTTTTACAGCAATATAAAATCCAGTGATGACTGTGAGGCCTAGAGGCCTGAGGCCTAAGGTTCAAATAAAGTTTAGAGGATGACATGCAGAAAACACTTTTTACATAGAACACCTGCACGTACCACACACACATTTTGGTAAACAAGTCCAGTTTTTTCATATGGCCAAGGACGACTCATGAGTTATTGCATATGGCCAAGGATGCATTATGAGTTCACCAAGTTGTTTTGCCGGAAGAGAACCGGAAAAGTGTCCAAATATGGGCACATGAATTATTTGTTTATGCACCAACCAAGATTCCACAATTAAAAACGTGTCCTGTCGCCTGGGATCTATTGGTGGCAGAGATAGGGTTATTGGTCATTAAAAATAAGAGATAGCGGGAATTTGCTTGATTGGTGTAACAGACAAACCCCCCTGCACCAGTTTTACTATAAATATGGGCTTGAAAACACTGTAACTTTAGATGCTTTGGGAAGATCTCACTTTGTTTGATTCGAACAAATAAAGTTTACTCTTTGACACCTGGACCTTCTTTGTTTGAGCAATTTTTTGAAACTACAAGACCAATTTTCCACAACAAAGGGAACTCTTTTGTGTTTTACAGATGCACACAAAAGAAGGCTATTCTGTGTCTATGTTCACATAGTATGCGTCCTAGATAGTGAAAATTGCATAATAGTATGTTGAAATGAGCATTCTCAATGTGCCCAGATGGTTTACTGTTTCTGGTGAAAATTCAATGATATACAACTCTGCGTTAATAAAATGTAATACTTGATGCATTACTGAATAATTAAATGTAAGTATGAAGTAAATATTACATAAGAAATAATGAATGAATTAAAGCTTGAGTGGGACAACAATGGAAATAAGCAAATTCTGAAAACTCAGCAATAAAAAATGTGAAGCTGACGTCGCACAATATGTTGCATGTTTCAGTGGAGCCGCCATCTTGGGAGGAAAATACTCTGCTTATTGTTTTAATATGTACCGTTACTTGTTTTGTATGATATATGGAGAAATCGAATGTGAAAGAACCCGGGTCTTTTCACGAATGACTCTTGCTATAGCAGTTTTAAACACAGCAAGACTAACATAGTTATATTCCCTAATCAGACAAGAAAAACAAAACTGCATTGAACACACTAGTAGCGATCCTCCCAAGATGGCGCAACAATCAACGTGGCGTGATATCGATTAACAATAAAAAAAATGAGGATTGAAATGATGTGTTCCATTTCATATTTAGACTTCAACCTAACATTACAACACAATGAATAAACTTAGCATTTGGTTTTTCCTGTTCATGTTCTTTGCCACTAGAACATCATTTATGGTGTTTACCCTATGTTTCTTTTTGCGATTTCATAGTCCTAAATGCATTGTTCTTTTTGGTGTGTTTTTAAATTATAGGCAATTACTGATTTCCCAGGAGTGCGTATGAAGCATTATGATTAGCTGGCATAAAGGGACTCATGTTAGAAGACAGAAACAGCCCCATTGGTTACAGTTCATTAAAACATACAAAACCTTAATTACAATTATAATTAATATTACTTAACTGAATGCTCAGTTTTAAACAGAGATGTTTCTTGTTTTTGGCAAGAAATATGATGTGGAAAATACAGATATTTTATTTTACGCATATGCTTAAAATGTTCTCTTGGCATCTATAGCATAAGCACCCTAGAACTTAAATCAGAAATCTAAAGAAATGGAGCTGCAGAAATATAAATATGTTTTAATGGCCAAGTGTTTAGAAAAAAAACAACTTGATTAACTATCATACAACTATTGTATGATTTTTTAAAGTAAATTTTACACACACACACAAAAGTAAACCGTACTAGTTGTTTCACACACACAAAGAATTTGTGATGGTATTCATACTTACACGCATATTGCAAGAAAACACGAGAACAATTCAATAAGCAGAACTGTAATAAAAAGTAATACATATACTTTATACTTGTGGAAATGAGTTTACTGCCTGGGTTTAGAGTACTTACACCCTATCCCAACCGTTATCACCACTGCTACTTTATGGCTTTGATACATCAAGACCGTGTGCGTGTGTGTGAAGGTCACAGCTTTCCCAGGTTACAACTGGGTCAAGCAAGACCATGGAAACTCTCAAAGGTAACTTAACTGGAAACAGGGTTGGCAACATTCAGAATAGGGTCTCATTTAATTCACAAGTGTGGATTTTATTTGAACCTGGGAACTTGAATAAGAAATTGAATCACAATAACAGGATTTAATTTAGATTTTTAATTTAGAAAAATGTTCAAATATAAATTTAAAAACTAAATTAGAATTATAAAGGCATGTCGGAGCCGATAGCCTTGCGGTTAAGTGCTCCGACATATTGCGCTGTTGCGCTCCGGTCGACCCGAGTTCGAGTACCAACTCGAGGTCCTTTCCTCTATCCCACCCCCTCTCTCTTGCCCACATCACTTCCTGTCCTCTCTGCATAACAGCTGTTCAAATAAAGGCAAAAACGCCCCAAAATAAAATCTTTAAAAAAATATTACAAAAAGATTTATGAAGGCATTCTCAGTTCAGTTCTGCATGAAGCAAAATCCACTGAATAATGATGTGGCAATGTATCAGTCACTGTTTTTTAAATAACACTTTAAATACATCTGTATATTAGCTGTAGAATGAAAAAAGGTAAAATAAGAAGGATTTTATGATGCAGCAATAAAACACGATCAAACTGTGATCCATACATTTAATGACAAAAGTGAACAAGTGACATACCGGAATCGGTGCATCCCTAAACTTCTGAATGGAATTACATTATACTCCATCAGCTTGATTTTATTTCTTCTTCGAGTAATATTGTCTTCTTAAAGAGGATTCATTAAGCACTAATATAAAACCTCTTCCCTTGTCACATAATAGCGCAACTCATACCTACCCAAAAATGTGTGATTTCAATAAATGATAGAATCTAATCAATGTTGGGAAAGCTAAAAATATGGTGGTGTAGGCTCTTTGTTTATTAGTAAAGACTATTTAAAACCTGTGAAGCTTCGGAATGATAAATAAATATATTTTTTTCAAACCTACAGCCGTGATAACCAGAAAAAACAACTTGATCTCTCTTCTTGCTTTTCCAATCCTCTCTCACCTGCAATTCAGTGCAGTAATAAAGTTGCTTTTCGAGATAAGAACTCTTCTGTGGGGTCCTTATCTGTGTTATTTTCAGTACAGTCCCACCTATAAAGATCCCTGGATATAACACAGTCCTTTCCCTTCTTACTCCATTGTACGTTACTGGGCTCACTATTTATTTATATTTCTCAACCGTTTGTCGGTGTGCTTTGCTGTAAAAAACGGCCACACAGACTGATCGGCATATCACTTATACACAGAAAGTAATTGGGGAAGAACCCGTCAATCATCGTTCACAGGCAGAGAGCTCATAGCCGACAGCTGCGAAAGTCAGATAAGAGACTGTACAGCGGTACAGCTGAGAACGAAGCGCATTACCGTTCTAACCTCAATATCATTTTAAAATGACGTAAAAATAGTAAAGTAATATTACTCTAAGAACTGATAAAAAGCATAAGGTATTAACTTCTCTGTATGCAGGTTGGTGGGGGAAAATGATGGCTAAATGAACCAGGTTCTCCACAACAAAATGTGCACACCCAAGGTAGCATTACTTTAAATTTTCCCAGATCAATTATTAACACTGTAAACATTTTATGCTTCAGCAGGTGTATTAAACAAATAAATAAATAATTGAATGCAGGTAAGCAGGAATGCAGGAATAATCTGAATACAGAATGCAGAGAGTACTGTATATTTTTCTGATTTCAATATTATCAGTTGTTTTAAAGTGCAGGAATGAAATCTATCTTCTCAGGCAGAATATGAGATTTTGGAGGATTTCGGATGAATTCTTGTCATTATTTCTTTAAAAACTCTTTTTTGTGGAATTCTATCAGAATTGTATCATTCTGGAGTAAAATTATCCAGCCGTTGTAATGTGCAATGTGCGACCACAGAGAGATGCCAATGTGTTAACAGCAGATCAGACAGATTCAAAGGTCATTTGGAAAGGAAAAGGCTAATTGGACAGGATTCATTGAAAGTTTTCCAACTTATTTTTACATCGTAAACATTATGAACAGAATTGTGAAATTATCTTTACAAATAATTATCTTACAGCCGTAAAAAAACAGATTGCACGTCGGAGAGAACAGTAAAACAGCTTTTATGAGTAATACATAAATATAGTGGTAAGTCTTTCTGGTGGTAAGACTATGAGACACACAGTTGGCTTTTGCTTATCGGCATTAGCATAGGCATTAGTTGACCAGCAGTTATGTGCACTTTACACACTTTTAGGCTCAAATGCAAAAGGGAATTTTCACATATTGTTTTAATATAAAACATTAAAAACGTGGATTTTTATATTACAATTTTTTAAAGTATTTCTCTGGGGCCCCTGGAATATTTAAGTTTTAACAGGATTTTTATACAGTGCACGATGCAAAGTAATGCAACATGACTGGACATGAAGGTCTTTTTTCGTCTGCAATGTTTAGTCTGACTCATAGCATTATGAATTTCAGGTGATATTTCTGTAAAGTTATTAATGTCCATCATACTGGGAGAAAGTAGGAAACGAGAGTACAAGCTGTAATGTTCCAGGACAAGAAACGTCTCCTAAATTGAACAAAATTGTACTTCTGTGAATTACCTGATAACATCGGCATCCAAATCCACCAAGGACAAGTGTAAAAGGAAGTCACATCAACTTTTGGTAAAATCTGTACAGAGAAAAAATAGCCAAGTTTGATGAACAGCAATGAGTCTTAAACATATGAACTGAGACCATCTATCCACAGCGCTTAAGCTTCAGTGCCAACTAATATTAAATCACACTTACAAACAACAAAACTTATGATTGCTTTATTCTGGATTGTTTTAAGTGTATTTGTGTACATGTCTGCACTTTAAAAGTTTTGTAATACTTTTGCACCTTTTAACATTTAAAGAGACAGGTATGCTTGTATATGAATGATCAAGTTCCTCCTGACCTTAGGTTTGGAACTTCACCCAAAAATCATTTTCTCCAAGTCTTGTCCATTCAAACCTATGACTTTCTTCCTCAGAACACAAAATATATATATTTTGAAGAATATTGTTCACTGAGACCCCTTCACTTGCATTGTTTTTTGGTGAATATTATAGAAGTGAATGGGTGCCACTGCTGTTGGTTACCAGCTTTAAGGGCAGCCTTCTTGAAGAAACCTGGGATGGTCAACAATACTTAATACTTCATAGACCGTGCTCTTTTGGCATCTAAATGCATCTAACTTTATAGGCTACCAGGTCCATGCCTTTAACCTAAATTCTCAGCAGTCTTCAGTCAGTGAAGCTGTTCAGTTTGCTTTTTTTTGCCTCAGCGCTTTTATAGCATCAGCTGACCTAAGAAGTGGACACACTGGTGGCAACAGTCCCTTGTCTGAACCCTGTCTGTTTTCGTGGCTAGACTGGAAAAGGATAACGGAACAAAGAGAGGGCTGATGGGATTTCATGAGGACTGTCTTGGACTGAAAAAGCAACGGCTACACAGCACATCAGAGACTGTTGTGTTGTTACACACAAACACACAGAAAGATGATATTGCAGTAATGATACAAATTTATTATTTCCATTCAGTCTGGTTTGCGCCTCTTGTATTTACAGGGAAACCAGAAGGACTGGAAATAGTCTGCATTAATACAGTATATCATTTTTTTCTCGACAAAACAAATGGGACTATCATAGCACATGATTGTGTCTTAAACCGCTGGTCAGATGTTTTCAAAGTAAATCTTTGAATGTAAATGTAAAAGTCTTAAAAACACTTTGATGGTTTAAAGATGATAACTTGGACCACTACTGACTGTTGCTTACATGGATTTGTAAATCTGGAAGTCCATGTTTATTCAGAATGGGCTTTTTAAAGGTCCAGTGTATTACATTTAGCGGCATCTAGAGGCAAGGCTGCAAATTGCAACCAATGAAGGCTTTGAGGAAGTTCTGGAAGATATTTTGCTCATTGATGTATTTAAATAAGGTAATGCGAAATTGCATTGTTGTACTGTGTTACCCTGGCAGTGCGGTCCACGGTGCATAAGGTGGCGGTGTGAAAGGACAATGGGCACGCGCTGCTAATGCTCTCCCTGCGCCATACTCCCGCTCTACCTACACTCGCGTGTGCACTAAGATGTTGTCAAGTTTTCACTTCTTTGCCGAGGGAGACAACGTGTTTACTACATGCACTCTGTAGAGCAGTTTGTCTGTTTAAGGCTACTGTGGAAACAACATGGTGAATTCCACGCAAGGGGACCCGCGGTGTACATAGATAGAAATAGCTCATCCTAAGGTAAATAAAAACATAATGCTTCATTATGTTAGCTCTTTATAAACCTCTGAGCATATAGTTGTGTATATTATATTGCATTTCTGTCAATGGATCCTCCAAAACAATCCTTTAAAGATCATGCACAGTCTGCTTCAACCCTCTTTAAATGGTTTCTCTCATCTATTAACATGTAGCACAAACAACTGCTTTCCTGGCATGACTATTATACTTCAGCTTCTATTGTAAAATATGAAGAGTCAATGTTTTAAAAAAATGAGTGAAGGTCAAATCTCCCGAAGTGCTGCTCTTCTACTGTGTGTTGTGTGCATCTGCTCTGTTGATATAAAAAAACTTTTTGTCATAATTCACTTTGTATTGTTGTTAAAAATCAATAATACACAAACATTATTCTGCAGACTCATTCTACGTCTGAATGTTTGCACCTCACCTTGACCTTTGCCAAGAATTTTGAGGGACAGGTCGCTGAATACTCAGTTTCTTGTCTCAGTGGGTTGATGAGGGAATATTGATCTGACTGAGCTGATAAGGTCAGACCCTAGGGTGATATACTCTTTTTATTAAGGGATGGAGGAAGAATATATTTTACTCCCCAATAAATACTGGAGACGGTATAACTGTTTGACAACCATATGACAACCATATGATTTCAATGCTCTGATTCAGGACTTGAAGAACCCAAGAGGATCCTTGGATCAGATGTATGTATGTATGTATGTATACAAAAGCGTGTTTCATGAATTTTGTGGTTTGTGTGAATGTGTGTATGTGTGCTGCTCCATAATCACGCAGGAATATCTGTTAAGTAAATGCATTTACAGTAAAGTGTTAAATAACCTTGATGATTTTATATAGATTTAAACTCCTTTATAATAAATACAATCGTTTTATAAACTCAATCTAGAATCTCATGAATTCAATTTTCTATAAACCCTGAAAGAATAATAAACATTTATATACTTGTATTCATGTACATACGTTTCAGAATTTAAAAAGCATGAAAAAGCAGTCATGTATATGATGCTCAAAGATAAAACTATGAATAATATTTTGTAATTCTGCTTTGTGGGACTAAGATAATGTAAAAGAACAGAGATGAATGTGTTGGGGCAGAGATCACAGCAGTGCTTTCTCCTGTGATGTTTAATGTTTCTAATGAGATTTGTTCCCCTGCTTGGTAAAAGCTTCACATTTTCGTTTTCACGCTTTCAGGTCGACCTCAGTTTCCACAGGCCAATGATCTCCTGACCACAAGTATACGCTGAAAAGAATATTCATTAGCCTCGTGTTACGGATGTGTGTGCACAAAGGAAAAGGCCTTTGTCAGTGTAGGTTAAGATTTAGATCCATTATTAGAAATCCCCTGATTGGAATCTATTTGTCCCGGGCGTCTGTTTTGAACTTTTGAATTTTGCCATTCATGCGCTGGTTCGACATGCAGGCAGAACCCTGAAAACATAAAAGACATAAAAAATGAATACATACCTTTTTGCAAAAAAATAATTACAATAAAAGATAAAAAATGAAAAGCAAACTTAAAAACTTAAAGGTTGTGAGACTTCCAATGATGTCATGTTCTTGTTGGTTAAAGACGCGAGGTTACAACTTATTTGGCTATTGCCAAGTCCAGTCCAGAGACCCCCGAAGTGCCAGGCCTGTGTGTCTACCGTTTAATTGACATCAAAAGTGCTTGACTTGCCATCGGTTGTGTATGTTGACATTTTAAAGCACTCCACTTGTAAGATGTGTTTTCTGAGATAACATGGAAAGTCGGAGTTATGCTTTTCAGTTTTGAGAGGTTGTGATTTATTGATTAAGGAGATAATGTTTTATTTACAAAAGGAAGCTGGAGAGAAAGATGAAGTGTGTGTGAATGTATTTTGAAGTTAGATATTTGCTAGTGGGAGATGATATGGTTATATGCAGACATGGCACTAAAATAACTGAAACACTGCATTTGTTCGTTGTCGAAGTCTGTTAGCATCAGGCAACAGATTAAATGCACGTCCTACACCTCCTCTCCATACCTTCAGCTTGACTTTTTTGCCCGTTTGATGGAGTTTGTGTATTAGGTTTCCGTCAACTCCTGGAATTCCTAGTCTAGACTTGATAAAAATGCAGATAAAGAATAATATAAGCTTACAAAAATGTATTCATACATTTTTATTAATAATAAAATATTGTTTGTTACACTAGTAATTTTTTTTATTAGGTATTTTTATGAATCATATATGCATCTTATAATAATAATAATGAAGATGATTATTACAACAACAATCATAATAATAACATAATAACTATTGTTATTAATAATTATTTTTAACTCACTTTACTAATTATTTCATTAATAAATAAAACATTTATCATTTTTGAAAATACTTTTCAAGGCTTTGAAATCATTTAAAATGGCCAAACATTTCTAGATTTTCCATGACTCTGGGTACCTTGGATATATGTTTTGTGTGTCTATATATATATAGATATATATATATACATATATATATATATAGAAAGATAGATCTTCTTGTCCTTTTTTAAGAGCCATGGTCTAGCTCTCAGCACAATTTTCCATGTCAAGGTTTATTAGCATGCAAACATTGTGATATGTTAAGAGGCATCCGTCTATGCACTTAACCCTCTGTGCGTGCAAAGAAATCCACTCAAGGACCTGATTTGAAAACCTGTAGATGCGTTTTGGTATAAACACGTTGCCTCAAACATATTCACACGTATGCATGCATGTTTTCAAGCTGCGAGTCGGCGAGACTATGACTCTTCACAACTCATCAACTGATGACAATCCATCAACCCTGTGAAAATACAAAGCTGCAAAGTTCTTGACTCGGGGGCACTCCAGACAGCCAATATGCTACACCATCAGCGATTTTTGTTCCTTGTGTTGATTCAAGCCTTAGCTTGCCAAATATAAGATGGTGAAGATGGTTGCATGCATGAGATCTTTAATCAATGCAAAGCTGAAATTTGGGACTGAAATCACACAGCATTTGTGAAACTGCACATATGCAATCCCCAGTGAAATGGATCAGTACAGACTAGCTGCTTAGGTGGCTTTTTGGGGTTTAAGAAAACGTCAATTTGGCCCTTAAGAAAAATTGTGTCTACTGAGGCTTTTGTGAGACATGTGGAGCATTGCTATGGAAATGTAAAATGTTGAAATCTCAGATGAGACTAGAAGTCTTCAGAGGGCTTAAATGTGCAGTTTTTTTCCAGAAATGTTAAAAGAAATTGAACTATGCCATTAAATTATGCATTAAAAGCTACACGTTAGGTTGTATATGATAACATTAGTTAACGCATTAGTTAACATGAACTAACAATGAACAATACTATTACAGCATTTATTCATGTTAGCTCAAACAAAACTAACAAAACCTTCTCTTCCACATGCAAACATAAACAATAGGCTTCACAAAAGTAAATGAATGCTATTCCTAGTCCATTCAACCAGCAACACATTGCATTCCCCATGTCTGATCATATCCAGAACTTAGTTCAAGGTTGATGTAAACATAAACTTTTGTACTTGCACTGTTCGTTTCTTCCTACAAAGTAAAATGAGAGGGGGGAGTGACGCTCATCCATTTTCTCTTTCATAATTAAACCTCAGAGATTGTGCCTAAAGACGAAACACAGGAGAACGTCTGTTGTTTGGAGAAGATTCAAATAACACAACCTCAAATCATTCAGCGCATTATATCTGATTGGAGAGAAATGCTGTTGTATAGCTGGAAATACATACATTATATAACAAAATGCTTCTGTTGAAACGTGCATCTGCGAGAAACAGTATTAATCCTAGCGTGAAAATCCATGAAATGCTCCATTGTGGGAAATCCAACACAGTTCCATGAGATTATGACTAAGACGCAAGGCAAACAAGCATTTGCCTGCTAAACTAGACATTGGACAGTAAACGGCATCGCAGAAGCTGGAATTGTACAGTTGTAAAGCTTGTCCTTATGTTTTACCTGACTTCCCTTTGATGGGAGCTTTACACTGTTAAAAATCCAACTTGCTAAATGTTCTTCCTACAAAGATAAATGTTCAACATTTTTTGTTAAAGGAGTCAAATGAATGTTGTGCATATATTAAACAAAATTAGCCTGAACATGTTTTTATCGAAGACTATTTGGTTGACTGGACTTAGATTCTCAAGTGTTTGGCCAAAATGCGTCGGAAAGTTTGCCCAGTTTACAAAACAGTTTAATCTGAAGAAACAATCTTGCAAGAGTTTGAAAGTTCCCAAGATGCAGTGCAGCATGTTCAATTCTGTGTTTCTTATTTGTTTTTCTTTTATAGAATAGTGTATTGGTTCTCGCTGGCTTAATATATGCTTTAATATCGTTGTTACTGTTAGTTACGGTATCTGTTGCATTCAAAAGTTATTAAAACAAAAGGCTTCATTATGTAAGACATACTTATGTATATTATATTGCATATTTTTCAATAGATCCTCCAAATAATGAAACAATGCACCTTTACAATTTAAGTATAAAATAGCATGAAGTAAGTAATTGTACCAGTATAATTAATATTTGGCCATTAATACATAAAATAAATAATAAAATACATACTTTCAAATAAAGTAATAGCATCACTGCCAAACACTCTTGTTACTCTCTCAGTGTTTATTTACAGGCTACAGCAAAAAGTTAACTTAGGCTGCAGAATAATTTGGATAGTTTTATAATGTGTGACTAATTTGTGTGTCGTCAACAGTGTCTGGATTCCTTCACCATCTCATTCTTGAGAAAGCATCTTTCATTTGACAGACGCTATTTAAATAATATATATTTAGTAGACAAGACTCAAATAGTAATAGTAAATTTCTAGGACTTCCCAGCATGAATAAATTAAGTGGAAGTTTTTTTTTGTTGTTGTTTGTTGTATTTGTTCCCACTTTTAGTTTGGCTATGTTGTGTTTATTTAAAGTTTTTTTTATAAAAATAAAATGTTTTGCAGGGTGCCGTGACACAAAATTAGAATGGAAACTGCATAAGGTTCACCGGCAATATTGTTTTATCTTTTGGTTGGACTGACCCTGAATAAACATTTAAATACATTCAGTGGTTTGCTTGGCGTTCGAACATTCTATAATGTTCATAGTTGTTTCTAGATAGCATCATAATAGCAAGCAAAGTTTGTCCACAAATGTTTCCACACGTATTTTCTTCCTCTCACTCTATTTCCAAGACTTAAAAAACCCAAATTGACCTCACTGACATGCAGTCCTACATTCATGAATTATACATATTTTCACCTCAGTTTGATTTTGACTATTTTGAGAATGTTGCCACTACTTAGCATCCCTTCGTATACACCGGGATAATCACCACCTCAGAGAGAGAGAGAGAGAGAGAGAGAGAGAGAGAGAGAGAGAGAGAGAGAGAGAGAGAGAGAGAGAGAGAGAGAGAGGAGAGGAATTGTAATTCTGACAGCAGCCGTTGCTGCCGTTGTCTCTAGAGATGTACTTTTCTCAGCTTTAACAGCAGATTAACAATGACCAGTCCAGTCACAGCAGAGACACTGTGCTAAATCACAAATACCTCTGTGCCAGGGAAATGCCACATTTGAGCAGGCACTTGTGGGTAAGCCAGATGGTTCAAGCACTGTCCTCACTGTCCTGTCTATTATTATGATGGAAACATGGGCCTGAAGAGACATTTTGGGACATTTTTAGACAAGAAATTTTTTGTAATTTTTCCGATTTTCTGCCAAGGACCGCTATTCTGCGTAGACCGAGGGTGCATTGATAAACATACTGTCCCATGGCTAAATGGTTGGCTCAGAATAATAACTAGGGAATAGTGATTTCTAATAGACTTGGCTTGTTTTTTGCTGAATTAACTAGACCAGGTTGCAGGTTGGTGTCTGGTCAGATTTGGTGTTTATTCTCGACAAGAAGGTACTAAAGAAGTAAAGAACGTTCTGTGCAAATATAACCTTGAGATCTATAATATTGAAATTAAAATTCATGATTGAAATCAAACTTTGATGCTTGTTATCTTAAAAGTAGATTATGAGTCTTTATGGTTTTCAAAAAAGGTGCGAAAAAAGGTTCTTTGATGCCATGAGGTCCTTTCCTGCTGTCGTTTGTGAACTAAGTTTTCCCTCAGGCTTTTTCCCCAATTGCATTCACATCGCACCAGCTAAAGAAACTATTTAGTGACGTAAGCCGTTCAACAGCAACGTCATTTAAGTGCGTCCATCCAACAACGACAAACAACCAAACAGCGGAAGTTCGGTCTATCAGCATTTGCTTACGTCACGGGTCGTTCCGATAAAGAACCGTAAACATCTGAAGAACCTTTGTTTCACAAAAGGTTCTTTGTGGTGAAACGGGTTGTTAAGATTATGAAAAGTAAGAAAGAGATGGTTCTTTAAAGAACCCTTGAATGAATGGTTCTTTGTGGAACCAAAAATGGTTCTTCTATGGCATCGCTGTGAAGAACCTTTTAAGCAGTGGTGCAGGGTCACATTTTTCAGTCAAAAAGTCTGTGACCCCACAATAATATACCAGTATTAAAAAATGTTTAAATGATTTAACACAACTGTTTCTAAAATATCATCAGAAAATACAGCAATAATGTGATAAAAGCATAGTTCACCCAATGTCACCCTCGTGTCATTCCAAACCTGTAAGACTTTCTTCTGCAGAACACAGAAAACTGATATTTTGAAATACATTGGTAACCGACATCAGACTCAAGGAAGAGAAAGGTGCAGATGTAATATATGGTACCTGTAATTTACATATTACATATTATATATTTTTGCTATTGAAATAAAACAAATGATCCTGTGCCTAGATCAGTCCACCCAGATATTAACATTAGCATTAGCCTGGTTCTGAAATCACAGAGCCTCACTGTGAGGCATTGGCCCCCGCTGGTTAACTCGTGCAAAGAGGGGCAGTACACATGGTGGCGCTGAATGATTTACAGGGCTGTCGATCCCTGAGCAACTGGAGTAGCTGTGACTCCCATCCAACAGCATCTTTAATGAATGGAGAGAGTGTTAAAAATACACAGGTTGTCAATTATTGAACATCTTCCCTCTCATGTGCCAGGGCCCGTTCGATCCCGTTTATTGGCCTCCTACCTGTCTTTCTTTTTTCAGTTTTTGCCCTCATTTCAAACCTGTCTTGTCTCACGCCATAACCCCTCCCGATTGTTTTCTTGTTTGCTGAACATTTTTCCTTCGTGTATGGTTTGCATAAAACTTATAACACATTTTTTATATTTCATAAAATGCCACAAAATCTCTGGCCCCCTGGATCATCTTGGGGGGCCCCCGGTTCGACATCCGCCATGCAAAAAGATTATGGGTAAAAGAGGACCGAGCTGTTAAAGTGTTAAATTATAAAACTAGTCAAAATATAAAGCATCAAGTTCTTTGCTTCTTCACCTTTGAAAGAATGGTTCACTCGGAAATGAAAGCTCTGTCATCATTAACAGGCGATATGTCATTCCTTTATCCGTGGAACACGAAAGGAAATCAGCAGTGATCGGGGGTGTCGACCTTTAAAAGGAAAGTGGGAAATCCAACTATTCAAAGTTCTATGAAGCCATGTAACTTTGTGTGAAATTCTTGCTCTATGTTGTTAAATTATGTGTTGTTTTCTCAAACTAAAGGTAAGCTTTCAAACAACGTTTGCACTTCTGTATGTATAAACACCAGTTCACTTATGAGAACCTCTCATTCCTGTTTATTAAAACTTGCTTCTGTAGCTCCTGTGTATTTAAGTACTTTCGATCAGGTACAAAACGTTTCTTCTGAAACGGCTGAAAGCCACGCACAGTTGGGGAGGGCCGCCTCCAGACAGACAATACAATTTAGTGTCCTGGCCACCAACAACAGCCATTAAACAGAAAGTTTTCAGGGTTGGGTAAATCAGAACCCAAAAACTTCTGTATCTGATGACTTATGCTGAATTTGGTTATGGTTGTTAAGTGTGACAAATGGCTTATAGTGAGGTTGTATATACCTCTTATTACCGTTCATTGTGTGACTAGCTGAGATAATAATAAAATCAATACCCGCTACACTGTAGTCATCATATAAGATTAATGATGGGAGAGTGAGTCATATATTAATGATATGGATGTGCTATTGCCCAATATTGCAGTATTGTATGTCACGGAGTGGAGAGAATAAGAATTTCTTATGTGCGTACATACTGCCCCCTACAGGTTTATTTAAATCTTGTCCTCAGAGTGTTGTAGGTAAAAACAGAAATATGATGAGTTATGATGCAAAACTCCTACGTGTTACATGAAACAAAAGGGACAAAGCAATGCGCTCATCAGACAAGAATGTGTTCCTAAAAAAGAAAATGTTATTGATTGATATTTGATTGAAAATGATATTTTTTTTCACGTTTTGTCACCCGTGCCTTATCACTTCTTTAACCTCTATGTGCACTGGAAGCTTCTGTCACTAAGACAAATTCCTTGGGTGTCTATACACTTGGCAATAAAGCTCTTTCTGATTCTGATATATATATATCTATATAGATATATATATAGATATATATTTATATACAGTGTCATTTACATAACAGTGTGGTGATGCTAGTTTGACCGTGTTTGTGCTCTAGCAAGCAAATTAGAAGGTCTTTCAATAAACACTTCAAAACAGTCTATGATCACAGCAACTTTAGAGCCGAATGCTTGCCTGACTGCCATCGGCAGTGTGGCTTGTAGTACCTGTCGCTCCAGCCACTCGATCAAAAACTCCAATCTGTCATGAAGTATGCCCATTCATTTGTGCCAAACTCAAGAAACAGTGGTATGAGAAATATTGAACCTGAAAGTCAAACCCTTTAGAGGAAGGTTTAGTCTCAACCTCATTAAAACTAAAATTAGCTGTTTACATTTGGAAAGCACAGACAAATGACCACCGTCTCACACAGCTGTAAAACCTGCATTAACACCAAGAAGTTGGCCAGCCCAGTGTAAAACTTTGTCATGTCTTCATTCTTCTGGAAAGAGTCTAGGCTAAACTGGGTCTCCAGTACTTTAGTCCTAAGGTCATGCAGCTCTGTTGTGGTTTACTTATGAACATTTTCCATCCTCTCAATGCCATCCATGGTTAGGTCTGTCTGACATCCTCCATCTGCATAAAATATGACTGCGGGCAAAAGGGTTACTCAATGAATTTACACAGCTAATTGCTCTCCGTGTCTTCTAAGTAGTTAATATTATTTCAAAATATTAAGTAAGTTTATTTTCAGGATGATATTTCTAAACACTGCACTAGTGTTTAGCTATTCTATTGTGTGAGCCAAATAAAAGGTTAACATTATAATTTTGTTGTCAGAATCCCATATGCGGTACACAACTGATTTGGTTATGAACGTTCTGTTGCTAAAGTTTTTCAAAGTGGTCTATAGATAGACATATCATGTATTGTTTATGTTACTGTTATGGTAATTCAAATGATTATGCAGTCAAATGATAAAAAGTGAACGGGTGCAGCGAACGAGTATGTTTTTGTGGATCTCTATAATGATGGGTTTGGCTCTGTTAATAACATGTGATTATAAAGAGACTTGTGGTTCTTTGCTTTAAAAAGACTCTAGGACCATAATTCAACATTTATTAACTCTACTCTGCGTTTAGGACAACGATCTATTATTTGATTACCATGATTTTATTATTTGTGTACACCCCAAATAAATGTTTGGATTTTCTTTTCCATCTGAATGTGCCAGCTACCCTGGGATCTTAGTCCTGCTGGTGAATGATGGGTGCTTTGTGTATGTCGGTGCGACAGCTGACACGGAGCTTGTAAGAGAAAAGTTATCAGCATTTCACGGAGGAAGGGTCAAGAAATCTTCTTATGGGAGAAAATGTTGAGAGAGGGAAGATAGAACGTAAGAGAGAGAAATGCTGGGCCGGAGAAGTCTGGTCTGTTACCTCCTCCTAAAGCGTTGAGTGGGAATTTCGCGGCTAGTTATTTGTGGCGTGATCCCTTCCCCTTCAAATCAAAGTGAGAAATTGGCTGAGCCCTATAAGTGACTCTAGCTTGTAGTCTGTTTGAGGGTAGAAACCCATGGCAGAGAGAAATAGCTCAGCTTGGGTAAAGTATGTGAGGGCTCTCCACATCTCTTCTGCACTGCATACAACCGTTCGGTATGGATTATTTTGCCAGAAGCCATTGACCAAACAGCTGTGTTTCGATAATCCAAAATTCTGAGGGTTTGTTTTAGGTCTAAAATCCCAAACGTGTCTTGCTCAAAGAATCAAGCAATATTTACAAGTTTGACTAAAATGCTTGTAATTCATAAATATATTGTTGTTGTGCTATTTTGCCAAACTTATTATGTTCCTGGAACCATTTTTTTAAATCCTGACTAAATTTGTGTCTATCAAATTGTTGTAACCCTTGTTATACTATAGAAACCTGAAATGTCTTCATAGAGCAGTGACATAGGCCTATGCATATTTAATTTTTAAAACATCTTGGATTATAGTTTTTATTTAATTCAATACAATTGATATAAATAGTAGGCCTAATAATAAATTAATATTCATATAAATTAAATATCAAGTAAATTAATATATTATTATATACAAACAGAAGTTAACTTCAGGCCAGGCAGGTGCATCCCGATCATGAATGTAGTCAGTAAGTTCTCTAAAATTGTGTTTTACTGTATTCAGGCTATAGTTTTTAACCCAAATGTGTGTTTTTCTGACTCTCGATTTATCTTTACGAATCTGACTCTCGATTTATCCAATAATTTGTCAGCAAATCCCGGAGACCAAGGTCATGACAGACTAATGCTTAAAATAACAAGATGTGACATAATATTCTGCATTTAGCCGAGGGGTAAAGATTGCACCCCAGATATATGTTTACTTGAAGAGGCTGTCGTGCCCATATCAGCATGCACATCAAAGTCAGCAACAAGAAGTTAAAAGTCAGATGGGTTTATTCGATATGTCATAGAGTCAAAGGTGAGATAGAGAGACTGACATTCAGGAACAAAATCTGCAGCAAGCTCTGGGACCTCTGCTTCATAGACCAACATTATAAGCTACGAGTCCAAAGATCACCTGCTCCTCACTGTCAATCACTCCGATCCGGCTGAATTCATTTCCCATTAACACATCCGTGCCCAGGAAGGCACAAAGACCCTGAGCTACCCAGAAGCGTCTGCCTGCCAGCGCCAAAAATCACTTAAAGTCTGCCACAGTGAGCAGATACGGTCCCATTAGCAGCTGCATTCTCTGGCCCTGCGTTCTCTCTCGCTTCCTCTGTCAGTTACTGTCAAATATGGGAACGCGCTGTTCCCCCCTGGAGGTTTTCTGGAAGAGAAACTGTCGGAATCTCTCACGCAGCAATATTCTGTAACACCTCGGGGGGCAGCGTTATCATCTCGCCCATCTTGCATCTCCACTGAGAATTTCACTAACAGTACAAGCAAGCACGATGTGTGAGGTGCGTCACCGTAACACGGCTGAGAAAAACTGAGACATGCAAAGAAACAAGGGTGTCTAGTGGCAAAACAGGTGTTTTTGCAAGAAAGGTTTATTGTTACTATTATTATGGATGTCTTGCATCTCTAAAAGCATATACTAATAAAAAAATAAACTAGCTGAAAATTCCCTTTCACATGAACCATGGTTTAACTAACCGTAGTTTTGTGGTTTTATTTGTAGTAGCTAAACCACATAAGCACAACTGTACTGTGGTCTCAAAACAATAAGCATTGTTTAACCATGGTAATGGTAATACAATTTTAATTTAAAATAAAACTATAAAAAACTATGGGTAATTTTCCAAAGGGACTGTTTGTTGAAGGTTATACGGAACGTTTCAAATACAACTTTCATTCATTTTGCTTTGTTCTGGAAAATCACATTGTGGAGCAAATTTCATTAGAGTCGCCAAATTGAATGTGGCTCAGTGCCGAATTTATGCCCTGGTCAAAGCCAGAATAAACATATGCTGGCTCATAAACAAGTCACGTTAATCAGAATGGTAGTGATAGTTGTGATTTGAAGCAGGTCTCAAAGGAACACCTGTCTTTTATTCGATTTTTATTATTCTGGTTAAGAATAACAGGTGGTTCTAGAGTTGATATTCATGCCAAAAATGAAACACATTTTTCCCACTTACACTGACATTTTGTGTGTGTGTGTGTGTGTGTGCATGTGTTTGTGTGGGAGTCCACACAAGGTGCCCCAGAACTGTTGTTTTAGGCGGAGCGCTCAGAGTGCCTGAAGTTGAAAAAAACAGAAAAGCGTTTGACGTCATGTGCGCTTTTTTCCATTGGTCAAACGAATGAGAGGTGAGGCGGGGCGTCACCAAACAACAAACCAAAGTTGAGACCGCTCGCTGGACCGCACAGGTGTTTCGGTGGTTACCCAACAACATAAATAAATGCTTCTTTTGGTGACTCTTTGCAAAAAGAGAGTTTTTCGAACATGAAAAGGGAGTTCTGTCTGATCGCACTAATTTCATTTATTTTTATTTTTGGGTGAACTGTCTCTTTAAGCTCAACCCTAAGCGGTTTTCTAACTAGTGACCCAGCGATGAGACTCGGGCACACCAACAAGGAGGCTGACATCAGTTGCTCATGTGCCTCCTGAGGTTTATATACTGCACCAGTCGTTCCAGCTGGCAACTAAATTTTAGCAATTATGTTTGGTGATGCTAGTGGTGCAGAAATTATATGCTTCAACATGACTTCTGGCTTCTACTTGTTGGTAATCGTACATGGTCACAGTCATTCTATCGGACTAGGCACTCTGTCATGGTTTGTATTCGTTTGAAAGTCAGACCAATCACTATCTATAACCAACTACCTGACTGATGGCTCGCAACATGAGAGAAATTGAAATACCAAGAAAATAACACTATATATTAAGGCATTCCTCCCCACACTCAACGCCCCCCTATTCCCAATTGGTTTGTGTCTCATTCAACAGCAATGCTGGCTAAGGATGGAAAATAATGTATTGCACTTGAGAGTCAGAGGTTATGAGGCCGGACTTTTCAACAAGGGCAGGAGAAAGACACCCACCACACACAAACATCTCATTAAACATCCCGCGTCTTATCATTTATGATTATACGTCTCCACTGCCTTCCCATAGCTTTCCTCTACAATTTTGCAAAACATAATCTTTAGCATTTAATGTAGCTTTTAATTTAAAAGCGTCCATCCCTGTAGAAAAATAATGCTGATTCCATTTACTGGGAAACGCCTGAATGCATTACTTTTTTGGCAGGTAATTTCTGTGTGTTTTGGGAGCATGTTTAAAAGCTCCCTCTCTCTATAGTGTGAGTGTGGCATATCTGGCATCAATTGAGGTTTTGCATGCCCTCCACATGTAAGTTCTCTTTGCCCTTCCTCCACCCTGTTCAAACCTGCTTGCATTTAAATGTCTGTCTGTCTCTGTTTATTTGACTTCCTGACAGTTTACGATTTGTTCCTCAACAGGCCACTCTTTAATGATTGTCATTAGCAGTAGGTTGATCTTCAGGGGACTGTTCCTGTCCGGCTGATTCGAGTGGATGGATTCAATAGACCTTCAAAATGCAGAACAGACCTGAAGGAATTCCGGGAATGCGTGGCCTTGTTTTTATATCCCGGTGGGGATCCTAAACCTGATTGCACACCAACTCACGGAGACTCGTGTCACCGTGGGGACAAAAATTTGAATCCCAATGAGCATAAAAAGTATAAATTGTACAGAACGATATTAACAGTATATATCTAAAAATGCAAAAAAGTTTTCTATGATCTTAAGGTTTAGGGGTAGGGTTAGGGGATCAAATATACAGTTAGTAAAGTATACAAATCATTACGCCTATGGACTGTCGCCACTGAGATAATAAACCAGACATTTGTGTGTGTGTGTTATTACAGTGATCTGGTGAGGTTTAAAATAAGAGGGCTCTGCCATGTTCAGGGTTATTTTGGTTTAAATAGTGGTTCGTTCATGGTAGACACTCTGTCTGGAGTGCAACTCTGCCTGGAGACACTGACTTGGCCTGTCTCTCTCTCCTTCTCTCTCTCTCTCTCTCTCCTTCTCTCTCTCTCTCTCTCTCACTCGCTCTCACTCGCTCTCTCTCTCTCTCTCTCTCCTTCTCTCTCTCTCTCTCTCTCTCTCCTTCTCTCTCTCTCTCTCTCTCACTCGCTCTCACTCGCTCTCTCTCTCTCTCTGTTGTTTAAAAACCAATCTGGCAATTACAATGTTTTCTGGAACACCCTAACCATGGAAGGAGCAACATTAGCACACATGCAAGTTTTCTTGAATTAGACACATTAAACGTTATTCATAAAATTAATTTATTACTATTTAGTCAGATTATCTAAAGACGATTACTGCTTGTTCAGTAAATGCATGCACTCTAGCTAAATTAAGAAAAAGACATTCAAGGAACAAGACCCTTGCTCTGTGTGATGGTTGTGGGTTCAGAAGCCAGGTAACACACGTGCTAATAAAAACATCGATTTGAATAAAACTTTATGCAGTACCTCCGCCGACCAATGCGTGTCGCACTTCTTTCCAGACTTACGGTTAACCGCAATCTTCTCGGCCACCGTACAAACGCGCAACTGTTGCAGGTCCTGCTCCAAATAACAATCACAAACGCGTTATTATCATCATGGCTGAGTACTCACATGTGAAATCCACCAAACTGGTTCTGAAAGGTTTAAACGACAAGAAGTAAGGCTTTATTTACAAAGTCCGTCCTGTCGAACATCTGTATGAATATATACGTTAGCATTAATACTAAGTTACTATTCATTTAAACCTCCCTTTTTCTGTTGACGTTAATGTTTTGTCTTCCACATTGTGTAGAAAAAAGAAAAGGAACAAGGACAAAAAGAGAAAAAGAGACGATGGACTGGACAAGCCGGATATTGTTGGTGTGTGCACGTTACTTTGTTATGTATTAGTTCTTTCGATGTGTGTTCAGTG
This sequence comes from Barbatula barbatula, assembly GCF_947034865.1. Lineage (NCBI taxonomy): Eukaryota > Metazoa > Chordata > Actinopteri > Cypriniformes > Nemacheilidae > Barbatula > Barbatula barbatula. The sequence goes on from NC_136771.1 coordinate 20,078,514, forward strand.
TGTCTATTTGAAAGATTCTCACGTGCTAGCTTGCCTATTTAGGTTTCTTCTTATTTAAATTTCTATAGACAATCCTGTCTTACACTCACAAATGAATCTCATGCATTTCTTATGTGTTTCAGGAGGATGGTGGGCAGTGAAGAGTTTCGGTGAAATCACAGGCACTGTGGCCATTGAGATGCAAAGCAACTCTTACATTCATGCTTTGGACACTGGGCTCTTCACAGTAGGAGCTCCACATAAAGGTACTGACAGAGCCGACATTCAGTTTTCTCTATACTTCTCTATTCTTCTATATATGCATCTACATGAAAAAAGTTGTTCTTTGCCTTTTGATTAATACCTCAGATACTTAACACACCAATATTTGACTGTTGTAAACAAACCAGATTAAAATCAATGCTGAAAATATCATCACGTATAGATTGTATTACTTTCATTTTCATGGAGACCTTAGATCACACTTCCTTTGTCTAATAGTATGTTGATAAACATTTTATTCATTTTATTGCAGCGTTTTCCTCTCAGGTCCTCACCAGGCCTACAGATCTTGCTTTTGATTGAATACAATCTGGAACTAAAAAAAACTAGATACGTATGTTCATGTTTTGCAGTATATCTCGCAAAATAAGTGAAGTACCTTAAAGCTCCAGGTGAATCTGCTGTGCAATTACACCACGGTGTAATTTTTCAAATAGTCACGTCATTTGCCTTTTATATTGTCTTTTAAATTGAAAAGGTCCCTCTAATGGTGTGGAACAAATAAGTCTCTGTGGTAGAGGCGGCTAGTTGTTGCTTTTCCCCGTCCCTCCCAGTATGGAGGGATTTTAAAACCTGAATAATGTTATGGATCGTCAGCCTCTATTACCAAAGTCGTCCATGCAATGCACAGAGCAATTACATAGTTCAGTTAGCAGGAGGAGGAGGGGTTTGTGATTGTTTTTTCCAGCCTCATTTTCTATTCCGCACTGACCGTTGGCTATAAGGATCCGTCTGTACTTCATCCTCGAAGATTTGTGCACGCTACCTAAAATCAATTTAGTTTAGTGGTGAAACTGTACGGCAGGGAGAATCAGTAAAAGTGTCATTGACACCCACTTCATGACCAATGCACAAGTATTCTGACTGTGACTTTTCATAGCTTGAAGACACTTACAGATTTCATTTTTTAATAATTCATGATTTCTTCGAGCATGGAAAATAGAATATATCAGCTTTCCGATTTAATCTTTCCTTTGATTCAGTCATGCTAGGCTGGTGAAAATACTGCAGTGCTTTTATCTAGCCACATAGTTTAGTGTTATGGACTGATCTTTTTGTAAAAAAATCTCTCTTGTGTTTGCAGAGGATGACGGTCCAGATCCCCCTGAACAGTTCACTGCTGTCAGACTTTCAGACTCCAGGTAACTAGCAAAGCCTTTTAACATTACTTTCTCTAACAATTTTTAACACTATCAATTATTACTAAATTAACTATAATCATTGTGGTATCTGAGACTCTCTGAGAACAGGTTTTTTGTGTGACTGACGTTTCTTACCCGTTTTGCTGGTTTGTAGGATTGCGCTGAAATCAGGTTATGGGAAGTATTTAGGTTTAAACGCAGATGGTGTTGTGATTGGACGATCAGATGCCATCGGTTCCAGAGAGCAGTGGGAGCCAGTGTTTCAGGATGTAAGTCAATCCACCTGCAATAATTAAAATACGTGATTTTAAACCATCTTTGCAGGGTCTTAAATTGTTTGTTTTCCTTAGGGTAACTTGGCCTTGCTTGCTGCGAACAGCTGCTTCATCTCATACAGCGAGAACGGAGACATAGTGGCCCACAACAAGACAGCTGGAGATGATGAAATGATCAAGGTGGTTTTCTTCCTCCTGATCATATATGCAGGATTACGATAAATTCACCTGTGTTTTCATGAAGGTTGTCAACATGCTGTTCTCTCATTCACAGATCCGTTCATGTACTGAAAAAGAGGTGAAGACGAAGGACGATATTGCAGAAGAGGATATGGGTGATGTCAAGTGCTGTGAGGTCAACTATGTGTGAGTGGCTGCATTTACGTTTTCAATTATATGAATAATGGAAGTTTGGAATTAAATATTTTTGAGTTTTTATGTCTATATGAGTATTAGTGATAACGATTCACTACTATTTTTTGCCTTAGGAAGAAATTTCAGAGTTTTCAGGATCGGAAGCTGAGGGTGAATGAGGGAGAAAGCGGCATCCTGAAAAAAGCCAGAACAGATGGAAAATTTCATGAAACCCTGCTGGATCGGTAGTACCTACTTTCATTTAGCTTTGTGAATGTCTGCTCAAGATGTGTGCTTCTATGTTTATCATAGAAAATGGGCTATCAGACCTGCAAACATGTTACAAACACTTTGATTGTACATTTATTGAGAGATGATGTTTTCCCTTCCCTGTAGGAGAGCCAAGATGAAAGCTGACCGATACTGCAAGTGAAAACAGACGATACTTTGCCTTAATGACGACTTTTTGCTTTTTTATTTAAGCCTATTCACAGGAAAACATGTTTTTAGTTTTTAAAAGTTAACTGTATTGATAGAGTATCAGCCATCCGTATTTTACTTGACATTTGTTTCATTTTCCAGATTAAAAAGTGTTTTTCAGTTAAGTTTCTATGTCTATTTATAAAGTCGTTTAGTAGAAACCTTTGCCCCAAGCAATTTATAATATATATTATTAACATATGAACAAATTTAGACTATAATATAATATACTTAAATAAAGATTTATATTAATTAGTATCCGTTTAGATCCATATATATTATATATCAATTAAACATTCCACATTAAGGATATCTTTATTGAAGAAAAAAGACAAAACTCATCCCCAGTATCTGAAATTATTTAAAATGTCTCAATTATATTTGCATCATGACCAAACAATGGACAAACGTCTAGTCATGTGTCATGTTCACTGCAGTCTGACCTTTAAACAAGCATGTTCATTTGTCCGGTGTTAAGCACAGTATGCATTACAACATCAATATTGACCGTTTTCGAATCTGCTCTTTGTTTACTGGAGAAATGTTTCACTAAACCGCGTATCATATGTTTTATAAGCTTGTTGTTGCACTCCCCTCTACGTCCAGTAGATGGCGTGACATTGTCATGATGTTTCCAACCACAAGATGTGCGGTCTTTAAAAAGAGATCTTTTTATTCTCCTCTTTTGTCCATAAAAATGTACAATTTTCTAAATTGAATACAAATGAGCAGCATTACAGTATAGGTAAGCTAGAAAAGTTCAAACCCTTAACCATAAAGTGTCAAGTCATGTTTTGCCACTGTTTGGTAACTGCTGCGTGTGGTAACTCCCCCAGTGTCTCGAGGATTTGCTCATATCGTCCGTCACGAGGCTCATCAGCACTTCCGCGTTCTCGGACGCGTTTCTGAAATCAGTGACAGCTCGCTTGAAGATGTTCACTAAATTCAACTTTTGTTGTTTTCTTCTTACATATATATTTTTGTGCTTGTCTGCGCAATATGTACCGCCGGTAAGTAACAGCTGTGAAGTTGATGAAGTTCGATGTATAGGTCATTGTATAGAGTATAAACAAATGTATAGAGCTCAAAACAAACAGATGCAATATATTTCATTGGATACAAAAATCTGTGTTTACTGTATTACTATAACACTTTAACGGCATTTTAATACCGCAACCTATATAGTTTAATATAGTTTCATGAATGAAAAGTTGCTTAATCTCTAGCATTTGTTTAGTGGATATGCTTATTGATGTATTGTCATATTACAGTACACAGAAGAGTGCAGAAGTGGAATGTATCCTCCGAACGGCCCAACGTAAGTTTGTATATTTTATCCCCTGCATAAAGAACAGTGCTGTAAGAGTATTGATGAAACCTCTATTAGTAAATGTGTTGAGTTGCTTGTACTTGATGTTTTGTAACAACGGGGCAAGAATACGTCATTGTTTTGCAAATATTATGGCTGTTATATCATATTAGTTGCTTGACCGCTAAAAGTGTGACATCTCTTGAGATGAGAGTAATGAAGTCTGGTTTTGGATCTCTGTGTTTAAGATTCAAAGGTGATGTTCCCTGGTACACCGTTGATCTGGATCTGCCACCGAGCAAGAGATGGACAAATGTCATTACGGATAAAAAGAACTACGTGAGTTGATATCCTCATTTTAAATAAGTTTACGATTCATCAAACAAGTCAAAGTGCCATAAAACAGATGATCTTGATCTTCAGTTGCCGTGGTAGATTTCAAGTGTCAGACCATTTTCACATCGATCAACTTGAGTGAACTGTAAACCATAAAAGCCGCAAGACTCAACATCACATCATCGGTGCATGTTCTTGAACAACTTTTTAAAAAGATTTACTAAACTGATTTGCTTCGTTTTTTAGATGGTGAGCATGATTCAGGCTATCAGAGATCTAGCAGACGCCTTCGTTCCAAGTGGGAAGCTCATTGAACTAGTAGACCATGATTTGGTGAGTGCGGAGGAATATCCTTGAATGGTAGACACGTTCACACTTCCACCAATGCTCATTTTGGACAGACGCACTGACCTTTTAACAGTAACAGTGTTATGTGCGTTTCTCCAGCCCTTGATGGTCAACACTCTTCCTTATCCGTTTAATGAAGAGATGAAGGGAGTTGCAGCCGCGTCGGGTGTTCCCTTGGGTATGCTGTATAAAACCATATTTGCTTGTTTCTTTTTTCACACTGAACCCTAAAGCACGTTCTGATCACAACATGAACTGCTCTTTCTTTAATGCAGGTGAGGTGATGCTCTTCAATATATTTTATGAGGTGTTCACCGTATGCACTTCATTGGTTGCAGAAGATGTAAACGGTGAGGTTTACAGTAAAGTGTCATTCATAAACATTAGTTAATGCATTGAAGAGTGTATGTTAGTTAATACAAGTACAGTTGTTTGTTGTGCAATTATGTCAGATAATTGTGTATTAGCAGATTTTGTATGTATTCGCAAGTGTTGAAATTGCCGTGTGCTAAGGAATAATGTTAATACATGCTAATGTAGTAAACAGTAAACAAATTAAGACACATTTGTTACTATTTTTGTTTCCTGTAGTTTTATGTCATTTGCATATAAAAACAACACATTGTGAGATTTGTGTAAACTTCGCCCTAAAATCTTTCATACATTGACCGCAGGCGATCTGATCCATGCCAGAAATCTGGACTTTGGACTTTTCATGGGGTGAGTTCTGTCTTTTGTTGGTTTTTGTTGTTCATCCTCCTACATTGTTATGTAAATCTTTCTAGGTAAACTGTTAAAATCCATTCTTACTGCTTACACCAAAACAGTTAAGAAAAAAATATCTTAAACCACAAATAGATTACATAACACATTACAATAAAACATATTTAAGTTGGATACTTAAAAAAAAAAGACGACGTTTGCATTAAATTGTGTTGTTGTCTGTGCTTACAGATGGGATGTGAAGAACAGAACATGGATCATAACAGACAAGCTGAGGCCGCTGGTTGTCAACGTTGACTTCAGACGAAATAACCATACCGTCTTTAAATCCACCAACTTTGCTGGATATGTTGGCATGCTGACTGGCATTCGCCCGGTGAGGACGCAGAGACAATTAACGTGATATAGTCAGTCTTAGTGTATGAGATGATATATACAGCCAGATGTATTTGCTTAATTTTATATGCAGACATTTAAAACTGGGATACATCCATAATGACTGTTGTTTTTTGTTTCACTTCTGCATTTTTACAGGATGTGATTCTTAAGAGAATTGTGAAAGCTAGGATTGTTTAGCAGTAATGTAATTCCCTCTGTTGTTCACTGTTTCTCTGTATTGTCTTGCCTTTGTAGCACACATTCACTCTCACTATGAATGAGCGATTCAGTCTTGACGGAGGGTACATTGGTAAGCCTTTATTCCTCCTCCTGATATTTGCAGAGTCATATGATGTAAACATGCTGAATAATCTCAGGCTGTGTCCGAAATCGCACACTGTGATAGTACGTACTGAATTTGTATACGTACCTACCTATCGGCCGTTAAAACAGTATGTTCTATATAGTATGAGTGAGAGTAGTATAAATATATTTTGGACATAATTTTGTTTTATGGTCATGTGACCCATATGCTCTTTGACGTATGATAAAAGCATCATTTTGACAAGAGAAATTCATTAATTGGCACTTAAACTGATGTTTTTTTTTGCTATATTTATTTGATTTGAAATTTGACCGTTGCTCAGCTCCCGTGGCATCATGGGATAGATAAGTGTCCATCCGATCCCCACTCACGAATCTCAGCTCAAGTATTAGACCATCTGTGTATTCCTCGCCTACGGTTTCGGACATGCTATTCAAGACTCATACTCATTTTCGCCTACTGTACGGTATGGAAGTAGGCGATTTTGGACTCAGCCACAGTCTTTGGAGGTTTTTTTGTTTGTTTCTTTGGCCTGATTATTGGTGGAAAGCAAACAAGTGTAATTGTTCTAAAGTGTGTATTTATTCCAGGGATCTTGGAGTGGATTCTGGGGAAGAGAGATGGCACATGGATGAGTTTTTTGACTCGCTCTGTACTGGAGAATGCCACCAGGTGAATTCTGAAAGCTTGCAAGGCGATATTTCAGGAATCATGTCAGTGATAGGTGTCATTATCAACTAAGATGTTGTATGTGTGTTTCTTTAGTTATGAGAATGCCAAAGCCATGCTGTCTGACACTAAGCTCCTGGCTCCGGCCTACTTCATCCTTGGAGGAAACCAGACAGGCCAGGCCTGCATTATTACCAGATCCAGAACGCAAAGCCTCAATCCACTAGAGTGAGTCTATTCTTTGCTGTCATACACGTAGTTAATGTGTTATTTTTTCCCCACATTTTAACAGTTTCTCTATATTTCAGGTTAGATGTAAAGAAAGGCAGGTGGTACGTGTTGGAGACTAACTATGACCACTGGAAAGCGCCTCTGTTTTTAGATGACCGGAGAACTCCTGCTATGAAATGCATGAATCAAACCACACAAGCTGTGAGTTCTGGGGTTTCTGTAAACTTTATTCATAAGATTGTTTGAATGTTTGTTGTGTGTTGTTATTACAAATTTGCAAGTTAAACACTTAATAAACTAAATAAACAACCTTTGAACACTGCTGTTCAGGTGAAATAAGAAAAGTTGCAATTCTGTATTTTTCTCTTTCAGAATATCTCTATAAAGACGGTCTATGATGTCCTCTCAACCAAGCCAGTCCTAAATAAAGTAGGTTTATGAATCTGTAATTTCTAGTTTCTGTATGTCAGAGTTTTAGCATTTTTGAGTTAATTCTGTCTCTCGTGGTGCTGTGCAGTTGACCACATACACTACTATCATGGAGGTGTCCAAAGGATCATTGGATTCTTTCATTCGTGACTGCCCCAACCCCTGCATGCCATGGTAACAGGTTCCATCAAGACCTGCTGCACCGTTGGGATATTCTTCTGCACAGCTAGAGATATCAGCAGTCAGATGTCACTTTTGAACATCACTAATTTTAAAGGTTATGCACCGGTTTTTGGAACAATGTTTTGAGTTCATAATCCAAAAACATACATTTTAGAGTAACTAATACACTTTTCTCAACAGGTAAATAAGAATGTATAAATTGCACTGATATTGCTCAGAACTTTAACTGATTAATTGTGATTTGGGGTTTTATATAATGGTTTTATTTGTAACTATTTGCATACAGAAATGTACTGGGGAACATTTTAATGTGATAAGCACTACTTGTGTGCCAGCTTTGTTTTATTTTGTCTGTTAAACTGAAGCGTGTTATATTGCTACAATGGAAAATGATCAATCAGAAGAAACAAATGTATATGATTTCTATACTACAGCAGTGTGCAGAAAGTCACATGCGGAAACGGTATTAACAACTGTGGAAATAAACTCAGAAAACTTGCCTTTGCTACACTTTTTGCCAAATACACAAAAGATTGCAGCAGCAAGAGTAAAAATCAATATTTTATTTGTTTTAAACAGCATTCTAAACACTGAAATTACATGGGGTGAAATGGGGCGAGAACCCAAGCATTGGCAACGTGCCTTGATAAAAAGATAAAAAGGAAAGCAAGACAATTTAAAAGTGCAGTAACATATTAGCCTTCAGGAAGAGGGAGAACAGGACAATGGAGACATCAGTGCTAGTATGATTCCACTCTATCCACTTATAATTTTAAAATAAGCAATCTGGGTCAAACCAAATGTGACGTTCTGAATTAAAGGTAAAAACTATGCATCACACTGGTAAGTAATGTTCACAGTATCCCAGAAAGAAAAGCAGACTAAAGCATAACCATGCCAAAGAGAAAAGATAAATGTTGCATCGTTGTTGTTGAACAAGCAAGAAACCTGGCTTAAAAAAAACAACACACATCCTTTCAGAATACAGAACAGCTTTAAGACAAATCCCCTTTCAAACATTGCCTACGTTCTTCATAAAACGTTAAAAGAAAATGACCTATACATGTATAGAACGACTTGTATCTTGCATTGTTAGATGGCATGCTGCTTGCTAATTCAAGACTTAGCTTTTGTTTGCAAGGAATCTTAAAGAATTAAGCTTAAGTTACAGTCATGTTGCATGAATGGTGATTTTTAGTGTTGCAGTCAAATCAAAAAGACTGTTTTCATGCGCTCTGGGCTCCAATGGTCTCTAAAAGAAAAACAAAATATAATCCACATCACCTTATTCTAATATACAAAGTAAGTGAATTTAAAATTGTTTAGATGATAGGTAGAATTTTGAGTAAATTTAAACCGTTACCAGGCTCTTTGAGTGCATGAGCATTTCCCACCAACCCCATAAGACCATCTGTGTTTGAATTCAGAATCTCGGCTGTAAGGTTATTATTCTGCTGCTCTTCTGAGATCCTGTTACAAAGCTCCTCCTGTACAGATTATAACAAAACAGTGATGCATAGAAAGACAGGCAATGAACTGGTAAGTTTAATTTTTTCTTTGACAGTCTCATAAACAATACAGAGAACACACACAAACCTTACCTCACACAGAACAGATATTTGAATAGGAAGATCCTCCACCTTTACAAAATCTTCTTCATCTGATCTCTGACTGGTGTTTCCAGATCCAGCCTCCTGTGTGGCCAACACACGGACAAAGAATTACATAGAAACATTTAAAAATAAAAAAAACATTCTGATGTGACGTGTGTGAGAAACATACATCAGTGTTGATCATAACCGGTGAGTCAGTGTCATGGCTGGCTGTGTCTGACCCCTGAGAGATTTCCTGTGCTGGAGAAACTGTACAGCTCTCGTTGTCTTCTCTCTCTCCCTCTGACTGGGCTTCGACCCCTCTGCTCTCTTCTGAAGCCTGAACTGTATCTTTGGATTCAGGCTGTTCGCTTTCCACTAAATGAAAAAAGGTGGGACGACATTTTCGTTCAAATGTGTTGGGTTCATTAAGTTAATTAAACAATGAATTAAATAAAAAATATTTTGCCATACTTTGGTTGCTTTCTAGGTCTGATGTTGCATCCTGTGTAACTCCTTTTGATGAAGGCTAGAACAACGCAAAAGATCATTGTTAGTTTCTGAGCTGGGTATGATTCACAGATTTCTTGTTTGCATGTTATCTCACCTGTCTGTTTTCAGCAGTATTGTCCATGTTGGCTTGTAGTGATGTCTGCACCTCAACAGGTCCAGCCTCAAACTCCTCCATTTCTTCCACTTCGTTTTCATCTTCTCCGCTGCCGTAGTTACACAGAGCCTGCGTCTCTGCTTTAGACAGGCCTTAAGAAAACGACGGCAAACATGTGACAAGTCAAACAGGAACGGAGCAAACTCGTATCAAATACAAACACATTACGAAACAGTTTCTACCTATAGGTGATAAGATGGCTAACCACGGCTAACCGCAAACAACTGTTGAATGGTCAAACGTGTTTTCTGCTGCATCATTAACCCATTCAAATAAACATATTAGTGCTCTTTTTTTGTGTGTAACTTTTAAACTAAGCGAGAGGCCTATCAGGCCTGCACATTAACTTTTTTGCACATAGCACCGGTACTACAGGGGTTAAAGTTTTGTATCACAGGCCAAACAGTTGTAGCACAAGTATACGTCTGGTTTCATCTTTAAAAAAAGACAGAACATACAAACACAAATTAGTTTTTTCCACAAAACTTTTCTCAGTTTTGTATTTTTTAAAACTTTACAGTAGTAATAAGAGGTGTCCTTAAAACTACTGTGTACTATAGTATTTACTACAGTAAACTGCAGTAAAATTCTTGTGTACCATAATATATGTGAACCTCACTATAGTTAATATTAAAGTATACTACAGTGTTTACTAGAGTTTATAAAGCTACTACAAGTTAGTGATTTTAAAATCTGGTTCAAATTAAGCAAACTTTTATTTTGACAGCTTCGTTGCAAAGACGCTTGAGCTTCAGTGTTTTTGACAGTAGCTTTACTCAGACAGTGAAATGCTCGTAAAATAAACTTAGAACAACTCTGTGGATGAAGTTCATGTGTTCATATCCTCGTATAGTAAGTTACAGACAAATCCTTGAGTCTGATGCTAGTCACATGTTAAAGTGTGCAACTCTTTCACTCATAGACACGCAGAACAAGCAGAGGACATATTTAAATAGAAATCCGCTTTCGTGATTCATTCCATATTTTCCCATAAAGTGCAGATCGCAGAGCTCTAGATCAATGGACTCGATGCAGCCGGACAATAAAAACAGACAAAAAAAATTTGTGGTGTGTCCTCACACACGAACAAGCACAACTACAAACGCAATTCACACAACCAAGCGGCTCTGTCTAAAGCACCTGACAAACTGTATTAAACACTGTTAAATTTACTTGTGGCACAGACCGATCTTTTCGTAGCATGTGCAACATACAAGTATACATGTACATTGGGTTACACATACTTATAGAAAGAGGCAGATCATCTCCATCTTCTTCTTCCATCTCTGATGCTTCACTGCTCTGTGCATCTTTCTCCTTCTGTCTCGCATGGACCGTTTCACCTTGCTCTGTCTCATCCTGATCCTGAGGACAAAACTAAATTGAGCAAACTTTCAAAAGAACATTTAGGATTCAGGAATGTTCCAACCAGGCACAGTGGGATTAAGCAATACAAACTAAGCTCTGTATGTTTGAGAGAACACAACACAAAAAAACCTTGAAACAATTCTGACTTACTTTGTCTTCATCAAAATAGGATGGTGAGAATGTATTTTCTCTCTCTACTGCTTTGGTTTCCTGAATAAACAACACTGATTGTTTATGTGTGTTGTGATTACAATGTTTCTGTGTTTAATAGAGTTATTTTTACCTCAGTCGTGGGTGAGGGCTTGGGGGATGTGTTGTCAGAGCATTTCTTGGTCCTGTGTTTGTTTTTGGAGGTGTTCTGGTCTAAATCCTGCATCAGTTTGAAGAAGGCGAGCTCATTAAAGAGAATCTCAGAGATCTCCACCAGCAGGTCTTCACCACAGTCTTGGAGCGTGCGGCCGACAAACTTGCTTAGTGAGTCCTGTGCGTGCCCGGCCACAAACAAACAAAAACCCCATCATCACACATACTAAAGGATCTTAAATTTAATATAAGCTAGTGAGGTGTCTATCAAGACAACTTTATATGGCAAGTTCAGACTTATGTGAACACAATGCCCATCTAGGTTGAAAGGTCAGCAGGGATAAAAAAAACATGTAACATGTAACATGATAGGAGACAACATAAAACAATGCTAATGTAAGGTACCATTACGATGGTGCAAAAATATCCCATCATCTTGTAGCAAAACAAAAGTTAATTATTTGGTATCAAAACACTCACAAATTCACTTTTAGAAGTAAACTTTTCAAAGTAGAAAAACACACACACAAAATGTGATAATGAGAATGAAATACCTGCAGAATGCCGGCCAGCTGTCTGTGGAAAAAGTGCACAAACTCTTTGCTCTCGTCGTTTTGCTGTGTGAGTTTGAGTACCATGCGTCTTACAGATGTCAGCAGCTGGTGTGAACACACCTCCCCAACGTGCTCCTGACAGAAGTGGGACACAGCGTGTTTGTGAACGACAGCCTTAACACAACTTCAAGTGTTTCAAAGGAAACGGAGTACAAGCATACCTTTAGGAAAGGGATGACTTCTGTCATGATGGCTTTGATCTGTCTATCGAGCTGCTGTGTGTCAATCTGAGGACAGTGTGTGTCAGCAGATGAGTGACTTGTGCCTAAACAAACATAGGAATTTAGATTTTAAGGTACCTTTTTGGATGTGGCATTATAAATACTTCATAAAAGTGGTTAATGTTTTCAATTCTGAACTTCAATATCATGCATGTATTATATGCCTTTTTAAAGCAAGCAAAGCCCCCAAAAATAACGAGTAGAGATAAAAAGTAATTTCCTTGACATTTTCAACCTCATAAATGAAAATATGTTTACAGTAAATACAAGCAAGTTGCAGGAAGGTGAAAATTTGGGTTTAAAACAAGATTGTAGTTTTTTGTTGTTAGTTCTTCAGTAGACTGAATTCAAAGTCATCCTGAAGTGGGACTACTTTTACAGGTCAAATAATGCCAGGTGACATGTCTCGTTTTTAGGGATATAACAATAAATCGATATGGGTCGATGTATTGATTAATTTCTAACGATACGATGCATTGATGTCACACACCAATGGAGCAGCAGCTAATCACATAACAACAATTTACAGGAAAAATAAATCTTGTTAGATTTTTGTTGCCCTCGTCTCACGATCCGAATGATCAAAGTCATAATAAAACATTCTAAAATGATTTGTTTAAGTTTTCTGAGAGGTGCACCTTCCCTAATACAAACTGGATGTCCATCAGAACCAAAGAGTTTGTTCTCAGTATACGGCCTGATCTGCAGTGGTACCTTGAGTGAGTGCTGAGACAGCAGCGGCAGCTGCAGCTCCAGGGCTGTGCTCTGGGTTATCTGTATTAAACTCAGCCCTCAGCTTCATGCGCTCATACTCCCTCATCCTGGCCAAGGCCTTATCTAAATGAATCACAGTGTTACCTGCAGGAGCAGAGAGTAAAGTTGAGAAAGAACAAGGGAAGGAGAGAGAGATGGAGAAACAGAATGTGAAAGCATCCCAAGATTCAGCAAAACTCCACCCAGCTAAGCAAGCCCGATTACGATAAGCTAACTGTTGTGTCTGTATGCCGGCATGCGAGGCTGTCTTCTTACCCAGGTCATCGCTTGCAAAGGGTTCGAGGTTAGAGGAGGTCGACAGCAGGCTTTCGTTGTCTGTTGTGTTTTCTTTGTCCGCTGCTTTCTTCACAACAGAGCCGGACTTTATTGTCACATTCTTCTCAGATGCCTCCTGAAAACAATTCGCAAAATGAGTTTGTGTGATAGGGGAAAACAGAGTGTGGTCTTGTTCGGTAATACAAAACATCTCACATTATCGCTTGTGGCCAGGCTCTCGCTGGGTGTGAGCTCCGATTGGGAGCCTGTGGCCCACATGGCCAGACCCATAGATGAAGCTTGATCATCTGCTACACTTTTTTCTGTCAGGTGCCTTGTTACAATGTCCTGGAGGAGAAAAGCAAAAATTATATACAGTATATGTTACAGGTTTCTAAGAACCTTTCTGATACACATTCACAGAATGTGTGTAGGTGCACTGTACCTGTAGAGAGTAGAGTGCCCTCTGCCGCAGGTAGTCTGTATTGAGCAGCTGAAGTTCATGGAATAACTCAATGAGGAAATGAGGACGAGACTCATTCTGAGAGATCAGAGTTGCCACCTCAGAGTAGATGGTTTCTCTCAGGGCCTCAAAAAGAGAGAAATCACTGCTCACATCTAGACAAGAGAAACAGGTACACAATAAGAACGAAAAGGGAAAATAGTCTACTGAAAGACTTCAATCGGTTTATGAACCTTTGACGTGCTTAATATAGATTTGCATCTGTGGCAAGGCCTCAAGCATACTTCAAAGATTCAAAACAATCACTAAATGTTATTACAAATGTTTTCCACCTGTATAAAAACCATGCTTTGACTTGTCTGATGTCAACTCTCAAAAGCCACAAATAAATACAGATACATTGGTAACTAAAAAGGAACAAAATGGGTTTCTTTGTGGAAAATCTCCAAATGCTCTCCCTGTTAGGGATGGGTATCTTTAAGATTTTATCGATATCGACACTGCCTGTCAGTACCGGTACTTATCAATACTGTTATCAATACTACGCTCTATAATTTGATGCAAAAAGAGTTTGCAGTTTACAAATGCTTCTGGGCAAACAGAAAATGCCACATAACAAAACGTATGTGTGTTCCTTAGCATACAACTTACTGCACATAGCATGTGCATAGGAGCACATCATAATGTAATTCAACATATTTACTTTACATCACTATGGTTATTTGGCTGGAAGACCGTATTTCTTTTTTCTTTTCTGGTTTTAGGTCTACATAAATTTAAGTACTATTTTCTAAGCAAGTAATACTTGTTCAATTATATGTAAAAATCATTGTACTAGCACCTTTACCTCAATTTACTAAAGTAAGTAAATATACTCCGTGACCGAATTATTAAAAACAATGTGATAACTTGTTCTCAAATATAGGACTTTTATTTTGACGGGTTGCCGCAAAAAGGTGTTTGATGAAAGCCTCCTTGTTGTGAAACACAGACGCTGAAAGCTACACGAGCGCAACCATGCCACTCTTTCACTCATAAACACGCAAAACAAGCAGATTACAAATACATCGGATCTAGTGTTCACAAGCTTTTTACAACAATACATTTCCATTAATATTGTTCTTGATGATGTAATTAGTGATGATTCAAATAAGTTTCTTACACATGTTGTGATAGTACAGAAAACATGCAGGTAAGGAGTCAAGGGAAACACAGGAAAAAGGTTAATGAGCAGTTAGCAGGTCAATCAGAAGGCAAGCTTGGGAGTTACCTGGGACTTCAGTGCATGCAATTCTGTTAGACAGAAAAGGTGTTCTCCAAGCATATGCTGTGAAGAAACCAAAAACAAAACCCCAAATGAAATCCAAACAAATGAAATGAGCTAATGCAATGATATAAGACAGCATGATGACACAACATAAAATGGGTAATGTTCAAAACTAATGAAAGTTTCCTGCTGTCTTTCATACAATTTAACTACACAGTGGTATAGTGTTTTTGCAAAATCTTTCCTAGAAAAGCTAATTCATAGTGCAGTTAGCTGCTTGGGGTGAAGGTTTTTCTACACAGTGTAACAGTGTAAGCGTAGTTTTGGTTCCTCGCCACTGTCGCCTTGGGCTTGCTCACCGGGAGACTGCTTACATCAGGTTTAGGGCTATATACTCTGTTAATCGCTTTTATCATGACAGCCGGACTTAACTCTTATAGACACCTAACTACTAATGCTAATTTGCAATCCATGATATTATTCCAATAATCCATTCTCCTCATAACCTCTTGTATATGTGTACGTATTTGATTTCCTTTCCTTTTCTCTATTTTATATTATTTGTTAAGGCTATATTTATTCTGTTTAAATTTTTTTCCTGTACGGATGCATTGATTTGATCCGAATTGTAAAAAAGCCCTATAAAAATAAACTGACTTGACAGTACTCATTGGATTACATATTAAGGTATCCGTGAAGAATCGTACCAGATGAGAGGTCGTTCGGCTTGCTGCTCTGCGTCTTGCTGTCCAGTTTCTCTTGTGTGAGTTTGTCCAGCAGCCCCTGGTTCAGATCTTTATTTTTGACCTGAGGGCAGCAATCTCTGCCCTGATCAAAGTGAGCATCACTCGAAACGCTGTCACTCTCCACAGCTGCTAAAAGACAGAAGGAACATGGCATATTAACACCATTTTACATCCAACATTATGCACACTAATGCATACACTGTATACTGGCAGCAACTGAGACAATTCTAATTATAGAGCTACATTTATTGGCATGAAAAAGATTGCTTCTCAATACAAACATACCTGCGTTCTTCTGTCCCCTGCCCCTCTTGCGACGACTCTTTGCATTGGGTGTCTTGTCTCTGGAAGCCAGGCTGGCCTGTGCCGCCGCCTTTCGTCCCGCTCTAAAAGTCTTGGTGACAGTAGTAGGGTCTGCCTTATCTGGCAGGCTGCTCACAGACTCCTGGGAGTCCGGAATATAGGAACGATCCCGAGAGGTTGAAGGGTGAGGGGCGGAGGGGGGGATCTGACTGCGTCTCTGATCAGAGCAATTCAGAGAGGAGTTCAACCAGCTAGAGTTATGAGGGTCTGTCATAGTATCAGACTGTGATTGAATTCTGTAAAAATAAAAAAAACACATTCAATAGGTTTTGTTGAACATACAGTTGAATAATTAATCCTATACACACATAAACCCACTTGTACCGTTTGTCTGTGTTGTTAAGTGGCGATCTCTGCAGTGGAGGGGGGAAACTCATGTACTCAGTTTTGAGGGAAATGTTTGGGTCATGCTGTTGATCTGAACTGGCCGGGTTCTGGTGACAATCTGGTGCTGAGGAGGGGAACATGTGACTGAAATTAAAGCCTAAAGACAAAGAGTAAGAGAAAAGAATGTAAGTTAATAGTAAACTGAAGACTTCTGTTTGTTCAAGTAATTTAAGAAAGCCTGTCACAAACATACCAATGGGAAAAGGTGAGAAGTTTGGGAGTCCAGACATATTGACAGCTGGAAAGTTTTGGAACAGAGAGGGAGATACAGAATCACGCCCGACATTTTGATCCTGTTGTTGCCCTGACAAAGACTGATTCTGCTGCTGCCGCAACAGATCGTTCAGAACGTACTTTAACCTGCCAGGAAGACAAAAAGAGAAACTAATTTCCAAATGTTATAACAAGAGTACTTTTCCAAGTCAAGTTGCATAGACAGTTAATGCCATAGTCTAGTCCACATCAAGCACAACAACTTCAGGATTTTATAGAGAAGCCAAAGATTCGCACCGATTGACATTGTTCTGCTGCCAAGCCAGCTGTGTGTAACACTGGTTTAGTTGGTGCATAATGAGAGGGACCTGAGGAGACGTCACATTATTGGGCATAACGCCATAGGGACCTGTCAGTAGAGCCTGCAGCATGTATGACAGAGTCTAGAGACAAGAGAAGAAAGACTATTAGACAAAGGAAAAAATAATCAAAATGCTTAAAACAGGTGTGCATCTCTCACCTGTTGGTCCTGCAGCAGAGTCTGGCACATTGAAGTGCTAAAATTCAGCTGTTTCTGCAGGTGTGTGATCTGATCCTGCCAGTGTCCTGGTGCTGTGCCCTCGGAAAAAGACATATCTGCTGCCCAATGCAGGTTTTCCTGCCGCCTGGCTCTGCTGGAACTCCCCCTCTCACCCTGCTTCTGCTGACCTGGATGACAGCTTGACTCACGAGGGGATGGACTTCTGTTAATCTCTCTACAAACCTTCAGACTACAGGAATCGAAAAAGGCAGTGTAACTAATACTGGCCTGATCTAACCTGTAGACAAACTGTGTATCCTGTAAACGTACCCATCTTTGCTGTTCCTGCTGTAGTTGTGTTGTTTTCTGGCAGAGCATGCATGCATATCATCAGTGGAACTTGACTCTTCACCCTCGTCTTGTTCATCCTCATCATCATCATCATCCTCGGCTCCCACTTCCGAGTAGTCATCATCGTCATCATCTTCAAGATGACACTGTGTCGAACCACCCCAGGTAGCCATAGTTCTGTAAGTTAAGTAAATGGCACTCTCTTTTAAAATGCCAAACGCGAAGTCTCAAGTAGCACGGGACATTTTTAGTTAAAGCCCAAAAATCCATTGTATAGGTCAAATTGCTGCTTTAGTGCCTGATTTACAACTTCAAGGCAATTTTCTCAATATTTCGATTTTTTACACCCTCAAATTCCAGAAATTAAAACTGTTCTATCTCCGCCTGACATTTTCCTACAAATCCTAATGAGAAATTTACCCATAAGACTGGTTTTGTTGTCCAGGGTGACATATATTGCAAGATATCATATGTGTAGACTGCATCAAACAACTTGTAATTACAATAAGACCCTGAATCAAAACAATATGGTATTAAATAATATTCTATAATGTAGTAGCACTGCACTTCACAGGTCTGAGTATTGAATGATGTATGTCAGTGATCAAGTTCAATACCTCTCATCACGGTTGTAGGACTGTGTATCGCGTATGTCGCTTCTGAACGTAGAGTCAGTGAGTGTGCTTCTCCTCTGCTGTTCGGCCATCAGACTCTCCAAATGTTTCCGTCTCTGTCTCAACTCCTCACGCAAAATTTGGTGCCTTCGCATCTCTGACCACAGCTGATACACAGAAAAACACACACAGAAAATACTCAGCCATTGTCTTTCACAACACAGCAAGCAGGGTTGTAATAAATGGAATAATATATAGTAAGCCCGTTGTTATTTTTCCAATAACAACCAGCTGACTGTCTATTAAGGATGTAATAATATCAAAATCTCAATTTACGGTTATACCTGCATATAAAGTCCATGGTACAATATTTATTGCTATATTTAAAATGATGACTTGAAAACGTCATGCGACCATGATAATATTGAAAAATTTTGCTATTGTGATAACACGATATCAATAATATTGTTACATTACTACTCTCTATTATCCTTTACTTTAATAATCAAGATTTCTTAACCCAACCTTAGAAATGTCCAAAGTTGGAAATCTAATTTGGACTCACCTCATTGTCGGTGACCGTAACAGGGGGAGGCTCAAGGGTGGGTTTAAGTCCACTAGTGTTGGTTTTAGCTGAAGAAGAAGAGTGTAACGTCACAGGAGCTGGAGTGGAGGCTGCTGCGGGAATCTTCCTTATCATCTGACCGCTAGCACTACTGCTTACAGATGACTAAAGAGATAGGAGAAAAAACACATGATTTAAAAAAACAAGACTTCATCTCTTCATCTGTGTCACAGGTGTATGTGAAGTACCTGGAGGTCAGGGCAGGCCCATTGTATGTCCTGAATCTTGCCCTGAATGTCCATTAACCTCTGTCTCTCTTCGTGGAGCTGCTTTAGCTCCTGCTGTTGCTGCTTGAGCTTCTCCTCGTACAATTTCTCTCTGAAATACACAAACAAACAAGCATTCCTGTTTTTAAATAGGTGATAGTTTGAATACCCATGTTTTTAAATTTGTATTAATGCAAAACACAGGAAAGGAAGCATGTGTACCAGTGTTATCAAATTCACACACACACTAACCTGGCCTGGTCACAAAGAGTGAGGTCTCTCTGGGTCTTAGGAGCTGTTGCTCGGATATTATTAGGTTGCTGCTTCAAACCCTCATCTTCATTAGCTGTTGTGCAATCTGTATCATCACTCTATAGTAATGTCAAAGGTCAACAAAAACATTTGTAGTTAACAAAAATTAGGATCCACTTCATCAGGGTATATACAGAAATCATGGACCTACATTTAATACTGTTTAAGACCATTTTCAAGACTCTTTTTCATACATTTAAGACCTCATCGCCACTTTTTTGTTCTAATCGGTTACATTGGTGACACATTAACTTACATTTACTATATAATGATTGTAAAATAGCACAAATAAACAGTCTTAGTTTGTAATAACTACTTAATAATTAAACATAATTTAGAAGGGTGGGAACAAAGCACAAGATAATTAATTGAGTGACTAATCCAATGCAAGGTTTATTAGAAAGATAAACAAGGCTACTAAGCTAAACGCCTTCTGACACACAGAGCAGTACTGTACACCTCACGGTTATTCCCAGAGATGGCCCTCAGCCATGGTTCCAAGTCTTTATCCTCCAACCATGTTGTTTAACAATTGGGTGTAAATGGACCTCACAATATTCGCCTACCTACACAATTATTAAATCCAGGCAAACTTTAGCATATGACCTCTTTGGACTTGGGATGCACGGAAGTGAAAATTATTGGCCGAGGCCAAATAAAAATGAAAAACTTGGCCGAATACCGAACACAGCTTTTCTTACTTGTTCTATTTATTGCGCCAAATTTTTACAGTATTGCATAAACTGAATGGTCAAAATGTGCTTTTTAAATAATATATCTTGCTTTTCAATATAATACAATATAACTTAAAATTGCGCAAAACAAGTCCCTGAAAAAACAGCATATGCTGGTTTGGTATGTTTTGATGCTGGTTTAAGCTAGTCATGTGCTGGTTTAAGATGGCCATGTGCTGGTCCTTATCTGGTGCAAGATGGTCAAACCATGCCTAACCCAGCATATGCCATTTTTTCAACAGGGGTAGGCTCAATTAAAACCAAAAAATGTCTCTCTCTCTCTCTCTCTCTCTGCACGAGTTGATCATACCACACGGCATGCTTTTTGTTTTGCTATTTTCGGTTACTTTGGACAATTATAAAAAAACGATACAAAATGTGATACCTTTGAAAATGGCAATTAAGACTTTTGAATACTTTTGAATGGCCTTAATTTTCTCTAAATTTTTAAGACCCCGCGGACACCCTGGTCATACAAGCTTTTCTAAAGCTGCAGACACTCACCTGCACCATCGCCACCAGTTCTTGCAACTGCCTGAGTTTCTGTTTGGCAGTTTGTAGACGGTGAACCTTCTGTGCATATTCTGCATCACCCCCTAGACTACTTCTACGACTGGTTCCTGAACCCTCCGTGTCTCTGCCTCCTCCTCTCGCCCCATCATCATCATTATCCAGTACCTCATCATCATCCTCATGCTTAACTCTATCTTGAGGCCTGTCTCGGTTATACTGGCATTCTGCGATGCAAATAAAATAAACAGATTGAAGAAACAGTTAATAGACAAGGAAATCGGTTTCAAAATTGATATTTGTGCTTGAGTGTGTGACGTCTGACCTATGACTGAGGGGATGTTGAGACTGTGGAGGTTGGCTGCGGAACGGTTATTGATCTCACACTCCGTGTTCAGGCGTCCTTCTCTGTTATTGGAGGCACTATGAGCTTTTGTCAGACTGTTCAAGTCCATCCAGTTACCTGGAGTCTGCGGTTGAGCTGGATTTCTGAAAACAAGCACAAACAATTTATCTTTTTAGGTGCAACTTCCTGCAGTTGCATTATTCTTACAGCAATCTTGGAACCAGAGAATGGTAACTACTAGAGCAGTGTTCAGAGGTGACTGGGGGAAGAAAATAGCATTCTGTGATTTTTTTTCTCTTTTCCCATACCTGATGTTGGTGATGGGTTCATTGTTCTCCTGCTCCGAATCAAACATGGCCTCGAAGAGCGAACCGTCCTCCGTCTCATCATCATCATCCTTCACATTCTCGTTAACCGTGTCCACCACCATATCTGACGTCTGCTCATAATACTGAACCAACTCTCTCAGTTCATTCAGACGCTTGTGCACCTCCTTCAGTTTTCTGCGGGAAAAAACAAACTAGAAATCTAAATACAGCTTTTACAGGAGACATTCATTTTGGAACAAACGCTTTAGCTTAAGAAATTGAGACTGTAAATGTGATGAAAAGCAGAACCTGAGTTTATCAGCAGGATGGCTGGTCTCATCCATCTGTGTGTAAGAGGAGGAGGAGTCCTGCCTCGCTGGACGGGGCCCATTTCCCTCTCTTCCCAACACTAAGGGACGCTCAGACACGCCTGTACGTGGCCCACGCTGACTGCCACTATGACCTGAGGAAACGCAAGCATATTTTAGCTAACCACAACAACAGTGTCTTCGGACAGAAGCAGCTATAATCTTTACAAACTATGAAAAAAATTTGAAGGGGAAATTGTTACTGCTTGTGGTGTGTGAGGGATGCGTACAGGCACTGTTGTTAAGGGTCTGATCTCTAAGTGAATGAAGTTCCTGAAGGATCTTGTCCATGGTCTGTTTTTTGTCCTGTAGCTCCTGTAGTTTAGTCAGTTTAGTGCTGGCAGAGGTTGATGCTGTAGTGAGCGGGGCAGTAGATGGCAACTGACCCCGGGAATTTTGGGTAGTGCGTGACCGGCAGACTTCTCTAGAAAGAGAGAGACATTCTGCCTGTCGCCGGTTGTCAGGAACTGTCTGTGACAGATAGAGAACTAAAGTTATAATTTACCTTTGTTAGTGATGCCACACTATGTGAAGCTGTTTTAAATTAAGAAAAAATGATATCAAGAAATATGGATAAATTGTATATACAGTGTATTACAATTGGTGGAAAACTTTGAAACAATGTTAAGTGTACGTGTATATACCTGAGTGTCATGCAACTGGTTGTGGAAGCGCTGGATAAGATCATTAAGTTCATCATTGAGCTCTGAGGTAATGCTTCTGCCAGACACACTTCCTGTAGTCTCTGTAACAACTGTAACGCATGCATACAACGTAAATCAAGTATTTCAAACTTCTAGAAGTCAAGAATGACATAAGGATATATGCATGCTTTCCACACCAGTGTCATCCATCACAGCAATGGCTTGTTCAGCGCTTTGCTGCATGGCCAGTAATTCAGCCTGACGGCCTTGTAGTGCTCGGAGCTGTTCCTGCTGTTCCAGCATCTTTTTGAGAAGGTCATGTTGCTTCCTCATGTTCTCTAGCTCCTCTTTCTGCTCTCCACACACATCGTGCCCCTGAGAAAAAGCAAAATATTGAAATGGGTATGATACCATAAAACCTATTAGCCTATATATCAAAATGTCAAATATCGTTTTAGGTTGTTCTAATAATAGTAGTTATCAGGTACAGAATTTAAATAATGTAAATACTTTATAATCTTCACTTTATTAAATATAATATTGATTTAACCTTACTAAAGTTATCATATAATCAGTGAAGAGCAGTGAGTGTTTTTTGTCTTCTGCTTTGTGTCAAGTCAAGTCAAGTCAGCTTTATTTATATAGCGCTTTTTGAAAATTTTCATTGTTACAAAGCAGCTGTACAAGAAAACATTGACTATAAGCAAAACATATAAGGCTATGAAAGTCAAAACACAGGTCAAATATCAGACAGAATGCAGTGTTAATTAAATAAAACTATAAAATTCTAGCAGCCACCGGCCAGGCAAACATGTCAAACACCGAATCCAGTCCTCTTTTGCATCTTCTTGGGAATATTTAAATAGTAAAGTCTTAAAAACGTACAAATTATAATTTTCCATGACAATACAGCACTGGCCCGATCGTGCAAGTGACAGTTCTCTCAACTGGCCTGAGGATGGGAATGCTGGCCCCAGGCAGTCCTTTATGTCGAGCCCTATGTTTGGTTATAAGCAGGGCTCCAGACTAACTTTTACTACTAGGAGCACTGTAGCACCTGAATGAAATTTTTAGGAGTTTTTACTCATTTATCCTTTACAGGCACACCTTAAATCAACATGCGATGCAATTATTCAATTATTTCCTCCAAAATAACTGCATTACTGATACAGACAAATATGTTACTTGATGTCCGCAGATTTGGTTCTGCTTATTTAAAAAGAGGCAGAGTCTACAGAGAACCTTTGTTATTGCTTGGTGCTAAATAGAGATATTGTAATCTGAATTTATTTAAACCAATTGAAATTGACTTTTCCCTATGTTCACACAACACATGTAAATACAATGTCAAATAAAAATGTACACATTTACAGTCATTTGTTCTTGCTGTGAACGGATTTGAAATGATCCAGCGCTGTCTCAAGTACTCAAGTAAGAAAATGCTTGCGCTGTCTTGAAAACCATTTAGTCGCAGTCTGGAGCCCTGATAAGCATTCCACCAGATATCTTTCTCTCTGTTCATCTGAACAAAGAAATGTATACAGATTTGAAACAACTCTAACTCATTTTTGGGTTTAAGTATCCCTTAAATAGTGCCTGTGCACTTACTCCTGAACTAGGGATAAGACTGAGACATATCCATAGGCAAATGACACAACCCCACAATTTAAAAACAA
The DNA here is from genome assembly GCF_947034865.1 of Barbatula barbatula. Classification (NCBI taxonomy): domain Eukaryota; kingdom Metazoa; phylum Chordata; class Actinopteri; order Cypriniformes; family Nemacheilidae; genus Barbatula; species Barbatula barbatula. The sequence continues at coordinate 20,102,404 of NC_136771.1, forward strand.
AAAAACTCAATAATTTATTGGTCATAAAAATAGCTCAGTTTTCCATGTTAAGATTTATTTTGCTCCATCCTACCCACACTTATGACTTTATATTCTGTCTGAAAGACACAAGAATCAATATCTGCAGCAGAATATTAGCCTATAGACATCTACTGATACGACCAACTCCAAAGTATATAATAAAGAAAAACCATCAGAAAAAAATGGCATCTAACACGCAGAACCTGCTTAGCTGCATCCTTTTCTAATATCATCATTCAACATTTTCATGCTAGCGCATCAGCATCAAATTTCTCCCTGAACTCTGCTAAAGCTCACCAAGATATGGTTTAGACTGACAAAGCATTATTACACATCCTTGTCAATTGTATATACAGATAATGCTTCCTGTATGAAATTCATACTTTTATATATTTTATTTTTTGTTAAAACACCAACTGCTATTTATCTAGAATACTAAACTAATGTGCACCACATTGATCGGAATAAAGAATTTTGTTAAAAACCTATCCGAAGGTAATAAAAAGGAAACAAATACTCCCATTTGTTCAGGCACCTATCCAAACAGCCTGAGCACTACATTCCATATTGCAAGCCTACAACATTGCCTTCCATGCTCAGTTCAGGAATCAGAAGGAGAGACAGGCCCTTTGTGAGTACTCACAGCGGCACTGGAGGCTTCTGAGCGCGGCTCCAGGTTAAGAGACGTGCTCTCGGCCACCGAGCCTGAACCCACTGCAGAGTCCACTGTGGCACCTTCATCATCCTCATCCTCATTTTCCCTCGCCTGTAAAGCGCAGGGAGGAGGGGCAGGGCTCAGAACAGACCCAATTCAGATATATACTGCAGACACTTACCAATAATGCTACTGGTTATGGTCTGGGTTACTTAGGCTGGGCTAATGGGTGAAAACAATGTTCAAGCCACTTTCTCCTAAATTGCAAGATATGTAATATTTATTAAAATGATCACAAAGTTGAATCAGAAATTATAGTAAGACACTTTGCGTTTCACCTTCACAACCTCATTATTCAACACACCACACAGCAACTGCAAGCGAGGTCACAATGAACAGCAAAAACACACTAAGGGGAAAAAGTCAACATGATGCCCTAGATTTGGGCTCTACATTAGTCAAGCCTGTGGCACTAAGAACAAAGCCTCAGACTTAATAACCCTGATATGTTTCATGTTTTGCCACAGCTGATCAGTTTTGAGCAATCTCCAAAAATAGTTTTGATGTTAAGGGAGTGGACGCTGGATCTTGAACATTGTTGTGGTTGAGCTGATCACACAACGATACATAACAAAAGGGGACACCTACAGTATATCTCACATAATAAATTACAATTTCAAGCGGCATGCTAGAGAATCACTCCAAGAATTCAAATACAAAACCACTTCAGATAAATAAAGAAAACAAAAGTATTGCAAAGCCTTTCTTGATGTAACCAACACATTCCACAACAATTCATATATCCTAAATTGTTTATTAAAGAAAGAGCACTGAAAACAAAACAATTCCCCAAATCCTTACCAGCATCTTCTGAAGAAAACGAAGGTAAGACTTCTCTTGTTCCTTCAGGTGAGTGATGAGAAGAGAGAGACGTTCCACATTTGCCGGCACATCATTCTTTTCCACCAGGTCGTCTCTCATTGATGTGGCCTTCCCAATATATTCCCGAATCTGCACCAATTTACTGACCACCTGAACAGAAAGACAAGCCGTGTGAGTTGGCAGAAGCAGATACACAGATAAGAATAAAAGGTGAAGAGCAGAAAACTAGCTGAACTGAAAACAGAGAAAAGAAAGAGACCAGGGAAGAGCTCTCACACGGACAGTGGCATATTTATAAACTGGCCTAAATTCTGAGCGCTCACTGACACATCTGTGCTCTACTTTTTGCTCAGCAACAACACGGGGAATGTTCTAATGAACACAGGGAAGTTTTGCTGCCTACTTCTGAATAGCATGTAATTCTAAGGACTATTGGCACAAAAACAATGCTAAAATGTATAATAGTTGGCATTAATAATATTTCAATATTTTTATTAAATTTTTCAAATATTTCAAAATTTTACTCCTGTCCCCATTTACTCACCTTCGAGTTGTTCCGAATCTGTATAAATGTATTTGTTCTGATGAACACAGAGAAAGATATTTGGAAGAATGCTTATAACCAGACATATTTTGTCACCCATTGACTACCATAGTAGGAAAAAATGCAATGGTAGTCAAAAGAGCCCCAGAACTGTTTGCTGTCCTACATTCTTCGCAATATCTTCTGTTGTGTTCAGAAAAATAATTTTGATTTGAAGTATTTTTTCCTACTATGGTAGTCAATGGGGGCAAAATCTGCCTGGTTATAAGCATTCTTCCAAGTATCTTTCTCTGTGTTTAACATAAAAAAGAAATGTATACTGATTTGAAAAACTCAGGGGTGAGTAAATGACAGAAAAGTCTTTTATGGGTGAAATATCCCTTTAATGTGTTCAGACAAAAAAACGAACACTTAAAAACGTACTTTTTTTAAATTGTTAAAATGTTATTGTATTTTTGTGATGAAAGATAAGTAGACTTGTTAGTGTTTGCTGTTCTTTAATGTTAAAATTCAGAAGATTTTCTGTTGTCATAATGGTGAAAAGTAAAGGTTTTACCTGACTTGGGGACGAGCACGTTAATAACATTACTGCATGTATGCAGCTAAATAGTAAATACTCTCTGGTAAATAGACTCTCTGGTGCTCCGTGCTAGCACCATATCTTACATGGTGTAAAAAATATGTTTATACATACTAAATAAGTGTCACACTGGAGCAATCACATATTATTGGTTTAACACAAATTATTTCCATGAAATAAATGTAATTTGAGAATTAAGATGAACTTTGTCTGTGCATTTCACCTAGTTTAAGTTCAGATAAAGCATTTCAATTGAGGTGTCATAATAAAATTTGATCTTGATTACCTGACTGCTGTCAATGGACAGCTCTCCACTTCCATCCTCCAAAGCAAACCCATGGGCACTGTCCATACTAAAAGCCTCTTTACCCACTGCTGGCACTGGGGCAAACAAGTCTTTCCCTGGGCTTTGTTTCTTGGGCTCCTTGCCCCCAGGTATCGAAGAGGTGGATGCAGTAGGCTCTTTCCTCTTGTTAGTGTTGAGGTGAATTGGCAGGAAGTTGAAAGGTTTCTTGGCCTCAGTAGACAGCTGTCTCTGATTGTTGGCTGCAGTGACGCGGCCTTGAGAATCACTGCCAATGCTTCTCTGTTTGGATGAAAAATTATATTTTGCTTTATCAAAGGATGGTTGGGATATTTACATAGTCTTTTCAAAGCTGACCTGAATTTATTTATTTATTTGATAGCGTGCTTAATAAAATTAGTAATGTCCTAATGAAAGCGTGTCATAAATCTGATCCATGAACCCCCAACTCACCTCGTCCAGATCTGTGAAGTTTATGGCCTGACGGAGTCTGTCCAGCTCCGCCTGGTCGGGCACAGACATCTGAGTGCTGTACTTCACATGAGGAAAGGAGTGGGGCGTCCGAGCCCTTCGCCGCCCTGCTCCTGGAGTGGACTCTGGAGAGATGTCATTGGTTAGCCGGCTCTCTGACATGGCTGAGAACTTCTTCCTGTTCTTCTCAGAGGAACGGTTGGCTTTCTTCTGCTGTCCTCCCCAATCCTGAGACAGGAGCGAGTCAACATAAGCAATCATAAATAACCACACAGTTGTTCAATGTGAACGGGTAATATAAAAAGTTAACCAGTATATCTGTATAAGATCATTATTGATGTGATTACACTAGGTTTAAATGTCATTATTGTCAGAATAATTGATCTAGAGACCATATTGTTAAGTCTGTCATCCAGGCTGCCATTTGAGATGCTCCAAGTGTGCAGCTCTTGCTCTTCTGCGCCGTCTTCAAATGGAGTGCCACCTGTTGCCATCGTGAAAACTCGGAAACTGCTAAAAACAACAAAACCATATTTAAAAATCAAACTTTGAGAAATACATAACCCCAATCCGAATATAATGTCATCCTCTCAACATTCCTTAGAAATGTTCACACAGATTGTTGATTTGAAAGCTTCACCCAACCGTTTGTTGACTAGCTGCCAAGCAACAATTAACACACCACAGAACACGACAATACTAACCTGAATAAACATAACATACAGCATTATCCTAGCAGAATAGTTATAACTGAGCAATTTATAACGAAATGTATATGTTTTAGGTATGTCATTTTGAAAATTAAAGCCATTTACAACAAGCATAAATGCTACATTAATAGTATTACATAATGAATTAATACAATACTTTTGTACATGTAGTGCTATGTGACTTACATTAAAGTCTGTAAGCTCTATCCACTGAGAAATTTGAACTGTGGACTGGTATTGTTCTCATAAGCTGCTGTAGTTTGACGGTCAACCCGCTTGCTTTCCCGGCTAACTGTCAACACCTGTCTCCCCTAGCGAGCCGCTTTCACCTGTCCACTGCGAGTAACGTTAAACTTTTCCAAAGGTGCAGCAGTCTTAACTTAAGAGAAGTTTTAAAGTATTTCTCGCTTTCTTTTAACCAGACTTTGCTTCACCAGTCGCCTCACAAACGAACTCAAACTTAAAATAAACGGGGCTGACGGTTTTTTGGCCTGTCACCATGGTAACCTTGAGCACGAGCTACATAACTCCAGTTCCCCGCGAAAACTCCCGGCTGAGGGAAACAAAGCTTACCAAAAGACAGTGACAGCACGAATGATAAACACATACGTGTATGCGTATAAAAATGAGAGAGATTGTGAGAAGATGGCCGCAGGAGCGCTTATTCGAACTTGTCCACCTGACACAAAGGCATCTGAGCAGTTGTTCTCTATGTGAGGTTAGCTAAGACGAGCTACACAGTGTCCCCGGCCTTTCTGAAACGTTAATGTCATTAAAACACGTGTGGAATCAAAGCAAAGGTTTCACGCTTTGGAGACGATTAATTGCCAGCGAGGTTATTTGTGAAGTCAGCGAGCTAACGTTAGCAGGCTAGCAGAAGTTGAGAAACAACTACACGAGCCCGACAAGGAAATTACTTAACGTTGAAACAGAAAATGTACCTTGAACGCCGTGTGAAGGATTCTCGCTACGGCGACTTGTCACTGGGATATACTCATTCACATATAAAGTTTATTACGATTCCAGATAAGTGTCAATACGTAGTGTTGCTTCCACTCATTGCAACGGCCTCTCTAGCCACGGCCATCTTTACCTCATAGCCAAACAAACAGGCGGAGGGATACTGCTCTCATTTTCGTTAATGCAATTTATTGTACATTTCTTTCCATGTTCTATATGATTTTACAGTAAAGCGCGCACGTGTGAATGTAACGATGCTTGTATTTTGATATTAGGCTAAAAAACTAATTGAGACCACAAAAGGGGGGTACTATTTCATTTCTCGGACGCGTAATAGGAACTGTTGAAGAAATTGCGTGCGACGTCTTAAAAGTACAGACCATGCTCTGAAATGTTACTGACGGAATTATAATGACAGAATAAAACCTCAAAATTGTGGAAAAGTCGTCACAGTGTTTGTAAGTATGTTAAAAAAAACTCAAGATATAAAGAAAAGCTTTACTTTCAGAATTCAGCCTCAACGTGTATAGTGAAACGAAAAGAAAATACAACACTTAACTGTGCATAATTAAAAGTATCTTAAATAGACTAAATACATTATTTTGATAAAGTATACTTTGTAATTTGATGGAATCAATGCATCCACATTACCAAAAGTGCAATAATGTTAATTTTATCTTCTGGGCAATAAGACTTGCGAAATGCATGACATTTGTGCAGCTAACACACTCTCTCTCTCTCTCTCTCTCTCTCTCTCTCTCTCTCTCTCACACACACACACACATTTCCATTCATTTATATTAGAAGTGTAATATTTTTAACCTGATTCATGTTAAACGAAACGTTTTTCGCATTTCCATGTATGTCCACTAGATATCATTGTCCTCAAATGAATCGTTGTTCATGAGCCGTCGAAGCTGACTTGCTTAACCACAAGATGGCAGAGTACCAGCACGGAATTTCACAGCTGTCCGCTTTGATATTTATCTTAATATCTTAATTTACAAAATTGTCTTATTTTCGTTACTTTAATAAAAAATATGGTTTGGTTTGGTTTGTTTTCATGGCTTCGTCTGAGTGAACTCTGAGATGAAATTATAGGAACATTCCACCCAAAAATGAAAATTCTGTCATGAATTACTCGTCCTCATAAGCAGTTCCAAACATCTATAAATGTATTTGTTCTGTTGAAAACAAATATATTTGGATGAATGTTAGCAACTGAAATTTATGTGACATCATTGACTACCATAGTAGGAAAGATTGTTGATTTAGTGTTGTTGTTTTAAACACAAAATATTGAATAATTTAGGGAAACAAACAGTTCTGGGCACAATATTTTGACTAACCTTCCTAAATGGTTAAAATGACTAAATTCATTCAGTTCGTGTGTGTGCATTAAAATAACAAATACAACATGTAAGGTTAAGCATCCAGAAGTTTATTGCATCAGTTAAAAAAAGATACAAGGTCATTGTGGTTGGATGGGGAATCATTCTCTCGGTGTTTTGAATGTGGAGGCCACTGGAAAACAGTTTGGGAATAAAAGTAAATACATTCGACAATATTAGGAACAGCAAACTGAACTTATATGCACTTCAGTTAGGACATGTGAGGTTGTGTTTAAAGCCTTTTCTTGTTTCCACTGCTAAAGTAAATAGCATTCTTGTGAGGACACATAGAAAATAACAGCTTTACATCGTTTCCCTGCAAATGTATTACAAACTACTTTTTTAATATAAATGAAATAAAAGCTAAAACAGGTAGAACAGCAAATGGCAGTCCGAGGGAGAGATACTCTATGTACAAGCCCTGAGGTGTGTCCCCTCCTCAGAGAAATGTGTGTGAATGTGAAACAAAGAGAAAAACTGTGAGTGAAAGACATAGAACATAGAACAGAACAAACAAGCTTGTAACGGATCAAGGGATTTCCTCGATCTAGAAGTGCAACTGTGCATCATTGTCTCGAAAGGGGACATTTATAAACTTTATAAGTCTGTACAAACTGTACAAGTCCTATTATAGGAATAAAACGGCCAAAAGGTCCATAGGTGCCTCCAGGGGAGGGTGATCCGAGGTCGTAGGTTATCTGGGCGATATCGGGGTTGTGGAAAATGAGGCGGAATTTCGGGGCGAGTGGAAGGGGGAGGTGGGCGAGAGGCGTCGGGGGCTGCAGAGGTCCCCGTTGTGTAGCTTCCACAGCAACTCCTCGTTCTCCATAGATAGCCGTTTGTTGACCTTTGACTCTTTCTGCAGGGTCTGTTGAAGCATGGCCTGTTCTGTGGAGAGCTGCCTGTATACAAGAAAATGATGTCAAAGTCTGTATTTGGAGAACATGATACGCTGATATGAAACAAATAATGCCATGTTGTTTCCAACAATCTCTTAAAAGGAGAAGCGAGTGTGGCACTTACTTTGAAAGGGCAGCATGTTTGTCCATTCTAGCCCTGTAGTCTTCATTTTCCTGCTGGACTTTATTTAGGCACTCTTCCAGTTTCAAATTATCGTCAATCTGATAAAAAAAACCCAGTATGAAATCAATAAAAAATACATTAGGCATTATCCATGAAATATTTTGGCTTGTGATGCCAAGAGCAACAAGGGTCTCTGTATATTGGTGTATTATATACCGCATGTGTGTATCTCACCAGTTTGCCCACTTGCATAAGTTTCTTGTCTTGCTGGTGTATCTGGTTAGTCTTTATTTCCAGCACAGCTCTGAGACTCTCTAGCTCCTGTTCCAAATACAGTGTGTGTGCATCCTTCTGTACAAAGAGAAACAGCTGTTTAGTTGTCATTTCGCACCATCTGGGAGCACAAAGAAGTACAGGAGCACCTCTAGGGTCACAGTTTTAATCTGACCCCAGGATTGCTGTGGTAACTGCATTTACACAACAAACAAACGTAAAGACATTTGTGACGAAGTCTAACGAGTGTCGTTCACAAAGAATGTGATTTTAATATCTTTATATGATCCTTTCATGTCACTTCATCTAAAGTACTGTTGTTCTGCAGTGTAATATTGTCAAGGTATTCATTGTTGGTACTACTGTTTTATTAAAGTAAACTACGATTAAATAAAGATTAAACTGAAAAGGAGAGTGTTGTAACACATTTGTTCATTTATCATTGATATGTACATCTAGTTACACTAAGTCCCTGGCTGTACACGGTAAAGTTTGGTATTTGATCAAGAGATAAAATGCCACGGGCACTAACGTTTATGTAAATTCAACTTTAATCTTAAAACCGGATCCCACTTTAGTCAAATGTAGACATGAAAAGAAAAACTTGAAGGAGTAGTTCACTTCAAAATTGCTCCCCACTGACTTTCCACAATAGGAATAAAAATGACTATGGAAAGTCAATGTGGACCAATTTTGAAGTGAACTACTCCCTTAATACTGTTTACAGGGATTAAATGTCATCCAGCCCTATATGAATAACCTGTAACGCACACGCTGTAAGCGTCCCTCAATACTCTATGCTAGTGATTAGAAACCAGACTTCAGTTCTAATTTTACCTGACTCTTATCTGCCAGAGCTCTCCTCCGCTCCTCTTCCTGTCTCAGCTTCTCCTTCAGAGCCTCATTTTCTGCTGTGAAAGTCTGAATGTTCTCCTGTAAAGAGGAAAATAGTTATTAAATATGTAAAGTTATTAAACCTGGCATATTCTGAAAAATGAAATTAAAAATACGACAGTTGTTGAACTTAAGATGACACCTAGCAATACATACATTGAACAGGGCCTCTGACTCCTTGAGTGTGTTGCCCAGGTCTTTCATGTGCTGTTCATGAGTCTCTCTAAGCTCTGAGACAGAAAAACAATCTTTAGGTTGATACAGCTTGGGCACAGAATACATCCATGACAAATAGAAATCATCCCAAAATACAAATCTGCTGTTCTGAGATGAAATTACCTGCGAGTGAATTTTCATGTTGATGTTTCAGTGCCTCAATCTGTTTGGCATGTACAGCTTCATGTTGGTTCCTCAGTGTTTCATGTTTGCTCCTAACCTCATCCACCTGTCAGTCAAAATGAGTCATCATTATCACAAATCTAACTGTAAAAGTGCTATAAAACACACTTAAAACAGGATATTTATGTTTTAGGACCAACTGCTGCCCAGGAGCATGTTTGCTTAAATTTAGTCAGCACCATCTGTATGTCGTTGTACTCGTAAAGATGTACTATCACTGCACTGTTATTTATTAACCGAAATGTCAATCTAGACAGGTAAAAATTTACTAGCAAGCTAAAAAACAGCACATATGCGCACATAAGCAATTTTACGTTGCATAACAGTCTACTTTACAATTTTGTAGCACAGACAGTCAATGCATCAGTCTTTCTATTTAACAAGCACCAAAATTGAACTGGAGTAAAATTTAATTTTATTTGTTTGCACAGTATTTTTCAAACTACACGTCAGTCTGTCATACATTTGGAATGGCCTGATGCACAACTTTATTTTTCAGCAAACTATTCCCTTAAAGACGCACTTGCAAAATAAGGCGAAGCACTTCGTGGTCAGAGCCGTGCAATTTGAATAGTTAAAAAGTGATTACATAAGATTCCACACATCTGTGATGCAAACACGGACCAGCCTGGGTCATGCTTACCTGCTGCTGCATGAGCGACCTGCATTTATCCGCCTCCTTCTGGTAGGCCTGGTGAGTCTTGTCCCATTCTGCAGAATAAAACTCCTTTAATCGCTCCTCGAGTTGCTGTAGTTCATTCTGATGCTGCTCCTGCAGTTTCTGCAACAACGACTCCAGAGACAGCCGCACCTCCTCCTTGTCCTTCTCCAGCTGCTCACAGCACGAGACTGTATTACCTGAGAAGGAATCAGGGTTGTGGATCAGTCTTTTAAAGAATCTCGAGAATACAGAGTTGCTTAAACTCTCATGGCATATTCAACTAAAATTCATACAATTTGATCTTAAAGCAACAGTTTAAAAAAAAACGAACAATTATTTTATTTAGTGATGTGAATAGCAGTAACATTTAAAAAAGAAAAATTCAACTAAGCCTTCAGACAGATGCCAAACATTCCTCATACGCCACACAAATGCACACACATACTTATGCTGAAGCCAAAGGCCATGATAGTGCACAAGGCCAAACCAATTAAACATTACAGGCAACACATCTTTAGCATTCTGCGCCATTAGAAATGTGTGTGTCCCGGCACGTCAAGAATGCGTGCGCATTTGCGTTCTAGGTACGGACACATCGAGAAGTCATATTTTTCCTTCCAACCCATGCACATAACATAGTGAGTCTAAACATAGTGAAAGTCTGCCAAATATCCACAGGGCAGAGGTGCAATGTGATTGGTGTGTGGAATGTCATATCCATGCTTGTCAATTCACAACAGCCTCATAGTTCCATCAATATGGTGCTCATCAGAAGAGAGCGTCCAACAGGATGAAACATGAAACAAATTCACACTGGAATGTGAGGTATAACATCATCATCGGAACAAATTTGAAGCTTCACGTAGCTGTGAAATAGTTTTAATGATGACACAGACAGAAACGTTCTAAACTTGACTTTAACATTTTATGAAGAGAATTTGCTGCATGCCTATGCAAAAGCCTGTGTTCTGGGTGGTTGTCAGGGTGTTGCTATGAGAAAACAAACCCTGTATTTTATGTCCCACGTGTAAACATAGCTTTGTGTACCATGTGTATTATTGTTGGCTCTTAACATGCGGAATGTTCCCTCATTTGTAAGTTACTATGGATAAAAGTATCTGCTAAATGAATAAATGTATATGGGTAAAGGGATATTTAATCGTTTACATTTGGCAGACACTTTTATCCAAAGCTACTTACACTGGATTATATTATACAGTTGTTTCTATGTATGTGCAATCACTAGGATCGAACCTATGACCTCGGCGTTGCTAGCGCCACTGAGCTACAGGAAAGCAAACTGGGCCCCATATCATTCCAAACCTGAAAGACTCCATTTCTTTTTCAGAACAAAAAAGGAAGATATTATGAAGAATGTGGTTACAGAACAACATTGGGCCCCACTGACGTCCGTTTAACAGACACAAAACCATTAAAATGTTCCTCAAAATATATTTTGTGTTCCACAGACGAAAGAGTCATACACAAGGTTTTGAGTGACAAGAGGTTGAACAAATGATGACAGAATTTTTATTTTGGGTTCAACTATCACTTTAAGTCCAAAGATGCCACACTACAGTCTCCATAAAAGGTAGGTCCCTCTTTAAAAAAAAACTAACCACATTTGAGGTCATTCACATCAATGATGATCATTCACATCAATAGCACAAGTTACTAAAGGGTTTTGGGGTTGTTTTAATCCTTAACCCCAAGCAATAGCAGTGATGCTTGTCACGGCAAGCACCACTAATAAGTAAATTCTCTGCGAGAAAGAATCTGGTAAAACAATGGTTGCAATTCCAAATAGGTGTGACCCCAATACAAGATGTCCGCCCGACTCTTTATCAAGATTGTGCCCTTGAGCGAGTTTCTACAGACAGATTAGCCCCACAATTAGTGTTCTTAAATCTCTTTGGATGAAAGCACCTGCTAAATGATGGCCAACCTAACCAAGATGAAAGCCAAAATTCTGTGTACATATCGTTTCTGACATCTGCGTTTTGTACTTTGACTGGTCATGCGTGGCTTACCAAGTTGGTCTCGCAGGTTGTTGAGCTGGACGGAAAGTTCTTCCTTCTGTTTGATTGCCACCTCACGCTGTAAGAAACCACAGAAGAACGTTTTTCAAAATAAAACCTGGAGAAAGTTATCATTATGACTCATTTCACACACTGACTAGACACTTACCTTTGGCTGTAACCATGCATAAAACAAACTGTATTTCTTAAGAATTTGAAATGATGTCATGTATTACGCGGTTCGCATCTAGACACTGTCTGTATTGGCAGAATCTGTTGTTTTTGTCTTTGGAAATGGACCATTTCATTCGGTTTCTTATCACTCTGTATCATCAAGGGTTTGAATGTTCAAGGAAGATGGGAGGTGTGTGTGTTTAAGTGAGATTAAGCAATAGTTAACAGCAACCTCTAAAGCTCATGGGGTCTGGAAGAGATTATCACGTTCTGTCACAAAGAACATCAGAGATCGTATAACACAAGATGAACACATTTCTGCTGTCAAGCACCTTGTTATGGTTACAATTACACACACATACAGGGCGAGTTTAAAGTTCATGGCCTCAGATAACAGGACGGATGTTTTAAACTCTGAACCAATCAAACTAACTCCGACTGGCCTACACACACATACACACATAAACACACACACGCAAAAACATCAACTACAGTCTCGCAATACCTCAGGGGACAAGGCAAATGCATAGCTGTACACTACAGGAATGAGGAACACAAAATTTGTAGGAATTCCAGAGTGTAAACCATAAATAAAGAGCATACAGAACTGTTTATTCGTACAAAATGATGTTAAAAGAGATCCACCAAAAGCGACAACATGCTGCAAACACACGGGTCGTGTGATGTCACAGTTTACAAGAATTCACGGCAACCACAATCCCACATTTCTCAAAATGAATCACTGTAGGTCTAACAATAGGTCTGTTTATGCCAACAGGAAGTCAAGAATCAAAACTGAGAACAGACCAGTAAAGCAGCTATCAACACTTGGTTCAAATGAACCACTCTCAAAAAAAAGAAGGTTCAAAAAAGAAAAAGAACCAAACTGCACCTTTTCATTTTTCTTGGAGGCAGGGAATTTCTTCAGACCAGGCTTGCTCCCAGAGGAGCCCATCTTCGACTCTCACGCTCCCCTCTCCCAATCAAGTCATACAACCAATCAATCTTACGCTACCCTCTTTTCATTCTCTATTCTAAGAACTGGTGTGTAGACATCAGTCTCCAAGCATGCTGCATTAGAAACTGTCTCCTCCCTATTACCCGCCTGCCCCCGTAATCCTTCTAAGAGAAGGGGGGGTGAAAAGTCGTAATGAAGAAAATGGAAAGATGATGGAAAATGTATTGACGCTACACTGCTAAAGTTTGATATATATTGATGTAAACTGCGGTATTTCTGATACTGTTCTATGAAACAGTGAAGTGAGTGTTAAACATTGTGAGACGATAAGATCTGCTTTAGTTTACTTGTAAATGCTAAAAAATACGCAGTAAAAAATTTAAGAAGATGAACCTTATCAAAAGTTTAAAGGGAATGCAGCATGATGAGCTAAAAAAAACATACCCATTTTTAATCATAAAGTTGTAAAGTTCATGGCAGATAAAGCACACGCAGCTTGCCAAATGCTTAAGTATGTTAGTTGTTTTAACTTTGTTGAAAGAACTGGGCTCTAAGAGAGAAATAGAGTATTTATAAAACTTAAAAAACTGTATGTAACTATACTCTATGAAATATGGTAAAGTGTTAAGAATGGGCGGGTAAGGAGAAACACTGCTCTACTGTGATCAGCAAAACAGCTGTGAGGTGGGAAATCAGACCACACCCCTTCTGCATAGGCTCCGCCTTTGAGTAGCAGTTGGTGCATTCCACACAGCTCACAAAAACATCTCACCTCCTATGTGCTGACTATCAATCACGGCGGGTGACACGAAAGCAAAACTGTCAACTTTCCCCAAAGTGAAATCATGATTTGTGGGTCTTCGGGACAGTATATGAACTGTGACTAGACTAAGTCATAGTCTCATGAAGCGTTTTCTCAACTTGTTTGGATAAGAAGGACTGATGGTGGAAAAATGCACTATTAGTGAGAGAGATAAGGAGATAAGATAACACATTTGCATTGGAATGCACAGGAATGCATGGAATGGGTCGGATTAAATAGGAAAAATGAACATGGAAATCAAGAAAGAAGGAAAGAAAGCCATTAACACAACACTAACGTGCCTGTAAGTGTTTACCTAGAGATGGGATCAAGCACCTTTAAGTCAACTTGAAATCGAAAAGACCCTGTTTACTTTCCTAATATGAGTTCAAACTGAAAAAGTTTGTTTTCACAGGCTTTTGTTAAGATGTAAGACCTTGCTCTACCTCTAGCTCTTCCTTTACTTTGGGCTGATGTCAGTATGTCGTGTTATTTTCCAACCACTCCCCTCCAACCACCTTTTACTAAAGACCACACCCAACTGCAATAAATTCTGGTATAACACCTTCTTTTCACCTTTGAATCTACCTCGGATGGTTATTGTTATTAATAATAAAGAGCTGGATTACTTCTGCGCAAATTAACACTTCTGTATATGTCAATATTTGTATACAGAGTGGGGTCAAAAAGTCAACCCTTGTGGTTTGCCACGAATTTGCTTACATTTCATTACTACAGGTAACCTCAAACAAACTCAGGAGCCTAAATATTTCTTCTTTATTTTGCAACATGACATTTACAATTATTCTTAAATTATAAAAAAAATGCTCTAGGAAATGTGGACTGTATGCACTGTAGGTACGTTTGCTTTGTATAAATTTGTTTAAATACGTGGCAGCTCACAAAACAGAGCTTTCCTCTCAAAGTCCCAAACTTCCTCAGGTATTCCTCTGACATTTTTGGCTTGCTTAACTTTTAAAATCAAGCACAAAAATCCCTCCATTCATGAAAGAACGAGCAGACAGTTCACACCTTTCTCAGATAATCACACATAATCGGAGATAGATGGATGTCATATGCCACCTAATAAAGCCTTGTACTGTACTGTACTGTACTGTACTGTATTATAGTTCTGGATGATTTTACTACCAGCAACCGCGGGCTACGTGAGGGCGGGTTTGCTATCGTACCTTCTCAGTGTCAGATCAACCAAAATGAAAAATGGAAGGGTGTTACTAAACGCCCCAAATCAGACAAACCGTACGCTCGTAAATCGGCACTCTCACGGTGTGCTATGTAAGTTCATGAGCCATTTTGTAGTGGACCACAAGGGTTTCAGATTGGTCCAAATTGATGCAATATGAATTAAATAAAAAAGATCAGGACCTCATGCTAGCGCACACCAAACCTGTAGCTCAAGGATTGAGCAATAAGCTATGCACCGCCTTAACTCTTTTCAAAATCGTGTGACATATAAGAGCTGCTCCCCGAAAAGATCTTCACGAAAGCTTTCGAACACCTGTTTGTGTTCATTGAGTCAAGAATTTGATAATGATGATGAATCATTAGTCCCTTTTACTGGTTTAGCAAGATGGCTTCTAGAGTCTGAACATTTAAATAATAACAAGCATGCTTGCTCAACCCTGTTATGGTCATTTTAGAGAAAATAATTAGAAAATTGTTTATCCATTTCAACAAAGTACTCTCACTATGGCAGTGCAGTGTGCGTTAACATATATTGAGTCAATCAGAGCAATATAAAAAGCTTCAATGCTTAGTTTCAACTGATGATTGAAAGCTTCTTTAATCTGCAAATATTTGCAAACTGAAAGAAAACGAAATTGGAATGAATTTCCAGGATACGGCCAATCGCATAATAAAGAGCTTTTACTGACACACTTAGCATTTGATGCCTCTGACATTTAGTCAAAGAGACTCATTGATCCAACACTGACTATTTCATCTTCGACTTATAGCCTTAACTATGCTGGTTCCAGTCACATATCAGAGCCACACTGAAGTCATAACTCAGAACCGTGTCTGAGGGCAGAAAGTAAATAAGGAATGGTACAACGTCTAGGGAAATAGGACTGAGTAACACAAGGTTGGGAAGCAAACGATTGAATGAAAGGATGGGGGGTACTGTTTTCGGTGGATGCACACAGATACTGATAAGAACACATTTTGGGCTCACGTCAAGCTTGGCTAACTGACTAACCCAAATCCTGCATGACATCTAAAGTGAATGCCATCCAACTTCCTCGCTTTCTCATTTGCAGTTTCAACACACATGTGCACACACCTGGAAATGTTATCCTAATGGTACCACTATCTAACAAGTGTTTATTCCGCTTTGTAGACTAAATAGATAATCACCCACTATGGCAAGCCATTTTAACATTATTTTACAAATTTGCAATTCCAGTTTAAATGATTGTTTAAAAAACTGAAATTATAATGTGACTAGTATTAATAACTTTTGAAGATATATAAAATAATTGTGATTATTATACAAATTCGATTAAATATCATCTAAGATATCGCAGCTGTCCTTCTGACACCTTGTATCTGCGTTTTTCATGATTTTTTGGCATAAATCACTATTATTAGTCATTGGCAAATATCTAACCAAAAAAAATAAAATGATTGTTAACTTTGTCAACACAGTATGCAATCATTAAAAAAGATCAGTGTTTTTCCATCTTCTAAAAAGAGCAAATTTGGAGATACAGAAAGGTTCAGAAAGACAGCGACGATATGTGTGATAAGGTTAGAGATTTGATTAATCATGCTTAATAAAACGATTGATAAAAATAAATGTATTTGTACCTAGACTTAGTTAACAGGTGTGAGTTTAATAGCAAGTGGTGGGAAACTTGACATTAAAAGTATGATCATCTTTTAGTTTTTTCTAAAACAACATAGAATTTTTACTAAATCTCACCGAATGAAAATCCAATTAGATATAAAAATATACATAATGTGTAGTTATTAAATAAAACACTTAATAATGCAATTCCCTTACCTCTCTGAACACATGCTGAACAACCAGCGCGAGAGCCTCCAGGCGTCGATTGCCATTAGCGATGAGTTTGCGGAGCTGCAGGATACATTGGCTCTTTTTCTCATTTTGAATCCGAAGATCTTTCTCTTCTTCTTCCTCAGTCTGCATGTTTCCCACAGCTGGGCTGTGCTGTAGTATCCTGCCGGCCGTTGTCCCTGCAGCTTTTGGCGTTTTGGAGGTCTTGTCCACTGTAAGAGAGCAGGTGTTGAGCGTGGTCATGACGTTAAGCATGACTTCACGGTCCAGCATCATATATCTCACTTCAACTAATGACAGCAAATGCCAAAAATATTCCTTCATGAGAAAGCACACCCACACAGTAGCATAATATAACGATACATTTGTGACATCATTTGAAAGAAATGTACATGCCTAACATACTGTAAGCCATACAACAAATGCCTAAAACAACACAAACAACACACGCCCTCATCAATGTCTCTTGAGTTTGATCCAAAAAAATCCCCAGTGCATGCTGGGCTGGAAGCTTAATGATAATGCGCTGAGGTCTAGAGTGCACATTATGAGTGCATTAGAAAGAGCAATGGAGAGAGAGAGTGTGTGTGTACTGAGAGTGCATTTGGCCCCATCATCTACAAGCTAAGTGCAGTCAAAGTGAGGTTTCCCATTCTACAATCTTTTCTACAGAAAATACTTGTATTGTATGGGATATGTAAGCATTGTTTCAATCCATACTGCCTATTGAAATCAATGTACCCACCCAAATTTTCTTTACAATATTAGAAAAACAAAATATCACTATACAGTATGTGTCTATGATTTTTGCCTTATTGGCTGAATACTGTACATTTATCCAACTTAACAGAAATCAGGGAAATATTTAAGTCTGTGTGCATTTATCAAATAAATGTAATATTTGTTTCCTAAGCAACCTGCAATGATTTCAAAGCAAACTGTCAAAAGATCACAAGAACACTTATTCAATAGTCCCTATAGTGCCCCCTGCTGGCAGATACATATTTACACAAACTACTGCATTCAATTGGCTCTCAAACACGGTTTTAAAACTCACATAGCCTCTGGAGCTATCATGTGCGTTTTGGAAATTTAAACACGTCTCCACAAATCGCCTAAAAATTATGTTTTTTTAATGAAAGGAGACTGTTTGTAGTTAGATGTAACAATACTACATCAACCCTGTGGGGATTTTACATGAACGCACACATGCGCACACACACTACATCCATGATATTAGTCTTTGATCTTTCCTGCTGTGTCCATCAACGAAACTGAGCACTCTGGAAACATGTGGAATTATTGAAATTACTCTATTTTTCCCCTTTGTTTCAATTGCAATCCATTAAAGACACAAAAACAAATATTGATCTATGGCAAAACAACAGACCACACTTATATATACAATACATACTTCATATAATTTCAAGCCAAACCCAAATATGCAGTGATGAATACTACAGAGACCACCAGTGACGAATGCCTCTGTTACATTATTTAAACACAGGCTTGAAATAGTGAGATGGCTGCCTCATCTTTTCTGGCTGCCCGTTTAGAGAGGAGGACAAAGGACACGAGTGATGTGATGAGCTGAAATGGTATGTCTTAAATATATGGTGTAATAATACAAGAGTGCGTGTCTTTTTCAGCTATGTCCTCTGGCAGTGATAACTTGTGGCACCCTGCTGAACCGTGTCCTTGCCGGTGGTCACATGACCACTGCTGCTCTATCCGCTGCCCAGAAGGACTGTGTCATCAACTCCAATCACATCACTGCTGACCTGAGATACTCCATCACTAGATGAGGCATTTTCATCATGATTTAAATGTATAAGATGAAACATTTCTTATATAAAAAGTGATCCATAAATTGAATCTAGATGATCTCATGTGTATTAGTGTGTTTAGTAAGTGTTGTTTTATAATAAAACAACAATATTTTATGTTTGATGATGTTTTTAGACATTCAAAAATGGCACTGCTCCTATTTAGGGGCTGGTGCACACACATTTACAATTACTGTGTGTATGTTTGCGTGAACGGGAAAAAGCTTGTAATTATTATGTAGTCTAGGCCTCTTAATAAGTGTTTATGTCAGACTACTGTGACAGGAGACACACTGTGATTGCCGTCTCCCAAACACACCACTGGAGACAGACCATAACTACCTACCACACACAACCACAGGTTTCCACACACTGGTGCTCCATCAAGCATGTCCACACCCGGACCGGATATGTTCATGGTTATGCTAACAGACATAGTGGTGTTCCTTTGATGCTGTTTTTTCTAGAAACAATCCTCTTTTCATTACACTGCAAGATTAAACATCACACACGGTCACACACCGCCTCTCGCCGAAACGGCTTCCACTTCCATATAATTGCTGGAGGGCAGATGAGGAAATTATGCACCCGTTCTGAAGGAAAGCCTGAGTTAAACACTGTAGGGTTTTGCTTAATGGAGAGAATTATCTCAATAAGACCACAGCAGAGCCACGGACTCATTCTAACACATCACAGACTCTGTGACTTTTAGAAAAAAGGTTCAGTTTAAAAACACAAAGAACAAACAGCACCCACGTTTTAAAGACGAAAATGTCCCTCATAATAAATATGAATAAAATACTGTAGAAGAAGATATGGAGATGAGATTTTCATTTAGTCATGTCTGAATACAGCTGTAAATTTGATGTTTGAGCATAAGTATACTTAATGCTGTGATCTGGAATATTGATCTTTATATTGAAAGGCCAGTATTGCACTGCATGGGTTTAGAGTTTAAACAATACCATTTAGCGATACTCAGCGAAAAGAGGCAAAACAGATTTCCGATGTTACCTATCAGAACATGTCTGGAAAGACAGACGGGTGGCCAGTCTGGTGAACAGAGAGAGCGACCTCCAGGGCCTGTGGTAGAATAACACACCACATTAATCATTATTTCCATTAAAACCATTTGAATAGTGTGAATAATATACTGTAGTGTATGTAAAGGTAAGATCAAGGATAAAGGGGTATGACTCACTGGGAAGTCAACACAAAGTCAAGAGGATAATTGTGATTATACTCACTCACTCACACCCAAACACAAATATAGTTTGGAATTGCTTGTCGTTGAATATCCTGACCAACCTAAAGACCTATTCTTCAACAGTCCTTAAATTGTGGCTGACTGATAATGTAAATATAAAAAAATCTGCCACTATGGCATCAGAATGAGTGATCACCAGGGTGTTGCGATGCAGTTGCTAGGGTGTTCTTGGCGGATACTAGAAATACGGAAATACATCTCTTCCCGGTCGGCGAGTGGTAGTCGGTCTAGTTGCTCATGTTAAATTTTTTCACGCATCCGAATCTCAGATCGTACCTGAAAAATTTTGCATTAAAAGACGGTCGTCACCCCACGCGACTCTCCATAGGAAATAAAGAGTTCTGGTCTATCGGCCGTCATTTGTCGAGTGCTGTGAAAAGGCATCTTCACACTAGCTAGACTCAATGTATTCCTAAAAATGCTTAAGCTGACTTAAGGATTTGTCATTTCCTCTGACTAAAGGGGTCTTAGTAGGAATTTTACAGAAGCTTTTGCCTATTCTTTCATTTCACTGACCTACAGAACACTTAACTCTACTTGAGCAAATTCCCTCAGATTTCTGCCTTACTGTACATTTTTATAAACTACAGTCATGCAACTTCCCCATACGATTGGGACAGCAAAATCAAGAACACGAGAATACACGCACAAAAACACACACATACAGAAAAAGAAGGTGGGTTCAGTTTAATACTCTGGATTGGAATTCTGGGAATGAGGCCAGAGGCAGTTTAGATTTAATCTCACGATAAGGGAGGAAAACTACAAGCCCGGAGAATGTTATTAAAGCCAGATAAATAAATAAATAAATAGATAAAAAATGTTGTCTGAGTTCTGCTGGCCTACTTTGAGTACACTGTCTGTCCCTGTGTACTTTGCACACACCCCTAATATCAGTTTATAGAGCTTTTGGCCTGTATAAGGAGGCTGGGTCCTTAGTTTAAGATTCATTTGAATGTCATCTTGGAAGCAAATAATGTGCAATGTGATGAAAAGCATTCAGCGGGTACGAACTGTTCTCTTTCCTGACACTGTAGCACATACACGCACAGACCGGCTGTTTAGGTCACATATATCAGCTCTGCTTATAACAGCGCTGCATGAACCAGCATGCTAGTTTCTATGGAGACAACCATGAGGAGATGCCGCACTCTCAATGTGTGTGTTCAATAAATATTCTGGAATTTTCCACTGTGTCTTGCATTAGATTGTTGACCAAAACCGTATACCAATCATCTTAAGACGTACTTTACATGGTGTTTCTACACCTCAATGTTTGTTGGCTCGTGTTATTTCAATCTAATTAATACAGGTAAAAATATTCTGTCAAGTATTCTAATAAATAAATGGGCTTTGTGTGGTCACATTTAATATAACTGAATATATATTATTTATTATAATTGAACGAACCACAAAATAAATTTGTGTCAGTTTGGATGGAAATAGACTCTCAATGTAACAAATGCGTGTCAAATTTGTTTTACAGTGTGTGATTCACTTGTGTCTCACATGCAAAAATCAAATAACAAATAACATGTTCCACACATATTATGCCCATAATTAAACGGAGAAAAATAAGAAAAGTGACATTATTGTCATGAAAGTTATAATTTAACTTCAGCGGAAACTCACTAATAGATTCACATTACTGTACTACAATTATGTTTTATTAAAATCAACAGAACAGGTTTGGGAACTGGGAAAAGAACAGAAAAGGGTTTACGGTATTGAGATGAAAATGTGAATAAATGAAATGGCCCTAAAATGAGCATCATAGTATTATTTTCTGACTTTTATATTCATGTTATATTATTTTCATAATTTTAACTTTAAATTATTGAAACATGCTACTGACACGGTGGTTTCACTAGATGTTTATAATGCGAGACTCAACAGACAAAACATCTTCTGTTCAAAAATATATGAGAGAAACACAGCATTTAAAAAATAAAAATCACAAATGCAGAGAGAGAGAGAGAGAGAGAAGAGAGAGAGAGAGAGAGAGAGAGTGAGAGAGAGAGAGAGAGAGAGAAACATCATCCTTGCATGAACCCTAACCTAAATTTTCATTTGAGGCAGATGGAAAGAGGGCAATGGTGATTTCATGTTAGGGTGGAGAGAATTTATGTTACTAGTCTACAAAAAATGTCAATCAGTAATTTAAGCTCTTTGCACAACACGCTCTATCCCATCTATCTCTATCTGTTTTATGTATTGTCAGAATAAAAATCATTGTATAATTTATCGCTGTATACTATAAATCTGAACAAACGTGTCATGTATAAATTTGAGAATACAGAATGCAATTTGTTTATAAACAAACACACACACTGAAAAACAGCAGGCGGTTTCTATTTGTAGCTTTGCACATGGTGCCCTCTGGCACGGGTATCACTCCACTATAGATCACGCGAGCTTTCACATCACTACACACACACACTTCTTTGTAAGAATCCTCTGTATAAAACACAATGGTAAAGGCTGCCACACGGCCGTCAAATGAATGAAACAACGGTAACTATGGAAAGAAGGGTGTTAAAAGGAGAAATACAGGAGGGGGAAGGGGCGTATGGTGAGAGAGATGGAGGCGCAGACTGAGAGAGGGAGATTCTCAAACCTGCATGGAACACCACTGTGGATTTCTTGCATCCTGGCAGCAGCTGGAGATTGCGGAATAGTCCCTTAGCTGTGAGCTTCACGTGTAAGTTCGATAGGGGAAGTCGCGGAGACCATAACATGACCTTCACTAGCCAAGGAAGGAAAATCAAATCCTCCACAGGATAAATAAAAAACGTCTAGAAATATGTCATGCGTATAGAAAGTGAAAAGAAAATAGATTTGCGCTAGAAAAAGCTCTTGTTGTTTCTTTTTAACACATTACAGTTTTCTTAAGGTGATGAGAAATTCCAGAAAAGAGTGAAGAAAATAATTTCTGATAGTGACAGAAAACCAGAAAAAAAAGAGTACTTCCTGTTCCCAAAAATAAGAGATAAAATGATGCAAGAAACAATACAAGTCCAGAAAAATAGAAGATGGTGATGATGTGGATGTTGGGAATGTCGAGTAGCTCTTGAGGGAACGGCAGCTCTGTTCAACGGTATCCTCTAGGATGCTGAACCAACCAGTGTTTCATATAAAATCCTCCTCCTCTCTCTCTCCCTCACTCTCTCTCTCTTTTACACACAGACGTGCAAGCGCTAATCCTTTATGTGTGTTGTACATGCACACACACACATAAAGCCAAGCTCTCTGCAGCTTTGACCCACACACTCGCGGAATCAAGAGGGGGGATGGAGAGAGAGTGGGAATAAAATTGTGAAGGGGAGGGTGTATGTGCAGAGCGGGGAAATGGTGGTTTATGAGTAACGTCATTCTCTCCTGGCTACAGTATGATGATGGAGAATTTTGCATTTAAAGGTTGTAGCTTGTGATCCATACAAAAACTGAGTTGAATTCACTGTAAAAAATATATCAGCAATGTTTCAGCCATTACAATATGTTTTTTTTTGTATAATTTACTGTTTTAAAATTGACTGGTATGATATGAAGTTGAAGTTAAATACGCTTACATAAATATACTGATAATTGGCATTATTAGACAGGTTGCAAATTGAACTTGAAAGTTCATATTAAACGTAACTTTTTCTCAATTTATTACATTATCCTATTATTAATTCTAGTAAAATTTTTGGGTAAGGTAATTTTAAGTTAACACGTTTTTATTATTGCACTTGACATTGTTTCTATTAAAATTGTGTTTAAAATTCTTCTTTTTCATTGTTTTGGTTTGTCACGCCATGCTCTCTCTCCGGTGTCGTGTCCTTTAGCCCCTCCCCCTTGTTTCCCTGTTAGCGGCCCATTAGTGTTAGTCTTGTCACCAGCCCTGGTCCATCTTTCCCTTAGTGTTTCATTCCCCTCACCTGCCGCCACTCTCCCTGTGTCATGTTTCCCTTTTTCAAGCCCCAGTTTCCCTCTGTCTCTTGTCAGTTCATTTTGCACATTTACCATTCCTAGTCTGTCTGGATTACCCGTGTTCCTGTTCCCTGGATTCAAGTTTGTGGATTTATAGTTTATTATTCTTAAGACCTTGTTTGTTTTGTCCCCCTTGTGGGAAGTTTTAGTTTTCAGTCTTGTCTTGTTTTTGTTAATGTTTTCCCCACCGAGGGTCTTTGTTTAAATAAAGTTTTATTATTTAACAGCTGCCTGCGCTTGGGTTCTGTCCATACCTCATGACATTCTGCTCTCTCTCTTTTTTCAGGTTTCTTATCTCAAGCATCGACTAAGCAGCAGGCTTCCTGAATGGATGTCTTTGTTGGACAGAGAGAAAGAAACCGAGGGAGAGCGTAAAGAGAGAAAGTGAGACAAACAAACGCCTTGGAATACTGATGAGTGACATTGTTGAATAGAAAGATGTTGAGCAGAATATATGAACGGCTGTGGTGTGACACAATTGTCAGACAGCTGCACAGCCACAACATCAATTAGATAGGGGTGGTACAAGACAGTAAACCAGACAGGAAGGCCAGAAATACCAATAAATGCGCATTATTAAGGAAAACTCCATGTGACTGAAATTTTGGCCTGAGGACCTCTTTGGCATTTATGTTGTATTAGTGGAGCTTTAACAGATGCCATAGTGTGTACCATGGCGGTGTACTTGGTTTGGTTACCTGTGTGTGTGTGTGTGTGTACACTGCAATGTGCTGTAGATTTGCAATTTTACTGTAAAATTCATTACAGTATTTTTATTAGACCTTAGGATGATGCATCCACACTATGAAGCCTATCTTGTATGCTTGTGCATGGTTGTATGATGTATTCAAAGACAGTTCGACTACCTTATACACACTTAGACACACCCACTATACTGTAACAGAATTGTATATAGAAAAATATAAATGTATATAAACGCAATTTATTTAACCTGCATGACCACGAATTGCACACACATACACACACTTCAGGAGTCAACTAAACAACATGAATAAATGCAGGTCAAAACACTACTATATACAGTACTTTAAGGCAACAACAAATATTATAACCTACTCTATATCCATCTAAATTGTGCTTTTCAAATGTTTAGAAAACATTTCACCAAATACAACGTGTTTGTAATTGCTGAGTACAGGTTTCAGAACATGGCACACCTATTGGTGAATAAAACAGTTATATGACTAAACATAAATACACACTGATCATAAATTATATGCTGATCAATCTAAATTCACTGACTCCTAAAAACACTGTAATACATCCACATGTAAAGTGGAAACATACACACGTGCTCTTTAAACTCTTACCTGCTGCTGTTGTTGAGCGAACATGTCGCGCAGATCCACTGCGCTGCAACGTATTCAGGTTATTCTTAGCCGTAACGTGGCTGATCACCACTGGGGCCTTTAGCCCTATTAAAACAGTGCAGAAGAAATCAAACTTCATGTTTACAGGCCACACAGTGAGATGCTGCACTGAAGTGAGCCTGGTGTTCTGAAGAGGATGTATGGATGAGAGTGTTTTAATGGCAGTAGGCAGGACAGGGTGGGGCAGTGAGAAAGCCGTTTAAACAATAAGTACTCCCATTCTGGACAATTAACAAGGCAATTATTGAACTTGACAGACTTGTTTTTCAATCTTAACTATTAGCACCCAATCCTGAACCCTTTGGATAATGGAAACTATTAGATAATGAAACTTGAAGGTGTATTAGTGTGTGACAGAAACTGTTTGCAAAGTCGCAAAATCTGCAAAATACAGAATTTACTTACATTCAAGTAATAAAGAGTCTATTTGCAAAAACAAAATCATGTTTTTTACTGTTCTCATTTTTCAGGAAATTGAAAAACACGGTACTTTGATTCAACACTGTGTTGTCAAAGTTGACAAGCACTTTTTGATACTTTTTATTTTTAAGATATTTTCAAAACCCACTAGCAAACGACAAGGGTCACTAATAATAATGATTCATGGCAAAAAATAAAACCACAAACTATGGAGAGGACAGCAGAGAGCAATGCAACGTTGCTTCAATTTGTTTGTTGAAAAGAAAAATATGAAAAAAGAAAGAGATTGTAACCACGTGTACATCAAGGTCCATGACCCCTTAAACCTGCTTTCATACACTCTAAAACAAAGACCAAATCTATTTAAATCATGAGTTTCCCTTAGCATAAGAATTAAATGTGTTTTTCTATTCATAATAACAAATGCAAAACTATTTAGGGAACTACAAAAAGCATTTAAACATCTGGTTGTAATCATATCTTTTTCATAATATAAATCGCCACACAAAGAGGTTTACGTAAGTTAAGACAATCAGAGCTTCTCACTGATTAACGGTTATTGAAGACATGTCAACAAAGTGATTTTCCTTTTGAGGCTGATTTGATGTGTTAACAATAAATGACGAGAGCCAGATTCATGTGGATGAATGAATGAAAGGGTGTGTGTGAGTGTAAGAAGGATTTAGTGAGATTACTAGGCGCAAAACTCTACTGATGCGTGCGTTTCTCTCACCTGCAACTGGTTTGGATGGGATGGAGCTCGCTCTGCTGCGGTGACCAGACACCGATTTACTGACCGGAGACTTTACTTGCATCTGGGATGAAGGTGATTGCTTGATAGATTTCTCCTCATTCTTCATCACTTCACCTGGGACTGATCACAGAGAAATCACAAGAATTATAAAACACTTATTACACGGCTCACTGGAATGCTTGATTCTGATCGTGACATTTGCAGGTTCGTTATTCCCAGATAACAACCTCTCAAAACGAATAACATACGGTAACCCGGATGCAGCAAATCATTTTTTTACAAATTAAATATAAATATGTCTTTAAACAACATATATGACATTGTATTTACAAATTATTAAACCAAATTGTCCTTTTCGTGACCTCTGAACGGCCTTAAAACCGAATGTAAACGGCTTTTGCTCTCGGAAGGTCTGCATTCGGTAAAAATGAGCTCATAAAATATTTCAAATACACATTTCATGTCCAGTTATTTTCTCATGTGGCAAGTAGCCATGTAATAAGCGGGATAATGTACACGCAGTCGGCTGTTATCACAAATCAAATAGGGGCTTATTTCTGCGATAACAACCTGCCTGTACATTATCCATTACATAACATAACGTGGCAAAACATTATCAAAAGCAGATTAATTTATTATGTTAAGACTCTTCTCTTGAAACAAATATAATGTTTTTTGTGGAGGAAAAAATCCACAAAACATGAGTTTGCGTGTGAGCCCAAACATGCCACCCATTCTTTAACTAAAACAAATGACCAAGTCACACGAAATCTTCCATTCGCAGACATCTTCCATTCAATGTGTTTATATGATTGCAATTACTTTAGGACTCCCAATCAGTCAGAAATCAAAGTAAACCATTTACACACAGATAGATTACAAAAAAACACGATCACAATAATACATGATTGCTTTATCAGTTCTTCAAACGTTCATCATTCAAACGAAAGGCTTTTGTGTGGATATCGATGGGTAATTTAAGTGTCTTAAGAATATCTTATTTGTAGTTAATAAGTAAACTCATTCGTGTCCGTACCAACAGTGACTGCATCTCACTGCTCCAAGTTACCATGACAACTAGAATCCGTGGAAAGATCTTGATCATTCTTGATTTAAGTTCACAGTGTATCACGGGGAGGCGTTTGTATGTTAGTGTGGGAATAAACAATTATCAATCTGAGAGTGTGGTGTGCCGAGGATGCTTTCTCTGATGTCTGCAACACACAGCACTGGTATGGCAGAAATTATTGTTGCTCGTAGTCACAGCTAAAATCTAAGTCAATTTCATTTGGCCTGAGAAAGGAATGAGGGCAGTCTAGGCTGTAAAGATTTCATTAATGCTCAAAGAGAAAGTAGGAGGAGCCCTAACAGCAAATACGGTGGTGGGGAGGTGATGATGATGCTATTGGAAGGTAAAACCATGATGCTTTTATATGTACTGTGGTACTGAATTGCTACAATAATGATGTTTCTTTGTATTAACGTACATGGGTACTTTAAGGTACATAAAAGACAACTGTGGTATTGGCAAGGCTATGGCACATATCCAAAAAAATCATGGTAAATCTGACATTGAAAGAGAGAAAAACATTTATAGATAATAATGAAGATGGAGACTCTATCTTCCACGCACCTTTGTTTACAGCAATACTGTTGTTTTCACTGATTGTACTGGATGAGAAGCCGGGGCTTGTGGGTATACCTTTCACTGGAAGCTTGGAAGAGGCTCTCTGAGGACCCTTACAGCTTGAATCCGTTGTGGGGCTGCAGGGGGTTGTAGATTTGACTGTGGTCTTTGAAAAACCTGGATATAAAAAGCATGTTATTTGCACTCACACTGCTAGTATAGACTGTTGTTATGATACATGGTTGTGCATTCATCTAGGCTGATCTTGGGCACCTCTATTGCCAGCAAAATGTTTCTACATATAAGTCAGTTTGCACCCTTATTTATGGATGAATCTGACTCTGCATCTGTATCTTGCAGACCAACTGATAACTCACATTAATTAAATATGTTTTAATGCCAGTATATATTAATACTGTTTCAATTCAGTGTTTTGGTGAGAAACGTGCAGATGTGTGCTGGGAAATCTTTGTGCATCTTCCTGCATCCTGTTTCTCTACACTACACATAATTTCCTATGTGGAAGAGCACTTGTTTGACTTCAATGGGTAGATGTTCTGAATGAGGTCTTCTGGGGCCACTGCTATGGAGACTTTCCAACACAAAGACTCATTATATCCGCTAGCTTATGTATTGTGCATGCAGGTCTGAAACTGCTGGTCTGGCACACCTTATACTGCACTAGGAGGAACATGAGATGTTGCTTCTTACTTTCTCCAGAGTGTGGTCCACTTTCTGTGCATTTTCTGTTCCTGAATATATGGTGTATTATTGCACCTAAATTAACATCAGTGACAAAAACAAACTGTAAGTGAGATAAATGCCACCTCTTGGAGAATATATGGTACTACATGTTATTTATTCACCTCAAGAATGTTATAATTTTGGACTTTTTAAAACTTAAATGGTTTTATACGGCATCGCTTTGTTATGTGAGATTAAACTGAATCAAACAAATGCAATTCGGGTGATTGGTGTGTAAAATGTAATGTTGCTAAATGGGTAACAATAAGCAACTGAATAAATAACATATTTATTTGATTTTAGAAAAGTTTTCATTTGTGCCTAAAAATGTCATTACTAAACAATTATTTACTTTGGATGCAGATAAAAAAGTTCAGTGTGTCTTATTAAAAATCACGTATGGAATATAACGGTCAAAATGTCTCAAGATTGAACTTAATCACATTTACAGAAAAATGTCACTATGCCCACAAATTACCTTAGAATAAAAGCAAAAGGTATATTTAAGTATTTTTTTCCCCTTATAAGAGTTTTCCTTATAAACAGTCAAATGTATCAAATCAAAATGTGTTGTTCATAACATCAGTATTAAGTCATGGCATCAAACATGGCACAAAAATAGCACCTTTACTAAGAATCAGCACACAGCTACAGGACATATATCCTTTGACACAAAACTTCCCCAACTGGTAACTATTAGATTTAAGAGCTAAAGTCCCAGTGTCTCTGAGGAGAAGAAACAAGACGACAATTGTCTACAAGGAATGTGACCTTCTCCGGTCAATTCAATCCACATTTCGCTGACAATGTAACTCGACTGACACAAACATATATTATACAGCCCCTGAAACCATGTGTACACATATGTATCCCTGCGTCCACATGCGACAAAGGAAAAAGGGAACCCTCAACAGAAAGAGATGTCACAAAGCAGGGTTACGTTACAGGATAACCCAACACGCTTTTATGTGGATGCACGCAGATACACACAGGAAGTAAAATGAGATCACTATTTCCAGAAACAAACGTTTTTTTTAGACATTAACAGGCTGGAGTGATATTAGGGAAAATGCCTTCGCCTAAACACACCAACAAACACACACATTGACACAATGAAATTGCAATTTCCTTAAACAAATATATTTTTTTCTGATTTAAACAGAAGTTGGAATAATATCAAGGAAACATGCTTTAGACTTTCAACACACAAACAAATACACACAACTGGAAACGATACAGGGAAAGACACACATTGGAAGAAAGATGAATGGACAAAATGAGAATGAAGGCTTAGTGTGGGGTGTTAAACTGAAGTGTCTCTTATGACTATAAATGATGAACGTGTGGCCACAGAAAGAGATGAGGCATACGTAACACTATGCAGAGTTTGGATAATGAAGAGTTGAATCCTGCAAGTTTATTAACACCAGCTGAAGCGTTCTGGCCGCTCTCTCTCACTGTAAACCTGAATGTTCAAAGTAATTAAATAAAGTAGTGTAAACTTAGTTTTATATAACAAGATAGTATTTTGAGTTCCTGCACTAATTCTTACTTTTGAGTTAGTTTGCTTTAGTTAAAACAAGTTAATTCCACACGATTTGTTGTGAATGATTTTCAGTTCCCAGCATTCTTTGCGTAAGACTGCATTAGGAGAGTAAATTTGGAAATTAAGTTTTATTTTTTATAAATATGTGTAGTTTTTTATAAAGGATAAAGCCTTGTTAATGATGAATATTCATTTTTCTTGGATATTAAGAAGAGTTTGTTGTTACTATATGTTCAGATTAAAAGGAAATAACATGTATGAGTGCAACATACTTGAGTACAACAAACTCAAAACTTGATAGTTCTGCTCACTTAAAATTGAGAACATCATAACTCAAAAGATTTGATGTAACTGATTACCTCAAATGTTTTTGCGTTTTGCCAACTTTGGGTTTACAGTGTAGCACGCACACGTACACACACACACACACACTCTCTCCTGCTCAACAGCGTCCAGATTGCTTTGGTGAGTCAATCCTGTAAATTCCTGTGAACGTCCTTGTGGGTTCTGCTACAGTCTGCAGATGAAACTGCTCCCAAATCAACTAAACCTCCCGTTGGGCAAAAGTTAAAGGGTAGAACGGATATAATTGTTGTTTTAGATAATGCAATGTGTATACAATAATATAATTTTCGCACCGGTTAGCGTAAGATGTAACATTTGGCTTAAGATTAGTCTGTTATATCATTATCACAATATAAAAACCATAGGTTTATGGTATGAACTAAATTAGCTGGACGATGTTTGTTTAAATGTAGAAGTGATTCATATGAAGCAAATAATGATATAAAAATTTAAAGAAATGGGGCTTGTAAAGAGTTTGGTTAAAGGCTAGACTGTACAATTTATCATTCGCTTTACGTAAACACAACAGACTACAGTATAAACAAATTTAAATAGCGTGTGTATCTGTGTGTGTGTATCGGAGAAATGTGGAACACGTTTACATATCACAAATCTGTCATGTCAACATACACTGCAAAGGTGTGTCAGACAGACTTTACAGTATAAACACACCTCACATATAAGACAAAGATACACAAAGTTTTCTTGTAGATCCTAATATATAAACCCGGCAGAAAGTTAGATACCGTAAGAGTGACAGTGAATATACTTGAAATACAAGTACATACAAATACAGTAGCTCTACACACTATTTGCTCGCTTTCCTAAGCATTGCCCTTGAGATTCTCCTGAGAATGTGCCGTGTTAAACAAACATAACTCACCTGGCGGCTGAACAGCTCGACTTCCCGGGGGACCCAGACCACCTGTAGATCTGGCTTCTCGGCCGGGGGGCTTCAGTCTGTGTTCTGGGGCTGCAGATGTGGATGCATTGGTAGATGCAGCCCCTAGAGATGGTCCCAGCTTAGAAGATACAGTCTGGAGAAAGAGCCGCTGGTTAGTGACAGCGTCCCACGCGAGAGAGCCCAGCTCGGGGCGCCGCAGGGTAACCATAGTGTTAGCCATTCCACAGAGCAGACAGAAAATGTGCAGCGATTAAGAGGAAGAAACACAAGAGAGGAGAAAGAGAGGGAGGAGGAGCGGAAAGGAGGGAGGGAAAATAAGACTAGCCGGTTACAAAAAGCAGAAAGGAAAAAAAGAGAAAAAAAAGGGGAAAACGTTTCTATTGTATGTGATTCCCTCAGGGCTTCTGATGCCAGGCCCAGCCCTGATCTTTTCCTCTTTCTCCTCCTTTTTGTTTTTTCTGTCTCTCGTTTTTCGGACACTCTATGCACACATGGAGTGAGTTTGTGGAAAGATTCTGTTGTCTGAGTCAGTGTGCAGCCTCAAGAATGTTTTTTTCTTCATTCAGTTCTCTGTTGTATTGGCAAAAACATCTCACTTATGTTCTATGACCAAGTTAAGGAAACTTGGAAGAGTATAAGAGAGAGAGAGAGTGGGAGCTGGCATTCAAAGATCTTGGACGTTACCTCTTAACAAACAGAAACATGCGAAAACGCTTATGTAAAAGTACTCTAACATGCCTGTGAACAGATCCAGAAAACAAGGTGTTGATGTACAAATGAGAGTTTGTGTCATTCCCTAATCACAGTCTTTACAGTCTAAAACGGTTTTACAGTTCTATATTTGATTGCGACAAAATATCTAAGCCTGAATAACAGCATAACTCACTCATGTGATGACATGCATTAAACTGAACATGTTGTAGCAGTTCTCCTTATAGGGAGAAGATTGGCATCACGCAGCTGTCATAAGTATGTTAGTTTAAATGAATCCAGTCAGTTTAAGCATAGCCTTTTTGAAAAGTCAGTTCCCCTCATGTCCTTCCAAACCTGTATGACTTCTTTCTTCAGAACACAAAAGAAGATATTTTGAAGAATTTATGTAACCAAACAACATTGACCCATATTTACTTATGTTATGGACATAAAACAATGGCATTTCTAAAAATAGATTATTTTGTGTTCCACAGAAGAATTTGTAATATAAAGGTTTTGAACAGTAAATAAATGTTGAAAAAAATCATATTTTTTATGAATTGTCCATTTAAATGTTGTGTGTTGAATGTGTGGATGCATGGTCAGGACATATCTCATTTGATTAAGTTCTAAAGTTGTAAATGCCCGAAAAACAAGACACATTTTACATTCATAATGAACAGTTTAGGCGATTGGGATAATAATATCTCTGATATGCATGAATCTAAATGATCAAAAACAAATTAGTAATTGAGAGCTTCTACGTGCTATATAAGAGAAAAATAACATTCACTGACCTTGCTTTTGCATTTAGGCGTTTTTACTTCTTCTTTATCAAGCTGTGCATCTTCAACAATAAAATCAGTCGAGGAAGGGCACTCTGATTTTATTGCTGTTTCTTCATCTGGTGTTTGCAAAGATAAAATGAATACATCCTCCTTCTGACAGTCTTTTACTGAGGATTCAATTACCGGTTGCACCAGCGGAAGACCTATTGGTTTAGGTTTAGGTTCAGGGTCTGACTCTGGACTGTCTGAGGTCTTTGGTTCAGCCCCCCTTGCGTGGCTAGATGATGACCTGCTTCTTTTTACAACAGCTTTATCTTCCACTTTCCTACTAGCTCCAGATCCTCTTCCTCTTGCAGGAAGTTTATTCACTATACGTGAAGGTGATTGGCAAAGATTAGCGTTTGCTTTTTGGGGACTGGTTGATCTTGGAGCTAAAGCAGCCCTGGAGATTATCTTGGCCTTCACGTTCTTCAAATCTGGCCTGGGGAACCTCTTCCACTCTGGCTTTGTGGCTTTGGTCAGAGAAGCTCTCGTAGGAGTCTTGGTTAGCATAGCATGTCCAGCCAGATCATTGGTCATTTTAGTTGTGGACTTTGGCTGGTTCTCCTCCTTTGAGGAGGTATTAATCTGTTTGTTTTTGGCATCTGAAATGATAATGCAGATTTCATTACCTTCTGAATCTCCATGGGACACCACTGGCTCATTCATGACGTCAGTAGATTGAGTGGCCGGGACCAACTCAACAAAAAGGTCATTTTTCTCTTTGTTCACTTCCTTCTTGAGGTCATTGACGGTAGCAAAATGAAGCACTAAGTTGGAGTTTTGCAACTGACCTTCTATTGTTTGGCCTTGAGAAATATCTGATAAAGTATTGGTTGACATTTCCAGAGCAGGAACACCAATCTGGTTCTTTATCACCAAATCTGCAGATGCCAAAGAGAGAAAGGAGTCCTCGTCTTCCTCATCCTCATTTTCTGAAGAGCACAAGGATCTTTCATCATCATTATCAGTTTGTCCAACCTGCCGTGTTACCGCCAAAGGGACATTGTGATTATCATCTTCATCATCACTCCAGCATTCTTCATTGGCGTCCAGATAGACAGACACAGAGTTGTCATTGTCATTGGACTCACTACAGTCAGGTCTGCATTCTGGACTTTGTATACCCGAATCATCGCTGCTAGCCATTACTTTTCCCATCTCCACCTCCGGCATGTCCACATCCAGTGGGCTATCCGTTCTGGCACTGCTCAGACTGCACAAGCTACGCATGGAGTCTGGAGAAGCTTCACCTCTATAATACTGAGGCGAAGTTGACGATGACGACAATGAAGACTCAAAGATGAAAGCATTGTTGCTCTGGTCACTGCTGTGTAATGGCAGACACAGCCCATGCTGAGATCCTTGAGATGGTCTCTTGGAAACAGCAGGGGGTGGAAGCTCAGATTTGTCTACTGGTGGTTCCATGAAACTCGTAGAAGAGCAGAGGATGTTAAGACACGATCATGGAGAGCTATTTCCCATAGCTAGACCCAGTCCAGTGCTGTCAGACAGAAAAAATACCACTACGGTGAGAAAGGTATTTACCATCCCTTAAGGTCGGTCTGATTGAAGATGGTGTCTCTGATGTTTCTGACCCTCTTTGAATTGATCCTAGAGAATGTGAGAAGACAACAGCACGTCAATTTAATTTTATCTGGGCTGGATTAGATATTTATAGATACAGACCGCAACTTTAAGACCGCATTTAGGAAACATGGAGAAGTGACTCATTGTGTGTTAATAAAAAACAAAGGTGACTATTCAAAATATTTGTTTATGTTTTTTGCAGAGGCACGTAAGCAGAGAACTACTGCTCCCTACTGGTGACTTCCATTCAAACTGAGTCATAGTAGTGAAGGGCAAGAAAATGTAGAACAGAACAAAGTTCTTTCACATTGCTCCTGTAAGAAAAGATGATGATTAGCTGGCATCAAACAATGACCAGGCTTGCAGTTATACACAAAATAGTTAAGATTAGTGGTTTTTGTTACGATCATTTTAAAGCTTGGAAGAAAACAAATCACAAATAAATTGAGTTTAATTGCTTCATCATACTCACAGGTGCAGGATTAACCTTTTTTAATATTACTCCACTGAAATCTTCACTCTCAGGACTGGAAAGGCTTGTTTAAATGATAAAATTAGCCACTATTAATGTAGATTATGCACACTGCCCAATTAAGTCTGCTTTGTATCAAAGTCACACTTCAAGATCAAATGTGGCTGATAATGTAGGTCAGACAAAAGCTAAGAAAAGGGCCTTTATTTTGATATTCAGGCCGTTCTCTCTCACACAAAAGGCAATGGTGATAGTTACATCCACAACACTAGCCTTGTGTTTCCACCCAAAACATTTCTGACCAAGAGTCCGATTGTTCTACTAACAGAAACCTTTCTATGAATACACCAACATCTTAAAGTCATTTTAAATACAAAGAGGAAGCTGATATGAACCAGACCGGGATGGAAAAGTGGGTGGCATTTCTAAGAGCTGGTGAATGACCCATTGACACTGCATAAACACATTCCAGCTCTTTTAGCATTTATAAGTGAAGGTATTTTCCATTGACTACATGATCTCAGCAGTAAACAGGTGTTTTATTTTAGTTAATAACGTGGGACGTTCTGCCATGGACTATAAGAAGGCTATATTATAGGGAACTCTAAGTGGGCCCCTCATATGGACAATGTCTCTCCTTTGTCCAACAACAGCCCTACTGTACAATGTACATTAAAAATTTAAGAAATGTGAAAAAAATCAAAGGGTAAATCATTGCGTTGGAGCAAAAAGGTCACAAGATGAGGCTAAAATTATGTTTATATGTTTATATATATATATATGTTTATAAAACTCTTAACAAGCTATGCTTACAGGCGGTATCTTTGGACACACACAAAAAATATCCTTTTTTGACATTTGAATTGTTAAAGGCTTGTCTTTGTAATGTTTTCAAATTAAATGTTTATTATTTGGCTATTTGATTTCTTCAAAGCTAACAAACAGCTGCTAACAACTTTAAGATCAGTTTTATATAACAGGTTCTCTAAGGCTTGCCTCCTACTGCCTGCTCAATGGGATACTGAACATTAAGCACATGACCTCTGGCCGGCCATTTGCTCCAAGTCTGTATAACATGGGCTGTCTAAAGCCACTATAATCTATTTGGATTGATAATTACACTTGGTCAAACATCTATCTGATCTGTGACCACTCAGATGACCCGATTGAAGAGAGTTGCAGTCTGACACAGCGACATGCGGCCTGTAGACAATTGATTGCATGGGGTTAACAGGGATGAAGTTACAAAACACGTCACATTGCTCTATACTATTCAACCAAGACTACCAAAATCACATAATCATCGACACATGCACGTCTACACGTGCAAAAAAACATCACACGTAGATACAACGTACTGCATGACGAGAAGCGTGAGCCACGCTATGCTATGGTGCATGCCTGTCAACTGAAATAATCTCAGATCGGACATCACACTAGGAACCAATTCAACACTAAGTCAACCAATTCTTCATAAGGAACAGTTTTTGTTGATAACCATAAAAGGCACTTGTAATAAAGTTCGTAAGAAGGGAAGGAAGGAGGCGGGAACCGGCGAACATTCAATAATAAAACTTTAATTAAATAAACAATAAACACTGAACAAACCGGCAGCCACCTCACGGTAGACTGCCGGCCATAAAACATACACAAACTAAACACAGTTTCGGGCCCGGTCCTCTCTCGTCAACAGTCCTGCCGAACATCCTTTTAAGCTCCCAATCTCCTCCGTGATAAGATGCGGGACCGGTGCGCGCACAGCTGCTTCCACTTATCACTCACGCCACCGGCCCCGCGTCACGGCTCTCGTCCCGCCTTCCTCACCACAGCACTTTTAACAACATAGTTTTACTATACAAAACAACATGGTTAAACAAGCAGTTTAAAAATATTATTTAATTTCATGATCACCAGTTATGACAGATACCCACAAGGTCTGCTCGCTGGCCCTTTAAATGAAAGGAACAATGAAATAATAGGGGGCTTCCTTCCAAACGTGCCCACCCCTGACAGAATGAGAATAAATGTGATGTTCTAGCGGTAAACTGAGTGGATTTCTAGAGCAATCCTCATTGCCTAAAGGCTCAAGTGTCTTGGCTGGAAATAACTGATATGAGCTGTGTGGTGCTGAAATGAACTTATATAATAAATACTGAGCCATGCTGCTATAAGAAAGCCAGGATTCAAGTTTCAGCATGCCGTCAAAAGCATATTTTTGTATTGTCAATGTAATTCAATTACACCTTTACTTCACCTTTCAAACCTTCCAGGGCATCCCATATTTAGCACCTGCGCAATTCCCCCGGGTTAATATTCAGGATCCTTCCATAACACAGTTTTCAGTAATTAGGCGAATTATCGCATTAACAAAGAAATGCAAGACCTAGAACGAAAATATTTCAGCACGTGGCAAAAGGCTGGTATGTTCTCCGAAACCACCTAAATACATCACACGCATGACTTAACAAAACCCTTACCACTGCAACTATTTTGGGCCCCATTTACCATTGTTAAAACTCATGTCGTTTGTCTGTCAATAGACAGACAAACAGTATCCTAGTACATAGACCACAGTATATACCTATTGAATCATTATGACTTAATGTTTTTTGTATGTTTACAACCATTATTTTTCACAAACATTTTAGCAGCCTGCATATTTTGTAGGTGACTTGTATTTTGTGTATAAATAACATCATCAATTATTCAGGTGGCCAGTTACACCTCCACACAAATGTCATTCTTTCAGAGGTGCTGGAAGCGATTACGCAACAGCGTCTCGGTTTTCCCACACCCTTTCTTTTTTAATGTCACGCTGATCCAATTCCTCTTTGGACATTGGACAGTTAGTCTTGCATGAGACAAAATTGTAATAAAAATGTCATACAAAGATTTCATTCTGAAATGCACAAACAAAAAGAGAACTTAATCGTGAGTTCATTATCGTAGAGGCACATTTTGGAGAGGCTAGTAATAGCAAGCTGGCTTTGACTGCGATTCCTATCAGGATGTGAATACATTTTCAACCAGCATAACAAGTAAACCTTTAGGAAAGAATGGCCTACCCTGACTTAAGTTAGGACTTAATCATAGCTGGCAATCATTTTCCTTCCTGTAGTAGAATAGTACAATGCAATGGAGAACAGTACAAACTCTGAGTTAAGGACACTGACATGGCACTTTTGATAACTTACGGCTATGGATACCGATAACAGTTTGGTTGCAAATAAAAGCAACCGATAAAATTTTGCTCTAAATCCTCTCACAAGTTCTTCAGGATTTCTCTTGGTACCCGTCAGCACCAAACAGTTGCCATAGCGATGAGCTGTGTGCTGGATCATTTGCAGTGATACGAAAATACCCACAAGTCCCTACGGATCACACCGCTCCTATACAAACATATTCTTAAAATGTGCACAAAAAGGTAGATCACAAACAAGTCCATACTGTAAGAATAAGAATCACATGAAACACAAAGCACTCAGTTATGTCCTTCTGTAGCACCTATGATATCCAGCGCATTTTGACTTTGGCACTTACGTGTGCAACATCGTGGCGTGCATAAACCCATGAATGATCAATAGGACAAGTTTACGTCAAAGACCCCTGGACAGCGACCAAAAGGATGTGACCTTATAAATAAATTGCCCAGTATTGCACAACTTACACGTTAAAGATTAACATGTCAGAGTTATTATTGCTGTGATTTGGATTCCAAGAACAACTTATCAACAAGTCAACATGACATTACATAATCACAACTTTAATTAG
Organism: Barbatula barbatula; assembly: GCF_947034865.1. NCBI lineage: Eukaryota > Metazoa > Chordata > Actinopteri > Cypriniformes > Nemacheilidae > Barbatula > Barbatula barbatula. Next base: position 20,141,313 of record NC_136771.1, read on the forward strand.
CACCATACAGATTTATAGATTAGAGTGTGTGGGGTGTAACAAACTATACACAGAAATCATAACAAACTCAAATTAAACTCAAAGTACATGAATTTACATTGTGATTACAATGCAAGTCACACCATGTGACTATACAAATAGCCATAGAAATGCGTAGGTTCAGCTGATGTACAGCAGCACATGAAAACATCTGTCTCACACGTACCGCACAGCAGAGGAAAGTTTGTCCTCAAAACAACTAGACAAGTAAGTAATAAATAAAAACAATTTTTTTAAAAATTCAAAAACATACCTCAAGTTTTTCAAACCAAGAGAATGTCTCATCTCAACAAAATACATGTATTCCACATTAAACGTACACAGGTATGTCTGTCCTGGACAAAACGTTCTGTTTCATGCAATCCATCCAGCCAAAGCACTGCAAGAGAACTATTCCAGCCTGAACAGAGAGAGAGAGAGAGAGAGAGAGAGAGAGAGAGAGAGACCCCTCCCCTATCCTCTGAGCTGCAGCCAAACCATGCCGCAGTAACCAACCAGAACTGTATGTGTGTGTGTATGTAAGTGAGCTTGTGACTTCCAAGGTAGTCTTGAAATGTATTTTCCCTCTCTTATCCAAACCATTCATGCCAGAGAACGCAGTAGAGGTGACACTGGGTGATGCTTCCACCTCTGCGACACAAATGTACAAGAGCATCATACAAAAACCTAAAAGACTACTTTCCAAAAACACTTGTGTTCACTGCTCAAGGTCTGAGGCTGCGGAGGTTTCTCTGCCAATAATGAGTCACGCAGAGAAGTTCACTGCTGACTAAGAATGTGTGTGCGTGTGTGTTTGGGTGGGCAGATTACCTCCTCTTGGCTACAAATTCTGTAGCTATAGGGGCCCTTCTGTGTGTATCAGAACGCATGGCTGCTATACTGCCGAAAATCTTCCAATCAAAGCGTCTGTCTGCTCAGTTGTAGACCTGGCAGGAGAGAGATTGATATTGTGAGGAAACATGACAAACAAAAGATAACACAAAAGACACAAGTTTCAGAAAAACTGGGCTTCTTAAACTGGGAAATTAAGACCACACACATATTAACAGTGAAAGGACAGAAAGTCCTTACGAACAGAATCATATTTCTTTAAAGTAGTGCTGGGCATTTTTTATCGCATTAATCGTGTGACTTTTCTGTGATTTAACGCAATTAATCGCACTGTTAAGCGTATCACATTCAATAAAGAATTTAAAAGAAGCGTATCGTGCACATTTATTTTAAAAGTACTGCTATATGAAAATAGTGCAACAAGATTTGGTTTGCAAACACTTTAAAGGTAAAGTGTGTAATTTTTGTGATGATCTATTAATTGAAATGCAATATAATATACATAGCTATGCCTTCAGAGGTGTATAAAAAGCTTACACAGTGAAGGGTTATGTTTTTATTAGCTTAGAATGAGCTATTTCTATCTACATACACCGCGGGTCCCCTTGCATGTAACTCGTCATGTTCTGTCAGCCGTCGTGGTGTTTCGAATTGGAGGGGTGGAGTGAACGTATGGTTGCAATCTGCAATTTTAATTTTGTGTATATTTGTCTGTTTCAGAGTAATAAGATGTGAAAGAGAACTCAGTTGAGTAGTTTGCGCTCTGACTCTCTAGGCACGCATGTTTTAACATGTTTTCTGCATTAGCCTCACACTGCATTCAACACACGCAACGAGATGTTTAAGGTGTATATTTACTCATCCTAGTAAACCGAGCACATACTAATTGTCAAGTTTACAAAATGTTAATACTGCTCCCATCCTTTATGTTCTCAACCTTTCTCCAAGGCCCCCCACTTTATTCAACACAATTCAAAGGCAGGCCTTCAGTCACAAAAACTATACTTTTATACCCAATAAAATATTTAGGAGCTTGACATTAACTGGAAAAGCATGTTCATTATAAAATGTCAAAATAAAAAAAAAAACTTGTTTTCAGCGTTTTAAACATTGTAACGAGCATGGCGGGACAAGAGCCGTGAGGGAACGAACGAGGCTGGTGACGTGAGTGATAATGAGTATCAGCTTCGTGTTGCCCGGTCTCGCATATCTCACAGAGGAGCTCCGGGAGCAGAAAAGGACGAGCGACAGGAGGGTATGACGAGAGAGGACCAGGCCTTGAGTTTATGTTGTGTTTTTGTGTGGCCGATAGTCGACCGTGAGGCATTTTACTTTACTTTCGTTTTGTTTGTTTGTTTATTTTATTAAAAGCTTGTTTGACATTCGCTGGTTCCCGCCTCCTTCCTTCCTTTTACTGAACCTTGTTACAAACATATTTTTGGAAGTCAGCTGTGGCACCCTTGTGGGCCATGGCCCCCTTGTTGAAGCATCTGCACTGTATGAACTGATATAACTGATATAAACAAAACACATGAACTTCATCTCTGATAGTTAATTTTTTTAGAATTTTACAGTTTGAGTACAGCTATCGTCAAGCACACACAGTCAAAATAAATGTCTGGTTAACTTGAACAGTCAGATGAATAAATACTGTAGTATTTGCTAAAGGAAATTGTAGTACCCTTGTAGTAAATTGATAAACTGTAGTAGACACTGTAGTATTCATAAACAATATAGTATCTAGGAATTTTATTGCAGTTTACTACAGTAAATATATATTATACTACAGTAATTTATGTGGACAAATATACAGTATATTGTAAAAACATGAAATGTTTCTACAAAGTGTTGCTTTAAGGTAAGCTATATAACTTATTGTTGATTTACGAACCAAGAGGATATGTATTACGATTCAAATCCTTAAACATAATCAACAATACAAATAGTGATGCTTGTCTTAGTTAATATATCACAACGTAAACAGTAGTGTGTGACAGCCAGCTAAATTATCACTGAACTGTGGTCAAGTGGTCAATAATAGACCAAAACTCAAGTTGCACAGCTGTTTTCCCTGATAAACTCCAAGAATTCATACTCAGGCTTATCATATAAGACGGACAGTGCTGACAGGCACTGAGGAGAAACTAAAAAAATTTTAAGAAATGTTTGATCCATTTCGTAACAGTATACAGATAATTTTGCTTCTAATACCAACAGCCATTTAGCAAAAATATACAGTACATCTTTCACACATACTACATTATGCGTAAAACACACATATCTACAGACACACACAAGAAACCCCAGCCTGTAACCAAAACGTCTCGGTAACGTATGTAACCTCTGTTCCCTGATGGAGGGAACGAGATGTTGTGTCGAACCGTATTTGTAATTTTATAATGACTGTATTTGTTTTTGTAAATCTGAACATATTCATTGTTTTATATCTTCAAAATGTTTTTTTAAATGTTACATTTTTGGGAGAGAATATTATATTATGCTTATTTAAAACAAATGTCTCTTGGTTTGATATCGAGGTGTAAAGCATTCCTTTGAAAAATGATACTAAATCATTGACAGTAAACCTGTTGTTGGGTCACTGGAACACTATAACTATCAAATTGATCTTTAAACGGATAACACGACCGGGCCATGCATTGCATTGCACAATCCTGACCTCGGTGTTTAGGTGTTTACACAAATATGGTGTCGTGATGCCATTTGGAGTAAATTGGTGCACATATCTTTTACATTGATTGGCAAGACATGAAATGATTCCGACAGTTGAAAAAGTCGCAGATGACAGTTAAGCTAAACAGAATTCTTCTGAATGTTATGTAAGCCGGTCTCTAACCTCTGTACATGGCCTGAGAAAATTAAGATTGTCACTGAAGACAAACAAATAGATGGACCTCATTCTAACCGTCTATTTACGAACAGTCAAACACATAGTTATGCAGCACTCTGATAACATGCTTTTGAATGTCAGTGGTTTAAACTGTGGTTCCCTTTCTGTCGGTCTCTCGACGTTGTGTTGAACCGACAGATGGGGTTCGCCCCTGAGAACCTATCATCTTCTGACTATTTTGAAAAGGCCAATGAAATTGGTGAATTAAATTTGCATGCCGGGCTCCGCCCCCGGTTATCCGGATATAAAAGGGGAGCCGGCGTGCTCATTCATTCACCTTTTGTTCTTCGGAGCCTTCGCATCTGATGACTTTCTACGAATTGCCGAATTCTACGACGCGGTGCAGCGGAGATTCCCTTGGGCGTCCTGGCAGTTCCAGAGGTGTTTTTCTAAAAGAGCAATTTCTTCAGCGTGGCATTGCCCGCTGATCTCTTGGGTGCGGTACACTCATCGAGGAGGGGGACGGACATGGTGGTTGCCGCAGGTGTTCGGGGGTCCGACCACTGTGGCAGCCTCGTGGATTCGTCCTGCCCGCACTGCGGGCGGATGGCTATTCAGACGTTGCGTCACGGTGGCTGTGTTCTCTCAAGATTCAGCCACCACCTCGTCTCCTTCCCGTTCTGTGAGGGCAGCGGCTACGGCCCTGCCATCAGCGACGGCGAGCAACGAGGGTGATGTGGGGATTATCGTGAGCGTTAATCCGTCAGCCGGCCGGCTGAAGCCGTGCCCGGCTGAAGTGCAGAGTTTTACCGAGGCGCATAAGGAGTTCAGTAAGACCTGGAGCGCCCCCTTCGGCGCGCTCCGTCTAGCTGACTCTATCGCCCTCTCTTCCCTCGGGGCGGGGAGGCAGCTAGGGACTATGTCAATGCACCCTGGCTGGAGCATGCAGTCGCGGGTATCCGCAGACGGCGGCCACCTGGGGAGCTTGACCTAGACTCACCGTCCAGGGCATGTAAGGTCTCGACATCTCTGGTGTTGAGGCTGGCAGTGCCGTGGGCCAAGCTGCCACCACTCTTATGCCATGGCCATCCTGCAGGCCAGGGCGCTAAAGACAGCCCCACGGGGTAAGACCGACCCAAGTAGTGCCGCCACCGACTGGCCCTCCGGGGACCACGGTGGCAGCGCAGGCTGGGTTGGACGATGTCCACATCAGTGGCCCGGAGAGACACCTCAGACTCAATCTTGCGCAGGTGGGCGATGTCGAGAAAGGTCACTTTCCTGACTCCCCTCTCGCAAGGTCAGCTGATTGGTGGCGCTGTCAAGGACTGCTCCAGCAGCCTTTTTGACAGTGTAAAAACAGACCGGCCTGCTGTGCCCCGGCCGCCTTTCGGCCGTCGAGGTCTCGCACGTGGTCTGCCCCCCAGCAGCCCCGGCCTTCTCCAGTGTCGATTCCGGTTCTCGTGCCCCCGCAATGTCGAGAGACCGACAGAAAGGGAACCACAGTTTAAACCACTGACATTCAAAAGCATGTTATCAGAGTGCTGCATAACTATGTGTTTGACTGTTCGTAAATAGACGGTTAGAATGAGGTCCATCTATTTGTTTGTCTTCAGTGACAATCTTAATTTTCTCAGGCCGTGTAGAGAGGTTAGAGACCGGCTTACATAACATTCAGAAGAATTCTGTTTAGCTTAACTGTCATCTGCGACTTTTTCAACTGTCGGAATCATTTCATGTCTTCCCAATCAATGTAAAAGATATGTGCACCAATTTACTCCAAATGGCATCACGACACCATATTTGTGTAAACACCTAAACACAGAGGTCAGGATTGTGCAATGCAATGCATGGCCCGGTCGTGTTATCCGTTTAAAGATCAATTTGATAGTTATAGTGTTCCAGTGACCCAACAACAGGTTTACTGTCAATGATTCAGTATCATTTTTCAAAGGAATGCTTTACACCTCGATATCAAACCAAGAGACATTTGTTTTAAATAAGCATAATATAATATTCTCTCCCAAAAATGTAACATTTAAAAAACATTTTGAAGATATAAAACAATGAATATGTTCAGATTTACAAAAACAAATACAGTCATTACAATACTTTACAATTCCGGTATTTCAAATACAGTTTTTGGGTTGTAAAACTTTGTGATTTCTCATCCATACATTATATGTATGAGTTCTTTCATCTGTTTTTTTTCTAAAAATCAAATCAGATCGAATCAGAAACAGTATGTTATATTAGCCAAGGTAAAAATGACCTTGTGCAACCAATTATAATAAATAAATCTCTTGTCACTTTCATGGCAACACTTCAAGTCTGGACACACAGATGTGTGTGTATGTGGAGTCAACGGCCTAGATAACTGGGCTTTAATTTCACTCTTTATCCGTTTAAAGTTTTTTTTAACACCCTCTTCCACTAAACACTCACACTCCATGGCTAGTATCAGAGTCCACAGCTTGTTCTTTGGCAAAGAGATAGAGGGGTATAAATAACCTGTTAGCTAGTCCCATAAATGGGCATGACTCCTTTATGTCTAGTCTCCAGCATTCTTCATTAGCGTTTGGTTACGACATTCATGGGGGTCATTTAAGATATAGGTGCATCCATCTTCACTTAAACATAAATCGGATATCACAGACAATCCTGACCACCCAAGAACATGTTGTAGTAGACCCTGCAGGTCACATGCTTCCCAAGCGCCCCACATTGGACTATAAGAGCCATTTAGGGCTTCCAGGGGCCAATGGACACTCAACACTCACTCGACCAGACACCAGACTTTGGTGGATAGAGTTACTAACACTACAAAACTCAAACCTCAGAAGCAACACAGTATAGGGTCATTTGGGGTAAAGTGGGCAACGTTTGAACAAATCATTCAAAACTAAGAACAAACATGCACTTCTGCACCTGACAGGATAGTCAAGTGGTTCCTTTGGACGTCGTGCAACTTCCGTGACCCAAAATAGATCAGTAAGCATGCAGAAACACTGACGTAAACATATACTTCTACAGTATTCAATGATCCGACAACTGAGAATAGCTCAATAAAGTCTCACATATCTGTTGAGAATGGCCTGTTTTAAGTTCTAAAAATATCATATATCCACCCAAAAATTTTAAATCTGTCATGAATTTACCCCAAGAAGAATATTGGCAGCTTACATTTCTGGGACACCATTGACTACCATAGTAGGAAATATTTAAATAGTAGTCAAAGGTGCCCTACAACTCTTTGCTTACATTCTTCCAAATATCTTTCTTTGTGTTCGACAGAACAAAGAACTGTATAAGACTTGCGGGTGAGTAAATGTTGACAGAATTTTCGTTTTGGGGTGGAGTATCCCCTTCACCCATATATATCTGAAACAAAGAAGGATATACTGTATAAGACTATAAAAGTGAGTCACAATATGTGACCCTCGTGATGAGAAATGCAGTTCTGTTGGAAAAATCCAAAATGAAACACGAATAGTTTCACTCCAAATATCACTGTTAAATTATGATTACTACAGTGACAATGCAAGTATGTGGTTTATTAAACCTCATTACAACCGTTGGGCAGTTAACATTGGACCTTTTGCTGCGTGGTTATGAAATATTCCAAACAAAAATGTACACTATACTTCTAATATATAAATAACTTTCTCTTATATAAAGAAATGACTTAAATGTTGCATAATATAATTAGCCTAGCTAACGCTAATGCTCTTAAAAATCGTTTAACGTCAAGTCATATAACTTATCTTAAGCGTTTAAGTTTTTTTACTTAACGTATTAACATATGCTTTTATAAAATGCTCGTATTTAAAACTATTGACTACAAGAAATGTTTTTTTACAATAAGAATAGGAATATGTAGATCCTAAAATACCTAATCTGTGATCACATCGCTGTACGGAGGCTGTGAGAACGTCATGCCCATCATTTTTGTAAATACTGTATAACTTTGGGGATTTAGCGTCATCTATTGGTAATGTCTCAAATAGCACCTCGTGACAACAGAATTTGCGTAATAATGTATAACGTTTAAGAAATAAGTGAAAATGTGTCAAATGACGTAGCTACATGAGCAGCATGTTGTAAAATATAATTTTTATTTGTATAAAATACTTGATATATACTCGATCATATATCAAGACGTTTAATATGTTTGTTAAAAAGCCACTATAGTAATACACAGAAATGCATAACGAGTTTAGGGTTAGGAACATATAAAGCATTTCTTTTTCATCATTTACAGGACGAGCCATCAAAACAGTAATAATCTTTTCAAGGACGATGTCACCGAGCCTGGATGATGGTTCGTTCCTGAATAGAGACATCTGCGCATGCGTCAATACGGAACAATCCACGATACTGCGATATTACGAATCCTACTACGACAAGGAATTGTGTTTTAAATATTAAATAGATTTTTGTGACGTAGCTTGGTTACCATGTGTCCCGTCACGAACAAAAATCGCCGCACATTACTCATCGTTAATTCGCTACTCAACTTAAGCCCGCCTCTCCTTAGCTGCCTTTTACCCAATCATTTATCGGTTTATGCGTAAACGCCACGCAATTTAGTTAATATTCATGAGCCACTTCTTTTCCATCCTATGATCCGGAATGTGCGGTGTGTTGTGTTTAAACCGTACTAGCCCGAGCCCGAGCCCGACCCAACGCACAGCGAATCCCCGCGGTTACACCACGACCATGACTGGAAGCACAACACCGGCGGGTCATCCTATTGTGAAATGATGCTTTTTATGTCAAAATGCTACGCCGGGTTCTGTTTTTCTGACGTAAGCGATACCCGATCTTCCAGTCGTTTGAGATACATTTTCTGCGCATCATTTGGACGGGCGTCTCTAGGATGGAGCACATCAGAACACCGAAGGTAACGCTCATTGTGACATTTCTCTAATGCACCGCTATCACATAAACGCACGCTGTGCTGCATGTATCTTTCTGTCTTAATGTTTGAACGGCATATGGTTTTCTAAAAAGTAACAAATATATGAAAATAAACGATTTAGCAGAATAAAACCGGTGATAGGCCACAATGACAGCCTCCATCTTCATTCACCCACCCCTTGAAATGCAATCGGATCAATTGTTCAGCCTGAACGCTTCCGATAAATGTGGGGAGTCTTCAGGTCTTACTAAGGATCAAAGTATGATTTTTTTACTGCTTGCAATCCTCGTTTTTATTCCAATTATATATCGAAATATGCCAAGCAGGGAAAAGCAATGATGAAATACTTTCATTATTAACAAGATCATTCAGGGCCATTGTACAGTACATGCCGTTATGATGTTCTTTTCCACACCACAAACTGTAAATCACATTTGTCTATAATTGAGAAATCGCATTTGTTTTTTGTGACGTTTCCTTCCAGGTGGAAAATGTGCGCATGATTGACAGGCTGAACCCCAGGAGATTCACACTGGGAACGTTGTACCTCTCTTCTACTCACACTATATTTGTAGACAACTTGGAGGCACGCAAAGAGACCTGGGTAGGAAATGAAACCGGCCGCAAAATCCTCCATGCAGACGATCAAGCTTCCTTTTCAAATGATCCGAATTACCACAGGATCACAAGTCATCCACTATGTTATAGTTTCCTCTAAATCGTCACATTTTATGTTGCTTTCATCTGAGTTTAAAGAGCAACAATAAACGCAATGGATTTTGTTAAATGGTTTTACGTGATCTTTCTCAGTATATCTGCCTAAACGTGTCTGTTGCAACTGTATACCTGAAAGTCATAAAATAGTGAAACACTGAGGATCTCTTTTTCTCTGTTAGGTTCTGCACAGTTTGGTGAGTAATGTGGAGAGACTTCCGACAAACCCTTCAGGAAGTCCTCTCATTATCCGCTGTAAAAACTTCCATGTCTACCGATTGCTAATCCCGCAGGAGAAGGACTGTTTAGATGTGCTGGCCTCCCTCACTCGTCTATCACGCCCAGGTAAAAGCAAAAGTTAAAACAAATTTCCAATGCTAGTATTGTGACCGCTGTGCCTTGGGAAAGTTCCCTTTCTGGTAAGAGGAACATCCTTAGCGTGACCAGTGTATGAATCTCATGTCTTATCACGACAGTTATGTTGGCCCACGACAGTGCATGATGTTCAAAGCTCTTGTGAGAACAGCAGTGTGAATGGAACATATAACTAGACGTTTGTCGCTCTTTGCCATACAGTGAAAGAGAATGGTGACCAAAGCTATCCTCTTCTCTAAAATGTATTATTGGATTGACAGAAAGGGTCCAGAAATGGTTAAAAAGTTAAAGCTGTTCCTTGAATTCAGGCCGTTTGTATCCTTTGCTCACATTGTAATTGGCGAAGCGTTGAAAATTATCCATACATTGCTTTTTTGTGAAACACTGTTCTTTCTATGTAAACACATTGATAGCTTTTATCGAGCTTTAGAGATGGCTTGAGCATTTTCACACCCTCTCTGTCTCTCTTTACAGAGCGCTACGGAGAGCTGTTCTGCTTTTCCTTCAACCCTAACTTAGATAAAGAGTTAAGGGAAAAGGCCTGGAGCTTCATTGATCTCAAGGCAGAATACAGTCGAATGGGAATCCCCCGCAACCTCTGGCATCTCACAGCAGCCAATCATGAGTACAGAGTCAGTATGACATCATTCCTGTACTTTGCTGCTAATATACTTATTCTGTCCCAGTTTGATGTACAGTGACAACTATTAGTAATTTTGTAGGTCATGGCTCACCTGGTCCAACCAATAGCATTTTTAAGTGGGACTATAATGTTTGCTCGACTATTGGCAGAAGAGGGGGCAATGGGAGGGTTTGTCAATTCTGAGGCTTGATGTTATCAATCAGGAATTGATTGGATTGGGAAAAGTGGGCGTTTCTGTCAAAACAAAAGGGAAAAGAAAGTCATTTAGAGGTAAAGCAAGTTTAAAAGATTTTCAGTACATGTAAACAAATAGACCAGGACAAGGTGATGTTGAATTTAAATACATATCAGAATCTGATCAAACTATTTCGATTGGCAGTTGTGTGACACTTACTCATCCGAGCTGTATGTGCCAAAGTCTGCCTCTCCTGCCGTCATTGTGGGCAGTGCCAAGTTCCGGAGTCGAGGGCGCCTTCCAGTTCTCTCTTACTTCCACAGGGACACCAGTGTAAGTGTATAAATGGTGACGCATCTTCTTTTAAAACCAAGCAGACTCTTTGCAGGCTTCTCGGTTTTCAACCATTCAGCTCTTCCTCCAAGTTTCATTATTCTCTGTTTTGTGAACATTTGCTGTCTTCACCTCCTCACTTTCTAGGCGTCTATATGTCGGAGCAGTCAGCCTCTTTCTGGTTTCAGCGCGCGTTCCTCGGACGACGAGCAGATGCTACAGGCCATCATGAAGTCGAACCCTGTCAGCGAGTTCATGTATGTGGTGGACACGAGGCCAAAGGTGAGAGGTCATGAAAACAAATAAGTGACAGAACAGATTGGAGAGGATGTTGCGATTTTACTGAGAGATTCACCTGAAAACATTTGAAGTATTTAAGGTATTAAAAGTAATAAATTACTTTGATAGTGTTTATGATTATTTTCAAATACACAGTGTTGTGACTTTTGTACTGTTTGTAATTGTTTCCAGCTCAACGCAATGGCAAATCGCGCTGCTGGAAAGGGTTACGAGAACGAAGACCACTACACCAACATAAAACTGCAATTCATTGGTATAGAAAACATCCACGTCATGAGAAACAGCCAACAGAAGCTTATAGACGGTATAGATGGACTAATGCTTTTTGTTGTAATGCTTCTGTATTCTGTAATGATAATTTGTTTAATGGATTTTATCTAGATAAAATGTTCAGCAAGGAGTTGAACACAAGAAGAGTTACCTCTTCTTCTTTGATCCCTGCAGTTGCCGATCTTGTGTCTCCTTCCATGAGTGAATTCCTGTGGGGTCTGGAGAATTCTGGATGGTTAAAACACGTCAAAGCTGTACTAGAGTCTGGAGTCTTTATTGCTAAGGTAGAACTCCTTTCAAAAGCTTTGAAATAGCCTTGAGCTATAAATTGACACTACTGTTAAAAAATAAAATGATATATTATCATTAAAAGAAAACATCCAAACATTCAAGTATTAGATTTATCTTTAAATCGACAGTTCATGATATCAGATATGTATTTTCAGTCAATACAATGTGAGAGTGAAATAATGTGTCCATTAAGGCTGTCAAAATATTAGATTTTCACTACATGATTTTCATGACAAAAGAATGAACAATAAAAATATAACAATATTATGTCAAATTGACAATTTTAATTTAGTTTATTTTGTTTTTTTCTATTTATTGACCAGCGATTCACACAAAAATGTCAGAAACCTAAAGGGATAGTTCACCCAATAATAAAACATTTTCATCATTTACTCAAATTGTTCCAAACCTGTATACATTTATTTGTTTCGGCTAAACACACAGGAAGATATTTGGAACAATATCAGTAAACGATTTCATTCCCCATTGACTCCCATAGTATTTATTTTCCCTACTATGGAAGTAAACATGGGATGAGATCTGTTTGGTTACTGACTTTCTTCCAAATATCTTCCTTTGTGTTCAGCAGAACAAAGCCATTGATACAGGTTTGGATCCCTTTCCCTTTAAGGCGAAATGCTAAGTAACAGCCTACTATTTTGGATTATCAGCTTGATACAGGGGCTTAATTATTTAGAATACTATAAGATATCAATAACCATGGCATTAATGTCACAGTTATTGTCAAGATCAGTATATTGAGACACCTTTAGTGTCCATACCTTTGATTGGTAGAATACTGTGGTCTCAAAATTCACCATCATAACAAGAACGAAATAGCACAAAATTTGACACCAAGCTTTTCTATTTGTGTTTCTGTTATGTTTCAACAGGCGGTGGCAGAAGATGGAGTAAGTGTTCTAGTGCACTGTTCAGATGGCTGGGACCGGACTGCTCAGGCTTGTTCAGTAGCTAGTGTACTACTAGACCCATACTACAGAACCATCAAAGGACTGATGGTGATCTTTTCATGAATTATTCTTAAAAGAATAAAACCAGTACAAATATCTATAAAGCACAAATGAATAGAGTTTTTGTCTCTTTACCTCCAGGTTCTAATAGAGAAAGACTGGGTGTCGTTCGGACACAAGTTTTCCCACAGGTTTGCATTTTCCATTTCACTCCCTTGAGATGTTTTTATCACTTAGAGACCACATATGCCATGTAGTTGAATTCAAATCCTTGAATTAAGTAATTGATTAAACACTTTCACAAGGACAACATGTGAGAAGACATAGGCCTTATTCAAGAATCCGTAGCAGATACAGTGACCAAACCATCAGATATGCTATACATAGCCTACTGTTATACTGTGAGTCTCTCATGCCTATTTTTCCAGACCTCTAGAGATTATATCCATTTAAATCACGTTTTTGTGAATAAAAATCTGAACGAATATGGTCCAGACTGGAAAATACAGTCAATAAAGTAATTTGTACTTTAGATACAACGATTACTTTGTCATATTTTATGTCTGATTCAATGTTAATAAAATTTTATTTTGACAATATTGGAGACCTCAGCCTTTTTCTATTCAAGTAGATTGAAGCTGCATTTGTATAGCTGTTGCCTACAAGGTCGTAGAATAAGATGACTTCCCTTAAAAAACCCTTTGTCGTGCTTTGTCATACATTGCGACAAACGACAGAGAAACCACATGTGCTCTAAATGTCATTGCATAATCCTAACAGGCACATTGTCTGCATTGCATCATCATAAATGTCACAAGCACCTTGTGGATCAACACGATTAACTTATATTCTGCACTTCTCAGGTACGCTCACCTGGACGGTGACCCTAAGGAGGTTTCGCCAGTCATGGATCAGTTTCTGGAGTGTGTTTGGCAGCTGAGGCAGCAGTTCCCATGCGCATTCGAATTCAATGAACGATTCCTTATACAGCTGCACACGCACATCTACTCCTGCCATTACGGGAACTTCATTGGCAATTGCCAGAAAGAGAGGAAAGACTTGAAGTAAGGATTTTCGTCTTTTTTATACGGATACTAAACCGATACGATAAAAATGATAAGACGCTACCTTTATGACTTTCTTTGAAATGACATGAGGGTGAGTAAATGATGACAGTTCCCTTCCAGTTTGCTCTTTCAGTTTTCCTCTGTGCTTCCACACTATGCAGGATACAGGACCGGACACACTCTCTGTGGCCTCACCTGTGGGAGAACAGGGCAGAATACACAAACCCTCTGTATAGGACAGATCACAGCCAAACACAGGGTGTTCTAAAGCCTCTGACCACCGCCTACTGCTTCAAGTGAGTCAACCACAGCATGACATCCCTGAATGAATGACATTATTAAACTTCCTTTCACTTCCCTTTGTGTATTAGGCATTGATACGTGACACATGGCTTGTTTTACATTTCGCTACTGTCCTTACGAAACCTTTATTTTGTCACTGGGTTCTGCAAATATGTAACCAATAAAAATGTTCTTGTCAACTTTGACAACACAGTATTTCAGCAAAAAGTTGCCAGTGTTGTTTCCATTTCCTGAAAACGGGCTCATTTGGACATGGTTTTGGAAGGACAGCAATGAATTCAAAAGGGAAAAAGCTCAGTTCTCAATATCCCACCATGCAATTCAGTAAATTGTGATAAGGGGATATTTTTAAAGGACCATTGTGTAATTTGCCATCCCATCCCTCCATTTTAAAGCAGTATGGAGGCTGACACAGAACTAAGATGTTGTCACGTATTTAAGAAACAGGTCCCCTTACATGGTATTCACAATCTTGCTTCTAAAATGGACAAACTGCTCTGCAGAGCGCTGTTTATGTACACTGATCAAAATTATAAACCCAACACTAGTTTTTTCCCCCATTTTTCATGAGCTGAACTGAAAGATCAAACACTTTTTCTATGTACACAAAAGTCCTATTCCTCTCAAATATTGTTCACAAATCTCCTTTGCCAAATTAATCCATCCACCTCACAGGTGTGACATATAAAGATGCTGATAAGCCTCTGCCTGGCCACAATAAAAGGCCACTATAAAATGTGCAGGTTACTGTATTGGGGGTCTGAAAACCAGTCAGTATCTGGTGTGACCACCCTGTGCATCACGCAGTGCAAGACATCTCCTTCGCATAGAGTTGATCAGGTTGTTGATTGTGGCCTGTGGAATGTTGGTCCGCTCCTCTTCAATGGCTGTGCGAAGATGCTCGATATTGGCAGGAACTGGAACACGCTGTGGTATACGCCGATCCAGAGCATTTCAAACATGCTCAATGGGTGACATGCCCGGCGAGTATGCTGGCCATTCAAGAACTGGGATGTTTTCAGCTTCCAGGGATTGTGTACAGATCCTTGCAACATTGGGCCGTGCATTATCTTGCTGCAACATGAGGTGATGGTCGTGGATGAATGGCACAACGATGGGCCTCAGGAGACCGTCACGGTATCTCTGTGCATTCCAAATGCCATCAATAAAATTCACCCCTGTATTCGTTGTCCATAACATACGTCTGCCCATACCATAACCCCAACGCCTCCATAGGCCACTCGATCCACAAAGTTGACATCAGCAAACCGCTTACCCACACGAAACCATACACGCTGTCTGCCCTGTAAAGTGAAAACCGGGAAGAGAACACCTCTCCAAAGTGCCTGACGCCATCGAATGCGAGCATTTGCCCAGTCTAGTCAGTTACGACGACAAACTGCAGTCAGGTCGAGACCCAGATGAGGGCGACGAGTATGCCGATGAGCTTCCACGAAATTGTTTCTGACAGTTTGTGCAGAAATTCTTTGTTTGTGCAAACTGATTATTGCAGCGGGTGGCTGGTCTCAGACGATCTTGGAGGTGAAGATGCTGGATGTGGAGGTCCTGGGCTGGTGTGGTATCGCGTGAGGTCGGTTGGATGTGCTGCCAAATTCTCTGAAACGCCTTTGGAGACGGCTTTTGATAAAACTGCACATTTTAGAGTGGCCTTTTACTGTGGCCAGCCTAAGGCAGACCTGTGCAATAATCATGCATTTGTGAAGAATATTTGAGAGAAATAGGCCTTTTGTGTACATTGAAAAAGTCTCCGATCTTTCAGCACAGCTCATGAAAAATGGGGGGAAAACTCAAGTGTTGCGTTTATAATTTCGATCAGCGTAGATAGAAAAAATTTCTGTCAAAAGGTCCTCTAAAGAATTACAAACTGGACCTTGAAATGTTAAAATGGAACATACATTTGTGTCACTCATGTCATGAAGAGTTTTTGATTCGACTGTTTTAAACAAATGGGAATCATGTTGTAGGTTTTGGAAGGGGATGTACAGCCGTGTTGAAAAAAGCATGGCTTCACATCAGTCTCCAGCTGATTGCCTGAACGCAGTGAGGGAGGAGTCACAGCAATTGGAGGAAGAGCTTAGCAGTCACCAGGAGGTACCACGGGGGACAGACGCTGGACAAGGCATACAGATGCATGCATAAATATCACATATAAGCATCACATGCATTTTAAAAACACAACCGCTGGTAGAAATCACTGTATGTGTGCTATAGTATCACATGAATGCAGAATGAATTTGAGATTTTTTATTTTTAAAGGGATACTTCATGCCATAATGAACATTCTGTCATTATTTACTCACCTTGTCATTTTAAACCTGTATGACTTTCTTTCCTCTGCAAAACAAAGAAGATATTTTTAAGAATTTTTTGTAAACGTAAAACGATGGCCCCCATTCATTTCTTTTGTGTGGACACAAACCAATGCACATCAAGGGAGATCAACATTCTTCAAAATATTTTCTTTTGTGTTCTGCAGAAGTAAGTCATACAGGTTTGAAATAACATCAGGGTGAATAAATAACAGAATTAAAATGTTAGGGGAACAAAATGGGACGAACAGTACAAAATAACTGATGATGTTACATAAATCTGTTGGATTAATTCAGAACTGAGCAAAGATCATCTTTTCTCTCTTTAAACACTGACAAGGGTTTCTTCACATTAACAGAGACTCAGTCAGCTGAAAAAGAAAACTTTGGGGGAGAGAAAGAACACCAACAGGGCGTCTGAACAAGTCTGCCGTCCAATCCCAAACAAGGGTGAACTCGGCAGCCCTCTAGATTACTTCACCGACTTGAGAAGCGAGACACACCCTCCTTCCTTCACATTACCACTGGTGCGCCTGGCCCCGCCCACGTGTGGCGATCCTGACGACCTTTCAACCTGCAGCGATTTCGAGTCAGGTGTGGCTGACCTCAGCAGCCACTCCTCAAGTGCTGGAGATGACGCTAAGGAACCCGATAGTGATGAGGGGGTCAACGCAAACGCCTGAAAAAAAAACTGGAGGCTGAAATGGGACAAAAAGCACATTAACGGGTATCTGGGAACTGCTGTTTTTAATGTTGTGTGAATTTGTATTTCTGAAATAGTCATTTTTATTTCCATTTTAGTATTTTTCCCAAAGGTATTTTTGTTTTTAATTTAATTTGCTGTCTTCAGTACTGAACGATTTTGTTATTCTCCGCAGCTAGCATACTACATACTACTCAAACTATTTCTGCATCACATGGTATATAGTGCGTGCAGCAAATGTACAACACAAAGAAATATGTTATCCCACAATGCATTGATCTCAACTTCTGTTTCAAGCAACAAGTGAACTGGAAGAAATGTCAATGCCACAGTTTTTAACATCCAACTTTTGATTGAACTGATAAGAGTTGAACGAGTTTTTATAGCATTTTAACAAATAGACAACAAACTGTTTTTATTCCCCAAATAACACTATTTGCTAAGTTTACTGAATGTGACAACAGTGTGGCATACTACAATTTATGCTGTTTACTCGCACACTCAAAATATAGTATACGGTACACTAGTACTCCATTTTCGGCATCCTGCTGAAACTATGTTCCAGTCTGTGCTCTCCATTTGTATTTAAAGGAAGTCTTATACAGAATTGAAATGGCGAGAAGATCATGGCACCTATACTACTGTAAGTTGAATTTCTGTATATCTGTAGAAAGTAGACAATCAAGCCTTCACAACATCCCTCTGTTTAACCGTTCAGTAGATTTATAAACTGATTCTCCTGGAACATACACAAATGTATATTTCCAGGGCAAATACCCCCAATAAATTGTTTGCTAAGAAGCAAACTACATGACAAGCTCTGTATGTCTTAAGTCAGTTTTTACATCATTTTTCATCCTCCGCTGTGAATTCTAGAGCTTCTTTTAAGTACATTGAATGCCTGAATCTTGCTCTGCAAATTAGGACTTCTATTCTTTGAGGATGATATTAAGTCATTGGCTGCCACACGACTGCATTACAATTAAACGTCTTCCATTAAAATAAAAACATGTTATTCGCTTCAAGATTGCAACCCATAAATGGCTTACAGTTGCCTTTGGGATAGGAGAAAGTATTATAGCAAAATATCACACACTTGGTTAATGAATAACCAGAAGAACCTGAGCTAACACAAGTGACCACCTTCAGGTTGGGGCAAAATGAGTAGCATCTTAAACATAAACATTCCTTAATATTAAGAAACAAACAATAACAGACATTCAAAATGTTTTATGAACTATCAGATTAAATAAACATATAATACAATGTCTA
This sequence comes from Barbatula barbatula, assembly GCF_947034865.1. Taxonomy (NCBI): domain Eukaryota; kingdom Metazoa; phylum Chordata; class Actinopteri; order Cypriniformes; family Nemacheilidae; genus Barbatula; species Barbatula barbatula. The sequence goes on from NC_136771.1 coordinate 20,159,696, forward strand.
ATTATAATAAAGGCTTTTATGAACATTATTAAATACAGTATGCTTTTGTCATAGTTAAGTTTCCAGCAGCACTAACATAGTTTAAGATCATTTTCAAGTGCTTACAAGGCCCAACCCCATCTGCCACGATGTCGACTTAAAATTAATATTAAGTTTCAAACGCTGCCTGTTTCTGCCATGAATTTTCTCCTGAATTTTAAGCCAGACCAGGCACATCCAGACGGCACTTGCAACTGTTCTACTCAACCTTAACACTTTGTAAAATCCTGTGCAAAAATCACTTATATTTAAATGAAGAACAATCTCTTTGCCGAAGTATCTAGGATTGCCCGATCAAATCTGTAGACCACAATATTTGCTTTTGATCTGCTGGTAGATTGATCCCAAACCTATGATAAAGAATATACATGTTTACTCAATACAAAGGTTGAAAACAGTTTCATTAAAGATCTAAGATTGGAGACCGACAAGGTAGACTACCTTCCTCTAAGAAAAGCGCACCAATCATTCGCTATAATGTGTGGCAGGAAACTGTGTGTTCATGCATTGTTGAAGCTTTTCCTCTTTGGCTCTTCTACAATGGCAAAGCTGGAAATATAGAAGACAGAATATTATTAACATGTTAACATTAAGGATGTGCATAAATTATTCGTATCAGTCAGCCCTATTATAAAAACATCAAAAGTGAGTTTTACAGTTTTACAGTATTATTACAGTAGCCATAGGTGGTTTTATTATATATATATGATGACATTATCAAAACCATCACGCTGTAATATTGAATTTTAATACTTCTACATTTTAGCGTTGTTTCAAAATAAATATTCGTTGTAATACCGTTCTGTTTTCCATGAAGCTGGCTAAAAAATCATCAATTTCCGCCTTTCCTTCTAGAAAGTTCTCAGCTGTCTCCTCAGACTCCTCCTCAGCCTGATGGGCTGCTACCTTTAATCTGGCCTGCAGTGCACTGAGACTACAGCTCTGTCAGAGCACAAACACATTTCAGTTAGAACATATACAGCGAGGTAAATAATTATTTGATCCCCTGCTGATTTTGTAAGTTTGCCTGCTTACAAAGAAATGAAGGGTCTTTCATTTTTATGGTAGGTTCATTTTAACTGATAGATTTGCTATTCAGTTTCTATCATTTAATATAAACCTTCCATAAAAATTATAGACTTAAATTGAACTAAATATATCTGGATTTACTAAAAACAAAAGGCTGAAAAAGTCCTGCATTAACTTGCAGGCACAGTTTCTTTGTCATATATGTAAAAGAATATTTTTCTTGGCTTTACCTCACTGAGCTCATGTTGTCTCTGCATCTTGGTTTCAAATACTGACTTCATCTGAATTAGCTGTTCATACTAAAGCAAAAAAATAAAACATTAGAAAATGCAGTTAGCCTTTTCCGAGAAGAGACTTGCAGTCAGGTCTAAATCTCGGAAGACTTAGTTTATGAAAATCAAATAGTTTGTTCAAACATTATTGGCACAGCAATCTGAATTAAATGTTGCAAACTTAACATGCTTGAATATTAGCATGTCCGTTTTGCTTTATAATACAAATTTTTAAAGAGCATATATGAAGCAAATATATATATATACATATACATATAAATATATGAATTTTGTACAAAATTCACTTACATTTAACAAAAGAAATCCTAAATTAACAGAAATTAAATTGTCAACATAGTCTTAGATGTTTGAGACTCACTGTATGAATGTCTTGGCATCAATATTTTTAAAAAAACATACTTTACACAACATCTCCTGTCTCTTCCCCTCCAGCTGAGGCTCAAGTTGCAAGTTCTTCTCTGCAAGTTAAATAAATTATCTCTTTAATTTGCAAATTTAACAATAAACCCCATCTGAATGATGTCACAGGTTTGAGTTAAGGGATTATGTCAAACGTTGGACGTTCCAAATCATTTACTGTAACATAAACAGTTGGCGCTGAAAAAATATAATAGTCTAAATTTGATATAAACATCACTAACAAGCCGATTGGCAATGTTTTTCTGAAAACTCACTGGCCATCTCCACTATGTTGTTGACCAGCTCCTCTTTATCCGAGGTCACTTGTTTAAGTTGAGGCAAATACATGAAGAACTCCAACAACATGTCGTCTTGATCGCTCATGTCCTTCAGCTGGGAAACACTGTGAGATCACAAATCCAAAAAGAGTGTATACTAACTTATCATCACTTCTGAGAATGTAAAAGAACAGACAAACCCACAACAGTATCAGTAGAATCAGTACCGTACTATCAGTACCGTACCTCATCTCAGAGAGTTCTGGAAATGAATCTGGGATTTCCGGCATCTTGTACATGTGTCCATTCAGACCTGACTACAGAGATCAGAAGACCAAGAGTAAATATTGTGCCTTTACTAATGTCATTCAAATAACTGATTCTGAAAGTCACATTTACCAAAATCTATCCGACTCATGTCAGTCCTAAAGATTGGGTTTTTACATTGAAATGCGGTGCAGTGTAAACAAAGCACAACAGCTGCTACCAAAGTTCTCTTTAAGCACCTGGGAGTCAGCAGTTGGTACTGGAAGAGGAAGGTCTGTTATGAGTCCATAAGCTGGTGCTGCTGGTCGGGGAGGGGCTTGTTGAGACTCCACCACTGCGTGTGACGCAGGGATGGGGCCAACCGGTCGCTGACTGTCCTGTGGCGGGAAGGCAGGAACAAAATGGAAGCTCTGAGTTGGGTAAGGCGGCATCCCAGATGATTTGTACATACTGAGCCACAAGACAGAGACAACAAGAGGACAAGTTATAGTTCTTTCTGATAAGAGACCTTATCAGAAAGGGTTATGTTTTAAGTCAAATTTAAATAATTGTACAGAAAGCGAAACACGCAAACAAATGTAAATGAGTTATAGGTTCAGAATCAGTATCCTGAAATATTCAAGTTATGGATAAAGGAGTAATGGTAAAGTATGGATATGGAGTAAGATCAAATTCTGAAGACTACTCACAATGGAAAGGTGGTGGGGTCTGACATCAAGACAGGAGGACTTTTCCAGAATTCATCTAGTAAACTCTGGATTACTTTTCCTAAGTCAGAATGCATTCCGAACTTCATGTAGGGAAGGAAAATAAGAAGCCAGTGAAAACAAAATATAAAAATTCAGCATGTTCTGTAATGCACTACAGAAAGAGAAATTAAACTAAATTCAACTTTATCGAACTGTACAAGAAAACCTGAGCAGAATATCTGTTTATTCATTTGCCATGCAAAAACACATTCTACATGAGTAATAAAACAATAAAATAAAAAACGTACAGTAGTAATGAGTGGGCTGGTAACCATTGTTCCATTATTACTGTCTACTAAATGATGGCCTACTGGGGGAAACACACTGACCACTGGTTTCTCCTGAGGGAACTGTGGTGGCAGCAAGCTGTGAATGACATGTCACAATATATGAAGCAGCAGTCAAATACATGCAAATTTAATAGATAAAAACAATATGCAGAGTTAACTTACATATTGACATTAATGGTTGAGTTGTTGACAGTAAAAGGAAGTCTATACTCCACATCCTTCTGGATTTCTGCAAGACTGAAGACATCATGCAGAGGATTAGATTGTGTGACATTTTAATTCCACATGTGAAACGTCTCCACTTCCAGACAAATATCAGATAACACGTATATTTGTGAAATCTCTCGAAACCGAGAGGCAATTGTTGGCCAGTCATGTGACTTCAAGTGGATATTACCCATTTACCAGTACCTGTGTGTTTGATGCACTTCTATATGATGTCACTAGTGAGATTGCAAATGTCCCCCATGGTGCCATTAGTAAAACTCAATAATAAACATCATCCAACCAGAACTATGTTCCTTTTTAACTCATGCGGTATGGTGTATTATTAATATAAGTAAAGGATAATGCCTTGTATCGCACTGAAGGGGCTTGTTTATAATAAATATTTTATTAGCTCATTTTTACCTAAAGCAGACCTTCTGCAAGGAAAAGCGGTTTTCTTTCAGTTTTAAGGTAAGAAACGACGTTCAAACATCAGGAACAGGCAAATTGGTTTAAGCGATTGTAATGTATAATGTCATATATGTTATTAAAAGACATATTTATAATACATTTTTGTGTAATATTAAACTGTCCCTCTCAAAATGATACTAACTTTTAAATAAGCTTATAACAGTTCCGGAGGGAATTATAGAAAAAGCTTATGTTAAAAACAAATGCATGTATGTCTTGAGGAATGACAAACTAGAGGTGTACTACGACACTACCTTAAGACCTGTCCTTCTGAGTGAGAAGGGATCTGGAGCTAATACTTTAATCTGAAACACAGTACATAACATCCAGCAGACGGCCTTGTATAGTATAGTGAAACATCGCATTGACTTTCAGTGCTTTTATAACAGACTTAAGATGTTTTATCACCCTTACCGCACATCAACAAACATTAGATTTGAAGTAAAAGCATCACAGAAAATAAATGGTTTTCATTAGAAAAGTATTGCTCTTTATTGGAAACTGATGATCGCTATGGATCTCTCTTGTTAATGTGCTGGATTTGGTTTCCACTGGTGGGATTTTCTCAGGTGGGTAGATACTGGAAGGCCAAACCACGCTTCATGATGACATTTCAGTAATAGTTCTAAACATCTGGTGATGGATTTTCAGCAGGCGGAGTTTGTCTGTTTGCCATTTTGATAGTGTGTCCGTTTTTGAGATTTCACGATTATAATAACAAGTTGCTCCTCAAGTACACACAACAATAACAACAACACCGAGTCTGCATTACTCCCCGGACTGATGATCAAACGTGTTGACGACGCAGCAGGAAATAATGTTGTTTTCTTGTTCGAATCCAGTTTTTGCTCCCAATAATAATACTCGAGTGAACTGAAAATCAAGACTTTATTCAACAATAAACTGAACATTCGATGGACTATTTATGGAGCACCACACACGTCTCTTAACAGTCCCCATCGTTACCTAGACAGCATTTTAGGGGCAGCCTAGGCGCACACTCACTTCTGAACACATACTCATCTTTTGATTGAACTAATATATGTTGACTTACTTGGTGTGAGCAGCTTTCAGAGACTCGATCTGTCTCTGTCTTTGTTTCTGTAAACTGTTCAGAGGAGGGATCGATCCGGAGCCCTTTGAAAGGGGGAAAATCCAGTTCATTCTCGTCTCCTATAACACAAAATGCTTGAATCTAGTGACAGCGTCAGTTCAAAAAGGTCCGACGAAATGAAACAGAAATTTCAGAAATGCCCAACGCGACCATTAGCATTAGCCACGACTTTATCTGGTGTTTTGCTGATATTAGCGACCGATCGCTCGTTTAAATGGGTTCATTGGAAAACAAACGAAAAGCTTGTGGATGTTAAAAACGAGGATAAACGATCCGTTTAATGTCGATTGGTAGCGTGAGAGATTAATCTGCAGTCTCTAATCCACGGGCTCGAAAGAAAACAACCCTGTGAGCGTGACGTCAGCTGTTCAGCGCTGATCGCATCATCAATCTCGGCGGTAAGAAATTTAAAGAGACATGTCTTGAATATGAACTATTTGGACGTACGCTTGTATCAAGCAACCCTTAGCGTAAAAATCTGTATTGTTGTGTTATTAAATATTTGTCGTCGATAAAAAACACATGGCTTAAAAACAAATATACATTACATATGTCTGTCTGAAAATTCTATTCCCAAATTAAAAGGGGCAAAACTCCGCACATATAAAACTGAATTTGGACTGGTCAGCTTCTGTGTTAGAAATTAAAAGGCTTGTTTGAGATGAGCAAAATCTGCGCAGAACCGATCACCGGTGATGGCCGCGACATGATGCCGGTTAGAAAAGTGTCCGAGTTACGTCCGCCTTGCTCTGATGTCATGCTGACGTGTGCCAAAAAACTCTCGCGACGGCTAGGCGGCTGTGTCGGATTGAGCAGTCGAGCGCAGTTTGCTCTCCTCCGACTGCGCTATTCAAAAGCATGATAGGAAACGACTGACTGACGACACAGCTTCAAGCTCATTGGCTGAAAATGTCAACTGATACATTTTCTCTTCATTCTAAGAATAAGATTACGCATCTGTTTATTTATATTTACATGCAAACTAAACAAAAACAAAACACGCCTAGTGAAGTTAAGAATGAGGACGTGCGTTTATTTTATATTTCTCTTCATAAGAATTCTTCCTCGTTGTAATGTTCACTTTATTCTATTGTCTGTTTGTGTGAATTAATACATCAATCCGTTAAAAATATACATGCACGCATACATATCTAAATGGACTGTTTAGTCATTATGCCGACGAAGTGGATGTAATCGAAATACCACTGTTTTTACATGAAGATGGTTACAATAATAATCACTGAATGTACTGTCAAATAATGTACAAATAAACAGCTTACACAAAACATGTAAGACATTTTCAAGGATTGTATAAACAAATGAAGTAAATAGCAAGTTGCTTTTGAGAGACAGAGTTCATAACAAATGTTTGTCATATTTAATAACAAGCAGGTTTCTGCCACCATTTCACGTCCATAGTATTTTTCCATATCATACAAGTCAAAGCTATATTGTAGCAAACATTCTTCAGAATTTCTTCCCTTGTTTTAAGACCCAGACACTTCACTTCTCATAATGACTAAACAGTCCATTTAGATATGTATGTGTGCATGTATATTTTTAACGGATTGATGTATTAATTCACACAAACAGACAATAAAATCAAGTGAAAATTACAACGATTAAGAATTCTTATGAAGAGAAATATAAAATAAACGCACGTCCTAATTCTTAACTTCACTAGGCGTGTTTTGTTTTTGTTTAGTTTGCATGTTAATATAAACAAACAGATGCGTAATCTAATTCTTAGAATAAAGAGAAAATGTATCAGTTGACATTCTCAGCCAATGAGCTTGAAGCTGTGTCGTCAGTCAGTCGTTTCCCATCATGCTTTTGAATAGCGCAGTCGGAGGAGAGCAAACTGCGCTCGACTGCTCAATCCGACACAGCCGCCTCGCCGTCGCGAGAGTTTTTTGGCACACGTCAGCATGACATCAGAGCAAGGCGGACGTAACTCGGACACTTTTCTAACCGGCATCATGTCGCGGTGATCACCGGTGATCGGTTCTGCGCAGATTTTGCTCATTTCAAACAAGCCGAATGTCTCCGAGAACCGGATGTTGCGCTCGTTTTACGTCCGTATTCTGACATATTTCCGCATCCCACATTTTGACTTCCGCATCGTTCGACGCAGGGGAAACGATGTTCTGGTTACAGCAGTCTACAGGTCTAATTTAAGTTTTAACATTTAGTATTATGAATGATCAAAGAATCATATTTGAAATACAATAAAAAAGTAACCACCTCAGCAGTTTATGGTCGTATTTACTAACAAATATTAACGAGTCACACTCTATACAGTAATGTCTTATAATACAGTGACGCGATCACGTTTACATAACACGAGCTAGGATGTAAAAACTCAAAACAATGTGTAAGCAGTCTGAGTGCACAAAACAGATAAACGTACAGATATACATTTTGATGTATAATAAAGATTAAAATAAGACAGTACAGATAAACGTAAGTAGCTTTAAATGACAGAAGCGCGTTCTATTACAATTATATTTCATCTGTAGGGGAATGTGCTTTACCCTGCCGTGACGTTTTTTCTGATTCATGTGAAAGAGGCTTATTGTCATTTTCTATTTCACTGGGTAAAATGTATTAAATTAGCATGTGTTTTATGTCATGAAAGTGAAACTGTAATCAAGCTCTGTTTCTAAGCCCATCTCAATTTACAGTCGATATGAATTTTGGTATTAAACATTTTTTACATTTCTGTGGCAATCCCATGCAAGGCCCACCAGGAAAACATTTACATGTATGCGTTTGCCAGACGTTTTAATCAAAAGTAATTGACATGTCTTTTATCAGTATGCATGTTCCCTAGAATAAAATCCATGACTATTGAGTTGCTAACGGAATTCTCTACTGAACTACACGAACATGAGAAGAAAACAACTGATTCGCCCCTAACTAGAGGTTTTCACAGGTCCACTTATGGTTGGAACACTCTTAAAGACTTTTAAATTCTGAACTTTTTTAAACTAGACATCATACACTTGCAGACTTTTTGAAAGTTTCAAATAGAAACACACTAACTGATAATCTGCAGACTGGCACAGACTTTACACATATACTAAGCCCTCGTTGATAGAGTCTAAACATCAAAATATGCCAGTCTATTAACACATTTTCTGGAAATAAACAGGCGTAATGAATGTGTCAAAAAAGGACATGTTTTTTGGGAGACGACAAATTTAGGATTTCTGTTAACTAAAATTTACAATCCTGAAGTAATTAAACCCAATGAACGGAGAAGGGATGCCTCTTTATAAAACTCTTTATAAATGCACACGTGAAAAATTAAAATAAAAGTAACTATTTTGAGGAATGGGTAGCGTTATGGATGTGACAATTCTGAAAATAGCACTTAATGTTACCTGAATAAATAAAACAGATGTCGTACTAGGGCCCTACATAAATGTTTTACCTCTGTTCTTGTTGCTTCTTCAAATTATATGAACCAAAATAATTTTCATAATGTTTTTATGATGATCATCGCCAATTATCACCCGGGAAATTATACCCTCTACCCCGTCAACACATTTATGAGGACGTGAAACAAACGATTACACGTTAGAAAAAAATCTAGAAAATTAAATGGATGTGCATAGATATTCTCATAGTTACTAGTCATGTCCAACAATAAATATATTTCAAGAAGTAGCGTTAACATTAAAACACTCCTAAAAACATGTATCTTTTAATCTTTTCTTCACTTGTAAGCAGACCACTCTGTTCATACTCCTCCCCTCCTCACTACTGAAAGCAGTGAGAAACGTTCATCAATGATATACAGCGTATGAACTGAATCATTACTGCACACCCGATTCACGCTCAGAAAGAAGTATCGAAACTCATCATCGTGATTTGGGAGACTCATCACTTTCGAAACACAATTCTTAGTTAAGAACTATAGAAATGATCCCTGAAAGTATAGTCTTAACCTACCAATTCACAAACCAACCCACCTCTATTCTGTCATTCGGAGTCTCGTAGACGGTGTTCACCACTCAGCTTGGTCAATGAACCAAAAAGCGAAACAGTGTCATTTCCACGATATATCACCCGCCAAAGCTTGGTAGCCAGTACATATACTGATTAACATCATATGTAATAGATAGTCCTATAAAGACAAAGTCGTAGAACTAAAATCACATCTAAACTGTTATACCCATGTTCACCAACGACTTGATATAAATGTGCATTTAAAGCATGATCTCATTATCCTAGTTAACTATAGTACGAATAGCACGTATGACGTTTCATTTTGACTAGTAAAACTGTAAACGTATCCTTATATTTAGACAAACGGCTGCCATAAAACAATAACTTTTTCTGTTCATCTGTCCAACTGATCGCATTTGAACTAGATTGTAAGCATTGTTTTAGAAGTAATAACAGCTAATTTATCTGCCGAACTTACTCATGATTTTAATTTTATGTAACTTCATCTAACATTTTATTACTTTTAAAAACAAATACTCAAGTAATATAGGCTGTGAACTTTGATATGTCAAGTGATTAAGTATACCACGTCAATAAAGTTTAGGAGTTATTTATTCAGTGTTTTCGATTTCTGATATTATCATACACATGTACTATTACTCAAACACCACAGCGTCATTAATCTGATTTTAACTTGATAGCCAATCACTCTGTTCATACTCCTCCCCTCCTCACTACTGAAAGCAGTGAGAAACGTTCATCAATGATATACAGCGCATGAACTGAATCATTACTGCACACCCGATTCACGCTCAGAAAGAAGTATCGATGCTCATCATCGTGATTTGGGAGACTTATCACTTTCGAAACACAATTCTTAGTTAAGAACTATAGAAATGATCCCTGAAAGTATAGTCTTAACTTTACATTTCACAAACCAGCCCGAGTCTATTCGGACATACGGAGTCTCGTAGACGGTGTTCAGTAGTCTGCTTGGTCAATGTAACCAAACAGCGATGGGAGAGAGCGGAACAGTGGCATTTCCATTATATATCACCCGCCAAAGCTTTGTAGCCAGTACATATACTGATTAACATCATATACAGAAAACTAATAGGACTAAAATCACATCTAAACTGTGCTTATCCGTGTTCACCAATGATAAAACAACGACTTTATATAACTCGGCATTTAAAACGTGATTTTATTGTCGTAGTTAACTGTAGCACGAAAACCACGTTTGACATTTAATTTTGACTGTAATAAAGCTGTAAATTAACGTTTTATTTTTCGACAAACGGTTACCCATAATGCTATATGGACAGCAACCAATCAAATACGAGAATGTATGTTTCGCTACAAGCTTTCGTAAAGTGATTATTGGTGTACAAACCTTCAGGGGCATATACACATTTTATGTTTAGAGCTTTTAGAACTGTAAATAAAGTTTGGATATTTACATTCTACTTCATTGTTTTGGGATTAAGGATTTAAAAGCACGCATCGGTACGTTTGTATCAGACGTTCGGTGGGAACTCACCCAATGTATATCGAGTTCCGTCAACGAGGGACATCTGTACAAGACAACAGACGATTTACGATAGTAAAACAGGTAACAATAATTTGACGTAGGCCTATATTACAATAAGAACTGCAAATAAAGTGTGTATACTTGTATTGTGATTTGGATTATATGGTTTAAGTATTTTAAAGCGTGCATTGGTACGTCTGTATCAAACGTCCGGCGGGAACTCGACCAATGTACATCGAGTTCGGTCAACGAGGGACATCTGTAAATGAAAACGATTTACGATAGTAACATAGGTAACAATAGTGTGACGTATAGAAAAAGTAGAACTGTAAATAAAATTGTAATATTTGTAGTATATGTGGCTTTTGTGGGTTAAGGGTTTTAAAGCGTGCTTTGGTACGTCTGTATCAAACGTCCGGCGGGAACTCGACCAATGTACATCGAGTTCGGTCAACGAGGGACATCTGTAAATGAAAACGATTTACGATAGTAACATAGGTAACAATAGTGTGACGTATAGAAAAAGTAGAACTGTAAATAAAATTGTTATATTTGTAGTATATGTGGCTTTTTTGGGTTAAGGGTTTTAAAGCGTGCTTTGGTACGTCTGTATCAAATGTCCGGTGGAAAGTCGCATAATGTACACAAAGTTCCGTCAACGAGGGATATCTGTACAAGACAACGGACGATTTAAGAGTAGGCCTACAATAATGTGACATGTAGAATATTAAATAAAGTGTGGATATTTGCATTATAATGGGTTTTATTGGTTAAGAGGGTCTGTATCAAATGCAAAAAACTTGATCGCCCAATGTACATCGAGATCTGTCAACGAGGGATGTTTGTAAAAATAATTATGTTTAATATGCATACACTAACAACATATATAAAGTACACACTTTTACCATATACATAAACAGACTTAAAACCATAGTAAAATAATATGTTATTACAGACGGTACTCTGACTATAGCGTCAGATTTTGGTTGCTTCTGTATAGCACGAATAAATGTATTTTATTTTCATAATTACCATTATCATACTTCATATTTATGGCCAAAGGTAAATGTTAATATAAGTTTAGTTTAGTGTGTGTGTCCCAGTTCTTTCTTTACGGTAGGAAAAAAACTGTCTCATCTCTAGTCATGCTTTACGAACACAGCTATTGCTTCTGCTGCAGACTAAGTCAGCTATATTTTTCCGGAGAGAAAGTTAAGATGATACTCGTACGCCGATGTCTGTCACACACGTGTTACTTTCATCTTTTTGATTAGAATGGTTTATGTTTTGATGCACCAGGATGGATCCAGAGGGACTTCTTGAGTGTGTAAGCTGGAGGGGCTGAACACACAGCGCCAGAGGACAAGTACTGATAAATCCTGACTTCGTAGGGTAAATTATATGAAGTGTTATATTCAATCAAGCAGTAGGTGGCGACAGACGTCTAGATACCCTGTTTGCTGAGACCCGTACACTTAGTCTTGTTCTTTGGCCAAAATACAGCTTTGTGTCAGGTTGTGGGGTTATCTATGTTAAAACCAGGATCATTTTAAATTAATGTCACTGCTTATCATTTGTAAAATAACTCTTTGTAAAATAATCAATTTCTTTAAGGAAGGAGAGGATTAGGTGCTTTTCACCACCTGTAGTACATCTTGTTTATTTCGTTATAAACTCATGCTGTTTATTGCTTTGGATGACGTGGTAGACAATCTTGTACAATCTTTGTGCGGTCATGACATTTCATAATCAAACCACATTAAATAATCTGTGAGAGAAGTTATAATCGATTAAGGCAATTCTCATCATGTTACATTAGCTACAATATTACATTTCAGGTTGCTATCAATACACACTATCAAAATGTTCCTTTTACACAGTACAATTCGTACACATCCGTGTACATTAAACTACATAAAAATATTAATATTAAATACATTAGTAATCATAATGCATATGTGACCCTGGACAACAAAACCAGTTTTATGGGTCAATTTTTCGAAATTGAGATTTTTACATTAACTGAAAGCTGAATAGTTAAGCTTTTTATTGATATATGGGTTGTTAAGATGGGATAATATCTGGTGGAGATACAAGAGTGTAAAACTCTGGAAGTAAAGTGTGCAAAAAAATCTAAATATTGAGAAAATGGCCTTTGAAGTTGTTAATCAGAGGCACTGTAGCAGGCCATCCACTCACAAAAATAACGTTTTTATATATTTTGGGTTGAAAATGTACAAAATATCTTTATGGAACATGATCTTTACTTAATATCCCAATGATTTTTGGCATAAAAGAAAAATCTATAATTTTGACCCACACTAAAAATGTTTCTGTGCTACTTAAGACTGGTTTTGTGATCCAGGGTCGCATATATTTGTGAAAAAAGGATGAAAACATCATGAACCCATACTACTAAATAGGTCTTAATAAAAAAATAATAAATATGATCTCTATCGTTGCCTGGGCAAATATGTGCAACTAAAGCATACAAAAATCTTGTAGCAATTGCAATTCATTCATAAGGCAGATATATCATCCCCTACAGGTTGCATGCAAACAAGAATATATGATTATAGAAGAATTAAAGTAGAAAGAGAGCAAACATGCAGAGCTATCCCGTTACTAGAGCATGCAGCGCAGAGCGATGATTTCAGGAACACAATCTCCCCATGTTTCAAGATCAGAAGAAGATGAGGTAGCTCCAATGACAGATATGCCTTCTCTAGAAACCTTTTCTGATATGTTTCTTTCTGAGAAGGAAAAGCCACATCTTTCATTCACCTAGTGCAAAGAGAAAGGGTATGGACTTCATTAGAAATATTTTTCCAAATAATCACATGAAGAGAGTAAAACACTAAATAACAGACATGCAACAAATTATTTTCGATTGTGTGGATGATGATATCAGTTGGATTGGATGGCAGACATTTATGGACGTTTTTTTCCCTAATGACATGAACAAACATTACTGCGCATGCGCACTTTGTGACCCCAACTGAACTTCCAGTACACTTTCACAAACAATAGAGAACCTGTAGATTATTTATAATAGTTTAGAAACTGTTACTTGGCCAAACTCGTCTCTCCAATATTTTGAATTTAGACTCCAATACCAAGCGCAGCCGCTTAGATGTCAGTGTACCATACGGTTTGTTTAAATGCGACCGAACTACAGGACCCATTCAACAAATTGTTTTTAAAATAAAATGAACATACAACAAAATCATTTATTTAATAACAGTAAAATAATAATATAAATGAATATTCACATAAATTAAGTCAAATATAAATAGTTATTAGACACTAGCCAAATACAAACCGGAAGTTAACTGGGGGTAATGCGCGCGCGCGTCCAATTAAATGGTATATATTTGGCCCAAACTTAACTTTGAATTAATAACTGTTAAGTTGTTTTAATTTAGTATAATCAATATACACTAAAATAATAATCAGTGTTAAATCTGATTCTGCCAATATCCAAATAATAATGATTTATTATTATAATTTACTACTTTTTTGTCCTAACTATTTAGGGCAATTATAAATGTATTCAAGAGGAGACAGTTATATATGTCAAACAAAAATATACAGTAGTATATGAGTTGGGTTGGGTGATGCGTAAAGTTTATTTTAGGGTTACTTATCTGCCAGCCAGTTCCTTTTTCAGACATGACCTAAAGGAAGTGAAGCGCTCTACAGTCCTGAAGTTCTGCAGGTAGAGAAATATTAATTAAAAAAGGCACAAAAGTGAATAAGATTAGATTGTACTCTTCATCACTGCACTGGAAATTTCAAGCTGTGACAATCAGCAATGTGACTATTTGTGACTAATGTAAATTATTTGCAGCTATTATTTTATAATTATTTTATTATAATATTTTTTACATTTTTACAAAACTACATCAATTGAAAAATATTTTAAGTATAAAAATGTATTGCTTCATGTGTGAAATAAACACTGCACTGGACTCTGCACTGGACAATTGCAACCATTCAAAGAGTTCTGAAGCTGTCTTGACACTGAATTTAAGAGGTCATTTCAAAGATCAACACTAGGTGTCACTGTAGTTCCAAGATTTTTGCCCTGCCTCAGCCACTTTCCGTCTACACATCAGTATTATAAAACATTTTTTACCTGGTCCCTTTAAAAGTTATGTTATAAATCACATTCACCCTGCCTCCACGATGCAACCGGTCCTTCATGATGCCAATAAACTCCTTGTAACTGAGCTGATCGTCATGATCCACGTCAAAAATCTTGAAGATGGTATTGACCAAGTGACGAGTCAGTTTCAGGCCTGTGGCTACATACACGGCCCGAGCAAACTCATCTGTGCGAGAAAGTGCAGGTGGGAATGAAACATAAAAGATTAAATCAACTGTATACTTAGTATTAAAAATGTCTAAGTAACACATGTTTTATTCACCTTGTCCAATGGAACGACAAGCAAAGTTGTACATCTGCATGGCAATGGCGAAATCCTCTAGGTTGTTAAGGAACTGAAAGAAGGATCTGAACTCCTCAAAGGTGATGCCCTGCAGCAGGAAAACATGAGTGAAAAACAGGAATCTTTATATCAGAGATGTTCAAACTGACAAACAACGGCGCCATCAACCAGGTACATTCAGTTCCAATTTAAGAGATCAGCGCGTGATTTCACATCGCAAAAATACTCATTCCAAATCCTATTTCACACCCAAGCAAATCTGCACCGGACAGGCAAATGCACTGATGGACAAAGAAATCAAAACGACGACATATTCAGAAAGGAATCAGACGCTGTGTCACTCATGCTCGCCTGCAGATGCGTGTTCAGATATCGGCAAACGGTGACACATGCGATGATGAAAGGCATGAGTCATTTAAAAGCACGACGTTGTAAACCTGTCAGCCTGTCTGAATGAGGAGCGAAAACAAACATGAGCTCACGACTGAAATCAAAGAACGATCGACATCAACAAAACACCATTAACCTCTAAAGAACTATTTGAAACCCCATCTCTTCTTGAAACATCAAAACAGTTGTAACAGAGTTGCATTTAACATTGTTACTTCAACGTTTAGTTGGGGGTTATTTCAGGTTTAGGTTCTAGATGGATATTTGTTTGACTATATTGAAGACTTTGCACTCACTCTGCAAAACCATAAACACCATAAAAGCGGGTTGAGGGTCTGTTCCGTGGGAATTCCAGGGGAGGGTAAAGTCATTCTAGCCAAATGTACAAACTGCTAAGGGGCCCCAAAACCTGATACCCTCAACACAAACAGATCCCTCAGATGAAGACTGGGAAAGGGCTAAAAGCGAGCAGTCAGGCATGGAGAAACCTACATCAATTGAGCGTCTATAGAAGGACAGCATGACAATCTGTATTCAAATACTAACGTGGCCCCGAGCATATACACATGTACACACTCCCCCAAGACACCCACACAAATACAGTGGCCCCTTAAGGTATTTGGACATTTAATCCTCACTAATTTCAAGACGTAGATAAAATGTCAATCCAAGCATCTGCAAACAAATGATACGACTACTTTCCTGGGTCAAGTTTCGAAACGGGTTCACACAGGCAGAGTTCATTATTTTAACCATGGACATATGAATGTATTGTCTGATAACTAGAAAGTATACAAATACCACCTTTTTTTATGTGTAAAATAATAGCTTCGCTATTTAACAGCAACATTTTTAGTGTCCAAATATACTTTAGGGAGTCACTGAATTAATACAGTATTTAATTATAACAAAAGTTATAAATGTTCTCAGATGAAATTGATATGTTGAAAATTGTATAAGGCTAACAAAACAAGATCATTACAGCAGGTTGAAAGTAAATGAGAATTTACTTTCTTAAGCATGGTGAAAAGAGAAGAAAAAACTAAAGGTGAACGCATCAGAGATGGCAATACGACGGATCAGCCCCCTCGCAAACAAACCTCTGCTTTCTTCCAGTGTGTGATTAAACAGGGATGACAAAGAAAACACAGGAACTGTTTGTACACTGCTGTAAATCTAAAACCTCCACAGTTTAGTATTTTTTCTACTTATTTCTATATCTCGAAAATTCAATCATGCTATAAAGGGAAATGATGTGCAAAATCGGCATTATAAAATTTGTATTATTGTTACTTATGCTTTTCTATGAATGCCTTTCTATTATTTATGCTTTATTATATTATCTTGTGTTTTTGACTCAAAATATGTTTAAAGTGTGTTTAATGTAAACCAGCAGAAATCCAGTTGATCAACTGATGAATTTCTTTCAATCTTTATAGGGATGCAAAAGTGTAAATAGAACAAATAAACAAAATAGCAACAATCTTACATTTGCTCTACGCTCTACGATACAGCTAACAGTTAGTCAATGGATTGAACAAAACGTCTACAATAGTTATGCATTTATTAAACTTAGTTCATGTTCATTTCAGCATTTGCTAAAACATGTTTAAAATGAAACTATTACTGTTAACATTAGTTAATGCACCAAGAACTAACATAAATAACTGTATCGACATTAACTTTTAAGGATTAATACATGCTAGTCTATGAATATAAAGACCTATGAGTAACCGTTTTGACATTAACTAATACAAACAAGAATAAATAAATGTTAATGTTAGTTAATGCATTTAGTACTGTTAACAAATACAACCTTATTGTTAAGTGTTACCACATCAATATAATTGAGAACTGGGCCTGGGAAAGGCCATTTCCGTTTTACAGCCAAGTGTGAGTTTGACACTCGCTCATTAAATAAACATAAGGCTACAAAGAGGGAAGGCTGTCCACAGGATGAAAGGATTTAGCGGTATTAGTTGAGGAGTGATGAGAACGGAGACTATAAGATTAAACTGCAGTTTACATGGAAGTGTCACACAATGTTCTGCTGAAGGGGCAGTGAAGCATTCAGGAGTAAATGACCCCCAAGGTCTCTCTGTACCTACTTTTAAGGGATGAATTTGTCCCCATCTTCATTGGACTTATATGTTAATACAGTAATATTTTTTAAAGATATCAATTTAAATAGGAAATAGGGGTGACCGTATGACTGGGTGTGTTTGTGTGTGTGGGTAAGGGGTTATTGTCACAGTGGTTCAACTTTAATAACAATTTTGCATAAAGTTGTGGTTACTCATCACCTTTTCGTCAGGTATGCACTGGCGCACGTTCTCCAGATAGCTGCGGATGTCCTCCACGTTGGTGTATCGGAGCAAGATTCGGGCGAAGTCCTCCTCACTGATGGTAGTCATGCCTTTGGAATAGGTCAGGAACTCGATCTCTAACATCTCGGTCTGAATGTTATCCATGAATCTGAATGATGACAAAAACGAGATAATTAAGAAAGCTCAACATAATAACACATTACTCTTACATTTACTGAAAAAGTTGTCATTGGGGCTTGATGTAAGTAATAATTTAGCTTTATTTGAATATATCTGCTTTTTGTTTTATGTTATGACAAAAAATGTCCACAGTGCAGAAAGAGAGTGCCAAAATAAATCTAAACGCAGATTATTGACATGTTTGTAAATGTCTTACCTGTAGAAGTCATCAAACGTTAGCTCCGCCTTTCCCTTCTTGCCAAAGAAGTGCACGAGCAGTGTGGTGTCAACCATCATATTCTCATCGGCATGCTGCGATCGGTGACAGTAAAGAGAGCAAGGATAGAAAGACAAACGATGACAAAACTTCAGCTGTCTCTGAAAAAGAAGGCTTTCAGAGTAGTCTCATAGTGTGCATCCATATACTGTAACTTTTTTCAGAGTTCTGAGCAGACGTGCAGATCATTATACCATCAGAATCGGCACAGTTAAAGGTACAGGACACCCAAAAATGAAAAGCCTGTCCTCAAATGGTCACTTGGGTTAAATACAAAAGTGTAATGTGAATGTCCACAGGGAATATAGGATAACAATATCATTGTATAGAAAAAAGAAGCATTGGTTTCCTTTAGTTTCGCATTCTATGTAACATAGACAACATGACGATGAGTAAAATGTTTTTTTTGGGTGAACTATCCCTTTAACCATTTTAATCAGTTAGTAGAGATTGCATATTAGATTGAAACAGAAGCACAGTCAAGAGCAAGGATACACAAACATGCAAACGGACGTGCCATTTTTGTACATACAAAGAGCCTGAGGCGCTGATGGACAGGACAACAAAAGCACAGACACACAAAGCATTCAGATCACATGCATTTCTGTCAACCTCCACACATGGCATCTGCAACGCAAGATACTGTATGTGAAAGAAATGCACAGATTTGAGCAGTTTCCACCGTTCCTTATGCGGACAGATCGCCTGTGTGTTTAAACACTCGAGATTCAATCGATAAGAGCTGTTCTTTTTTTAGTTGGTCTAAGAAAAAGATGCCAGTCTGTCAGTAGAAAAATACTTTTGCCAGTGGCTTGGCATCCAACAAACTGGGAAGAAGGTGATGCCAGGCTTGGTTAGGCTATTTCTCTCCATGCCTCGTCCCTTTCATGCTGAAACTAGTTAAAACCAGGCATAAACTCCAAACAGAATTTCCCCGGTCGCGAGCCTCTGTGCAATGAAGCGAGCCAGAATGCAATTCCATGCCACTGCTGTACCTTTAGATTATAATCCTATCCACGGAGATAGAACCAGAGAAAAGTTTTAAAGAAAGAAAGAATATTTCTGTTTCATGAGCCACATCCTCTTTGGCTCACATACATGTCGCAAATGTACTCACAAAGAATAAAACAAAAACTGTACATGGATGTAAAACTGCTCTGAGATTTTCAATGGTTTATGTGAAAATTGGAGTGGTCTCATAATATTTTTCTGCGCATGCTGTTATCGTATTTCACAATATCGTCATCAATCTGCTGGAAGTGACATCACAACGCAGCGGTTACAGGAAACCATTACGGTGAGGTCATCATCACACGTAACACCTCAGCGACGCCCACAACGTGTCTTAGACACCTCCTGAGGCGTTTTACTCTTTGATCTAAAAACGGTGGTTAAAACAGTGATTACCGCTGTCGAAGATGAGTAACCCGAATCACACTTACACACAAGCAAACATGCACCCCTCTCAAACACATGATGTCTGGTACCCTGCAGTTGTCAGCTCAGACAAACAGCCCCGTCTAGTTGCTGTGTCATCTGAGGAAGCCGTGCTGAAATTACCCTCTCATTGTGAGTAACAGACTGAGTAAATACAGGGCATACGCACACAACACTCAACAATCATTAAAATACAGCTTCCTACAGATTAAACCTTTGTATAGCCCTCTATTAGCTATTACAACGCAAACACATCAGGAGGAATAGAAGCACTCTGAACCGGTGGACAAACAAAGGTCTTGAGATTGCCACTCTCTATGTGTGAATTTGTACAATCCGGGAGATGAATGGCGGGCAGTATTCGAAATTGGGACAGTTAGACACAAACAACCGCACACGCAAAATCAACATGACAACACATTGATATCATAAGGCTGAATACATCAAAACAACAACTGTCACATTCTTCACAAGTATCTCTGTCCTGTTTACTAGGAGAAATATCTAATACATTTAAAAAAATAAATCTGAAAGGCAATCTAAAATGTTTTTTTTCTTGAAATAAACACCAATAAATAAATACAAATAAACAAATAATAATAAAATAAATATAATCGTATTAATCTTTTATAGTTTAGTTTACGACGTAAAATGATGCATCTGGTAGATTATTCTGTCCAAAGTGACTTTAAAGTTTACATTTAACAATTTAATTTGTTTCAGTATGACATGCTTTTGCCTCAGCGATGTTCGGTTTAGGGGTGTCAGGCCTTCATTCTTCCATTTTTGTTTAAAATAATCCTTCATTTCGTACAGTTCACATCCAACAAATTCATATGAAATCGCAACCTACATTTTCCTGTGAGGTCAGTTCTAGAAACTCGTTCAGTCACTTCACATCAAAAATAGGCTCAAGGGATAGTTCACGCAAAAATGAAGATTCTGTCATCATTTACTCACCCTCTCGTCATTTTCAGCCTGTATGACTTCCTTTCTTCCGCAGAACACCAGAGAAGATATTTTGAAGAAAGCTGGAATCTGAACAGAGCTTGAACCCCTTCACATGCAAGTCAATGGGCGCAGGTAACCAACATTCTTCAACATATCTTCCTTTGTGTTTTGCGGAAGAAAGAAAGTCATACAGGTTTGAACGGACAAGAGGGTGAGTACATTTTCCTTTTTGGGTGAACTATCGCTTTGATTTACGTAAAACAGTTTGATATTTTTACAGGTAAACAAGACACAGAAACTCCTTTATATTTTTTTGCAGTAAAACAAACCAATGTCTCAGTCAACAATTGATGTCCAACGGATGGATTAAAAATAGGGATGAACCTGATTTATAAACGCCAATAAGATGATTTAATTCTGCTATAAAATGACAAGTAGCATTTGGTTATTTCGGATGAGGGGTTGGGATGCTAGAACAAAAGGGCTAACATGTAAGTTTTCCAGGTTAGTGATTTGAGTGGGGACAAATAAAAACAATGGGATGAGTTTAGGAGGACAGAGGGCTTCGGCTGTACCTCTGCTAGGTCAGAAAAGAGGGCTTGGCTCGCGCCACGTCTCAGCATGTCCCAGTAGCTCCTGGGCACAAACTCCTGATTCTCTTTTTTTAGCACCTGCAGAGGAGTTGGCATGAGAAGGAAAGTTGTTATAATATTAGTCTCTGTAGAAACGTTTGGAAAGAGAATGTGTTGCATAGCCTCCCAGTTCTTGCTCTTGTACGACGGACTTCAGTGTTGTCTACACAAAACTAAATGAATATTTTGGAAAAGTTTGATTGAAGTTAGACAGTTGATGTTAGCCACATGCTAAGTGTATGTGGTTACATGATGGGGGGGGATTGATCATTAAAAAATGAATTATTAGTCATTATTAGTCATTTCTGGGGGATTTGCTTTGATCAAAATATAACAGTTACAGTGATACGACAGTGAGACACATTGCATATCAGTTGTGAACTTGAAATCTCAACACATGAGTGTTTAAGGGATAAAAACCTAAAAATTGTCTTGGGCAAACACAAT
Source organism: Barbatula barbatula (assembly GCF_947034865.1). NCBI lineage: Eukaryota > Metazoa > Chordata > Actinopteri > Cypriniformes > Nemacheilidae > Barbatula > Barbatula barbatula. The sequence continues at coordinate 20,181,388 of NC_136771.1, forward strand.
ATTTTAACTGACTCACAAACGTTGAGAATGAATGCATAATATAACCCTACATGTGGGGTCTCATTACTATATTATGGCCCATCATCATGTTGTGGGAGGCTGAGAGGCTGAAAGTGACACATCAGGTGTGACAAGCAGACAGAGATTTCTAATATAACATGCATACACACAGACTGGTAAATACATGAATTTCAGTCAGTCAGACAATGGCCTGTGTTAAACTTATCTACTGTCACTCTCTTTATTGCTAATAAAGAATAAATTTGTCTTAACATCAAAGAACCAGGAAATAAGACCACCAGCTCAGGAGGGCTTTCATCGGAAACTCTTGTTCTGTAGTTGCATGTAGTTTTATGAGTTGAGTGTGTGAGATACTTGCAAGAGAATGTTTGTGTCTTTCCAGATGGAAAATGTTAATCCTCATTAGACTTAATGGAATTTTTAATGCAGTTGTTTGAAAAATCCTGAACAAAGAACATACATAAAAATAGATACCAAATGAGACAACTGTTCACAAAAAGTACAGGAGAATAGTGTTATAAATCTGAATGTGGTTGAATGACAATGAGTGAACCGCTTCAGAAAACGTAAACAACGCTGGTCCTACACTGCATAACTACAAAACTACAGATTATAACCAACAGAACATTTAGAACTGAATTAAAATGTTAAACGAATATCTTTTAGATATCATTTTATATGTTAGACTTAAAAAATGAAATAAAAAAATGAAACCATCAAGTGCTTCTGGAACATTTTAAGATTGTTTTGAAAAACATATACTGCCCTACAAAGGCAAAGTGCAGCAACTATACATTTGGTCAAAATTAGGATATGGTTTGAAATGGGCTTTGTAACATCTGTTCTGTCTTTCGACCAGTCTCTTGGTTACATTTTGTCTCATTTCAGAGAAAAAAAGAGTGTCAAAAAAAGTTGCAATGACTGGCTGCAATGACTGGCTGGTGTGAAAACTTTGAATGCATTTTTATTTCAGTGTTTGTGTAGTTACTACACTTTGCCTTTGTGGGGCAGATGTTTTTTATTTGCGCTCTAATTGAGAAATGTAATTATCCTTCAGGTATGTATGTGTGTGTGTGTGTGTGTGTGTGTGAGAGAGAGAGAGAGAGAGAGAGAGAGAGAATCAGCAATTACACGTATAGCAAGTGTATTTGAAAGACTCCTGAGCTGGCTCAATAGAAAACACATTTGCACCAACAACTCCGCCCACTCCTACCCGGGCATCCTCTTTTTAACCTACTAATGAAGTTTGTATCTGACATGTTGCGGTTAAAGAAATAAATCAATAAGAATCAAATTAGACTGATTGTGGCCAAACTTCACTGTGCTCTCTGACCTCTGAGGTGCACACCACCTCCCACCACATTTTCATTCAGTCATCTGTAGAGCTCTCTCATTCTCCCATCCTTCCTCCCATGATTTTAAGATTCACACAGAGGTTATAGTTCACAGGTCGGAGGGCAACGGGTGATACATACGCTGTTTACAGGGGCAACCTGATATCCATAGAGCTGCATACTCTACACAGAGACGAGAGGAGAGATCAGAGCATGCGGGAGAGAGGAGGAAGCAGAAAGTGACATAAGTAGAGATGGATAAACACGTCAAACATGCAAAGAGCAGAAAGTGGTTTAACCACAGGACAGTTGACACACTTTCAAGGTTCAAAGAGGGCTGACAAAATTCTCTCGGACAGCCCTTGATAAACTGGACACGTAAATGAGATAAGAGGGTTTATTCAACAAACACAAGAAAAAGTAAGTCTGGCGGAGGTGCGCAGTGATTGGCCAATAGAACCCAGTTGTTTCCAAAAAGGAGTTTGAATTTTAAGCACCTCACGTAAAACTAGAACTTTACATTTTTTAAAGATAACACAAGCGGTCCTTGCTCACGTAAAATTCTTAGCCACTGTGCTTGGGTGGTTACCAGGGTGTTGCTTTGTGTTTGCTAAGGCATTCTGACTGGTCATAGCTAACCGTATATATGTGGTTGCTAAAGTTTTATGGTGATTGCAGGGTGTTACTATGTTGTTGTTAAGGAATTATGAATGAGTTTAGCATTATGATGCATGATTGCTAAAGCATTTGAGTGGTTTCTAGGGTGTCCCCTCGAGAAGCCTAAGATCTTGTGATCAGAATCTTTTTTTAATTTCACATTCTAGACTCAAGCGTAGAGGTGACCGTGACTTATTATTTCTTGGGTCTCGCCTTTGGAGCGACTTGCCAGTAGAGATCAGAATGGCCCCTACCCTGCCTATTTTTAAGGTTTTTTTTTCAAAAACAATTTGTTTTCTTTATTTTTGCCCATTGTATTTCCTATCAGTGTTTGATCTTTTTGGTGTAGTATTTGTATTCCTGTGTTTTATCTTTATGGTGGCAGTTTTGTATTCCTAATTTGATGATGCTGTCTTTTATGGTAAAGCACTTTGGTCAGCCTTGTGGCTGTTGTAAATGTGCTATATAAATAAACTCGAAACTGTTTGGGTGGTTGCTAGGGTGTTGCTAAGGCATTCCGGGTCGTTAAAGATATCTCATATGTGGATGCTTGTATGTTTGAATGATTGCTAGGGTGTTGCTAAGCCTTTCTGAGTCAAATGCTTGGGTGTTTTGGGTGATCGCTAGAGTGTTGTTTTCTCAAAAGAGCCCACTCCCAAGTCCATGATATTCTAGCTCTGGTCCCTCATTGAAAAAACGTTGAACATGTTTCACATGTAAAATTAAAAACAACTGTTTACAAACAGGGAGGTTTGATCAAACCTTTAAACCAAGTATGAGCAAGCATCACTTGTTGTCATACCAAATACTATATTCATATTTTACCATCTCTTACCAAATACAGTTGTCTGTATAGTTTACTATAGTTTTATACTGTAAATAAACTATCTCCCTTTTTTCAAAGATTTCTGTTTCTCAAGAATATAAAAAATGACTATACAGTATATGTAGAAATGGCACCAATGTCAATTAAGGACAGAACAAGAACGTGATAGACTTGGGGATTGTTTAGAAAGGTGCAAAACTAAAACAGAAGAAAATGAATATTGGGAGTGACATCACTTTTGTGAAATGGTGTTATAAATACAGGTGGTTGTCCTAAATTTCAAATATGAGTGAAATGGATTTTCAAAAACATACAAAGAAGTTATTTCTACATGACGTAAAATCCTATCACAAATACATTAACCTTGCTAAATTTGCTGATCAAATTATATTATCGTTCTGTCACCTGACAAACAACCAAACTAATTAGAGTTTATTTTCTGAAAGCAAATATTAGACATATAATAAAAAATATACACTGTACAAAACGTCTGCAGTCGACGCTCACTCACAAAGATGACAGTTGATCACATTGTAAGCAAAGTTCCTGAAATGGATTGCTCTAGTTCGTTCTTACCAGCTGAGCAGATTTCTCTGCATCTCCTTTCCTGCCTTTCTTCTCATTTTTCTTTCGGAAGATTTCTTGCAGCTACTTGCAAAAAACAAGGAACAAGTGAACTGAGGAAATGCTGGTGAGTAATGAAACTTAAGATGATTGTTTAAAAACAAGACTGTAGATCAGGTTATCTACTCACCACAAGAAACTCGCGCTTATCCACCATCTGGTTGTCGTCTGCGTCAAACATGTTGAAGGCGATCTTAAAGCCTGCATGAGGCTCTGAAGAAAAGATGTGACAAGATTATTCATGTTTATTATTACTTTTAATTATTGTATGCCAGTTTAACACGCACAGTAAGCCATTTGCAGGTTGATTTCCCTCACAAAATGTAAACAATGGCTCAAAACACGAAAAATTACACTTAAAAAGCAACATCTGTTCCGCCAATGGAATGACATTTGGGGTGCAGTAGTCTGTTTGTTTGGCCATAGAGGACCAAGGGGTGCAAAGTCATGTACAAATTAACTTGTGTAAAATTGATAAGTTCATATGATGATGCATATGCTGGCTAAACAACCATTATACATTCTACCACTAGGTAGCAAAATCAGAGGCGTGATCAGAGGTGAGTCGTGTATTTGTAAGAACCTGTTATCACCACAAGAACTTGCGATGCCCTTTTCACTTCACCACTTTTCCTTTCATCACACTCTTGTGTTGTTTTTGAACCCTACGAGAAGCCGCGTGTCTTCAGTCTGTTATGTTTCCCAAGCAACAGCAGAGCACACTTCTGTTCAGACCTAAAGACATGTCCGCAGCTAAAGCTCAGGCAGATAGTTGCCAGCCATGCAGTCACGATCTATTGCAAATTGCTACCGTCCTTCTGAAACCTTCTATCTTCATATTCTTTTCTGCCATAAATCATATTATTAGTCACCCTTTATGTGTCTCACTGGGTTTTGCTAACATCTAACCAAGAAAAGTATTGAAAAGTGCTTGTCAACACAGTATTTAATCATTAAAGAGTACAGTGATTCTTAACTGCTTGGAAAACAGCAAATTTGCTTACACGTTATTACACACTGTTATTTCTCATAGATATCAATAAGATTAAATTGAGAACACATGGCAAAAATACTATATCATTATTATACAAATATTAAATGTTTCAAAATATTCTGTCAGATAATAAATTGTTTATTATATGCTCTAAGCCAAGGGCCAAAACCACCGTAAAGATACTGTGTTTGTCAATGGCTGAGATTTGGTTGCACACAACAATCTGGTTCACTCCAATTTTTTTAACTCCTACTGTTTGTGTTTTATTATATACTTTTATTTCTCCTAAGCTATTTTGAAATACTGACACATGACCTATGAGACATAACTGAGATCTCTGTTAAACTGATGGTTCACCCCAAAAATGAAAATTCATTTGCTCACCCTCTTGTCATTTCAAACCTGTATGACTTTCTTTCTTTAACACAAAAGAAGATATTTCGAAGAATGGTGGTAACCGACCAGCGGCATTACCCATTCACTTCTATTATATGGAGGCAAAAGCAATTCAAGTGTATGGGTACCGCCGTTGTTCGGTTTCAAAATACCTCCTTTAGTGTTCTGCAAAAGAAAGAAAGTCATACAGGTTTGAAATGACAAGAGGGTGAGCAAATCATGACAGAATATTTAAACTACCCCTTTAAAAGCACGATTCTGTTCAACAAAATATGCTGTATCTTTCTGGATGTCTGTAAAACAGTGAAACCAACGTGGGTTGGTTGTGAAACTTTTTCATAGAAAATGGGAGACTTTTTCGTGGGGGGTGAGATTCTGGGTGGGCCTTGTCTGAACGAACCCCATTCAAGACGTAAAACATCCACGCACCAGAGCATAGTGATTCATGTTTAAAATAGGATATATCCACAGACAGCAGATCTAAAACGAGAGCGGAGAGGAAGAATAAAGCGGGAGAAGAATGAAAAGCTGAAGATGAAGAGATAAAGGTCATACTCACTTGTCAGAATGCACAGCAGAAAGAGATACTCCGTGTAAGCGATGATGCCTGGAAAAGGATATCAAAGGGTCACATCCATTCTCCTAATGTACAGTAACACACTAACAACCCACAAATGGCCCTTTTTTAATCTCTCGTTTTTCTTTTTACTCTTTGTCTAAACTGAAAACTCTGTAGGCGGCTCATCTGAAGGTCGGATTAAAATGTTTACTCATTTTCAAAGCCAGGGGCCTCCAGAGATAGATGGAGTCACGGACCCTTTTCCCTTCTCCTGCTCCAAAAAAAGAGAAGAAGACAAGTAATCCCCCCCTTTCATGCTGATAACATCTAAAAAGGTGCCTCTCGGCTGAAGCGTCCGTCTGCATTTAGCCAACGTTTGGCCCACACACTGGAGCTGAAGCCTTTGACACTGTAAGTGACCACCATGGAGACAGAGGCTGCGTTCAAAGGCTCCTGTTTGGATAAGGGTGCTCCAGAAGCATCCGTCAGGTCTGGGAGATGTGCCCCATTTAGACAGCGAACTGTCCCTGCTTTTGTTCCACTCGTGAGAAAGAAGCTGAGTGAAGCGCTGGAGTAAAAGAGGAGACGAGAGGGAGCAAAAGTCCAAAGAATGACACAAAGAGAGGTGGGCTGTCGGAAAGATGGAGGTTCTGTTATGTAAAGGCGACGGGGGAGGACTGGGAGAAGGGATACGTTTTCCTGCACCTCCATTGAAAGTGTTCCTCTCCACAGCTTCTGTGTGAAGGGGGACATGAAGACAGTAGCAGACACAGAGATAGTTCAGGGTGAGTGGACAGAGTGTTCCGGGACAGTGCCCGCGCGCCTTCGGGAGGCAAACCTGACACTGAAAATTCAACCCAACACCCGGTCTCACACACTCACTCATGCAATACAGATGCATTCAGAGGCCGCTAAGCAAAACGACTTGGAACAATTACAGTCAATAAACGCAAGAAACTCCTATTGTGACAAGCCCATATTATTTTCTTTCTATGAGATCATGGAACGAATGTCAAAGGGGCTTCTTTTAGACAAGGAAAGTGGGTGTGAGTGTCAAATATTTATTGTTGTGCTAATCTTGCTTATGTCCAATAATGCAGGGTTCAAAATGACAATCTACATGTTTACGCTGATGACTGAAGTTAAATTTTTGCGTGAACTATACCTCCAAGAACCACTGGAAAATCTGTGGCTCCAGTTAAATAGGTCACGTGATCATTTATATGAATAAAGATTCATTCTCCTGTGTTGGCTTAAGCTGTCATGTTAAATGTCTTTGTATTGAAAGATTAGTATTGTTTAGATGTATACAAATAATTCCCATCCTTACCTTTCTCTTTATTCTAAAACATTATTTGTTGTGAGAAGAAATTAAAAATATTTGCATCATCGTTCTTGAAAACAAATGGCGCAATTCTGAGTTCTATAGGGCCAAAAATAGATTGAGGGCATGTCACACCTGCCAATGTTGGCATCTGCCTATTTTGCTTTAACCTAGTTAACTTCCACTAAGTTACAGACAAATTAGAGTAGGGTACCACATAAAAACAGCGCATGGCAAAGGCTATTTTGCAGTAAAGTTCCATTTTTTAAAGGGACAGTTCACCCAAAAACAAAAATTCTGTCTTCATTTACTCACCCTTGAGTTGTTCCAAACCTGTATACATTTCTTTGTTCAGATGAACACTGCGACATTTATTTGGGTGAACTGTCCCTTTAACTAATGCTTATAAATGAGATCCTATTGTAAAGAGTTAAAACATTTTCTTTAAAGTGTGCATGTTATTAAATAAAGGTAAAATCGGTCGGAGCCGTCACCCTAGCGGTTATGTGCTCCGACATATAGTGCTGTTGCGCTCTGGGCGACCCGAGTTTGAGTCCCGGCTCAAGGTCCTTTCCTGACCCCACCCCCCCTCTCTTTCCCACTTCACTTCCTGTCCTCTCTACAAAAATAGCTGTCCAAATAAAAGGCAAAATACCCAAAAATAAAATCTAAAAAAAAATAAACAAAATTGTAAAATCGTACCAAATAGTTATTTGCTCAAATAAATAACTGGGACTTAAACTCAACAATTAATTATTGGTGTAAAGTCTTGCTATTATTTTCAAAGTCATACTGAAGTCCATCCTGCAGCACATTAAAAAACCCAACGCAACTTTTGAACTTCCCAATCCTCCTTCAAGTTCTTCACTGAACCTTCCCTCGTGTTGGATGGCTCTTAGAAACCGCTCCTTAGAGACCCAAGCGCATCCACGGATCTTGTTAGCAAAGCTTCCTCAATTAACATCAGCATGCTATCATTACCACAGTTTGAGATCAGACACTGCGTCGAGCCCCTCACTCGCATCTTCTGAAAGCATGCCTCCACATCAGCGAAACCAGCTAGATAATGTACCGCCGCCAATTTGAGGGTGATGATTTGCAAAACTGTAATTACTATGAGGAAGTGTAAAATTCAGAGGGTTTATTTTTAGCGTCTTGCCGGAGTGTACGTATGAGGGTGGAGTGTGTGTGTATAATTATCACCGCTGGGAATTAGCTTGTGGTGTGAGTGGGTGATGTTACGGAAGCCACAAGCAAATACTTTAATTGCGGCTGTGCACTTTTTTATTTCATTTCATTTAAAACTGTTTTCTTAAGAGTTGTAATTCTGCTCCGTATTTGGGTCTTTATCTTCGTTTCGGTAAGCAGACATGTGCGTTTGCCTGGAGAATTTATGTTTCACTGGTCCCAGTGAGAGAAGCAGAGAGAGGACTTGGAAACAGTAAGAGAGGAAGAGAGAGGGAGGTAGAGAGAGGTCGGGAGTGAGTGGAGTTATATTTAGAGGTGATCACAGGAAGTAAAAGCCTAAGGCACAGGCTTCACTGGTGCTCGACTGGTACCCACAGAGAGAGAGAGAGAGAGAGAGAGAGAGAGAGAGAGAGAGAGAGAGAGAGAGAGAGAGAGAGAGAGAGAGAGAGAGAGAGAGAGAGAGAGAGAGAGAGAGAGAGAGGCCAGAGCCCAAGGGCAGAACACAAGTAAGGAAGGAAGGAAGATTCACAATCAACTCTTCAGGAAACTGGGTATAAAGGTGTGGTCTAGATTTTATAAGCATGATTTTATACGGTAGCCACAAATATGCCAAAAAGCGTTTTGATTTTGTCTCTAACATAAACATGAATGACACATCAACATCTGACCCTCAAATTACTTTTGTTTTTCTTGAATATTCAGTTGTATAAAAGCTAAATGGGTGTGAAATGCTGTTTCATATGTCAATCTGTTGGCCTTACAAATTATTAGGAATAATGACCACACAACTCACCTCGTTCACGAAGGTTTCGGAACAGCTTGGACGACCCTTTCCACACGGGTGGCGTGTCAGACAAGATCTTTTCCAGCTCCTAGAAAGATTAATATGATAGCATACAATTAAAGGGACAGTTCAGCCCAAAATAAAATTTATGTCATCATTTACTCACCCTCGAATTGTTCTTGAACTTCTTTATTTGGAAGAATACCAAGAAAGATATTTGGAAGAATGCTTGTGACCACACAGGTTTTGGCCACCATTGACTTACCAAAAATTACAATAGTTAAAAGTGTTCCAGAAGAGTTTCCTAAATTCTTCTTAATATCTTATTTTGTGTTCAACAGAACAAAGACATTTATAAAGGACCTTTTCCTACTATGGTAGTGTTATGAGGTACGAAACAGAAGACCCAAGAGCGAGGTAGGTACAATCCAGAGACTTTAATGTACAACCAAAAATGCCAGACTCAATAGTTGTGCAAAAATAGAACAGAAATGCTCTCCCGAGGAGGTCAGGAACAAAACAGGAAAAAATAACACAAAAATAATCCGTATGTCTCCGGGAACAATTCCCCTAGATGACAGAGTAATCCACACGGCTCGGGGAGATAGAACAGAGTCCAGTGAACTGACCGATCTCAACAGGTCGCTGGAGGCAGGGTACACAAGGCAAGACAGCTCTAAAAAACAAGACAGGGTAAATCTAAAGCCAGCAGACACGATCTAACTCACAAAATAATCCGACAAGAAACAGAAGGAACAAACGCTAGAAGTAGACAGACTAATTAAGACAAGACGAGAAACAGGTGTCACAGCAAGACAGCGCGAGCGCTGATTGTGACGAGCGACAGGTGAAAACAGGGTTAACGTGTATCAAAGAAAGATGAAGAATAACTCAGTATAAATGTGTGTGTAAAGGGGTAAATGAGAGCGAGAGTGTAAAGGAAGAGATAAGGAGGATACCCAGATCCTGACAGTACCCCTTCCTCAACAAGCGCCCCAAGGCGCTGCAGAGGAGGGAGTCTGGCGAGACCGATAGAAGTCCTCAATGAGGGAGCGGTCCAAGACGTCCCGGGCCGGAATCCACCGCCTCTCCTCAGGCCCGTAGCCCTCCCAGTCCACTAGAAATTGGTGGCCACGCCCCCGTGGGCGAACCCCGAGAAGTTTACGAACCCTGTAAATAGAGCCCACCTCATCGAGAGGTGGGGGGGGGAGGGTAGGACGGGGGGGCGCGCGAATGACAGGCTTAAGACAAGAAACATGAAACACAGGGTGTATCCGACGTAGCTGACCAAACAACTTGAGCTTGACAGCAGCCGGACTAAGGACCTTAATAATGGAAAAGGGACCGACAAAACGAGGCATAAGCTTACGTGAACCCTCTCGTATGGGCAGGTTACGGGTGGACAGCCACACCCTCTGACCACAGACATATTTGGGGGCTCTCCTCCGATGGCGGTTAGCAACCTTACAAGTACGAGCTCTAGTACGGCACAACGCAGATCTCACCCTTCTCCAGGTACGCTTACACCTCTGAACAAAAGCTTGAACAGAGGGAACGGAAGTCTCAGGGTCCTGCGACGAAAAGAGAGGAGGTTGGTAACCGAGACAACTCTCAAATGGGGAGAGACCGGTGGCGGACGAGGGTAAAGAATTGTGGGCATATTCCGCCCAGGAGAGTTGATCAACCCACGACGCCGGGGTCTGAGACGTCAAACTGCGCAACATGCGACTGAGAATCTGGTTGGTCCGTTCAGCCTGCCCATTAGTCTGGGGATGAAATCCTGAAGACAAACTGGGGGATGCCCCAATCAGTCGACAGAACTCCCTCCAAAACTGAGAGGCAAACTGGGGACCTCTGTCGGACACAATGTCCGACGGAAGACCATGAATCTTAAATACATGGTCGACCATGATCTGGGCGGTCTCTCGGGCGGATGGCAACTTGGTTAGCGGGATAAAACGGGCGGCCTTAGAAAAGCGGTCTACAACGGTGAGGATGACTGTGTTACCGGCAGACAATGGCAACCCTGTAACAAAATCTAAAGCAATGTGTGACCACGGACGTGACGGTATGGGAAGTGGTCTGAGGAGACCCGCAGGCGGAGCGTTACTCGACTTAGTCTGGGCACAGACAGAACAGGAAGCTACAAACCGACGAATGTCCTGCTTACTAGTGGGCCACCAAAATCTGCGGCGAATAGCGGCCACCGTACCCCTAACCCCGGGGTGTGCGACTAATTTCAAAGCATGACCCCACTGGAGAACCGCCGCACGAGCACTCTCGGGAACAAACAACCTCCCTTTCGGCGCCGGAGGGGGTCTGACTGCACGCGATAGAGCTTTCTTGACAGTCTGTTCGACTCCCCAGACGGCCGCTCCGACCACGCAATGCTGAGGCACAATAGCCTCCCTGGTCGAAGCGTCCTCTGCGGAGTCGAACAGACGCGAAAGGGCATCAGGCTTGAGATTCTTAGAACCTGGTCTGAACGAAATCGAAAAATCAAAACGACCAAAAAATAAGGCCCAACGGGCCTGTCGAGCGTTCAGTCTCTTGGCGGAACGAATATATTCGAGGTTACGGTGGTCTGTCCAAACAATGAATGGAACACTGGCCCCCTCTAACCAGTGTCGCCATTCTCCCAGAGCCAACCGAATAGCTAGAAGCTCTCGATTACCGACATCATAATTTCGTTCGGCCGGTGAAAGGCGGTGCGAAAAAAAAGCGCACGGGTGAATCTTGTTGTCAAGAGGGGAACGCTGTGACAAAATAGCCCCAACCCCAACGTCGGAAGCATCAACCTCGACCACAAACTGTCCCTTAGGATCGGGCGTGATAAGGATGGGCGCGGAGGTGAACAACCTCTTAAGTCTATCGAAAGCCTCCTGTGCCATCTCTGACCAAACAAACCCAGACTTCGTCGACGTAAGGGCGGACAGGGGAGCGGCCACCTGGCTGAAATTACGAATAAACCGTCTGTAAAAGTTAGCGAAGCCTAAAAAGCGCTGAAGGGCGACGCGAGACTCGGGAACAGGCCACTCGAGGACCGCCCGTACCTTCTCGGGGTCCATACTGATGCCCTCAGTAGAGACCACCGAGCCCAGAAAAGTCACAGAACTAGAATGAAAAACACACTTCTCAGACTTGACAAAAAGACGATTCTCGAGTAAACGCTGCAAAACTCGACGGACATGTTGGACGTGTACCTCGAGAGAAGGAGAGAAAATTAGGATGTCGTCTAGGTAAACAAATAAGAAGACGTTTAACATGTCACGTAGGACGTCGTTGACCAGTGACTGAAAAACAGCAGGGGCGTTGGCTAAACCGAAAGGAAGGACACGGTATTCAAAATGACCGACAGGGGTGTTAAACGCGGTCTTCCATTCGTCCCCCTGCCTAATGCGAACAAGATGGTACGCGTTACGCAAGTCCAACTTTGTGAAGAATCTAGCTCCCTGTAAAACCTCGAAAGCTGAAGACATAAGGGGCAAGGGATAGCGGTTCTTGACCGTTATGTCGTTCAAACCTCGATAATCGATACAGGGTCTCAATGAGCCATCTTTCTTCTTCACAAAGAAGAACCCCGCACCGGCAGGAGAGGAAGATGGAGCAATGATCCCAGCCTGTAGCGACTCCGTAAGATACTTCTCTAAAGCCTCTCGTTCAGGAGCAGAAAGAGAGTATAATCTACCGCGGGGAGGCGTGGCACCCGGAAGGAGATCAATGGAACAGTCATAGGGCCGATGAGGCGGGAGGGACACCGCCCGGGCACGACTGAAGACCGCCCGCAAATCGTGGTACTCCTCCGGGACTCCGGACAGATCACCAGGTTCTTCCTGAAACACAGAGGCAGAAGGCACGACAGGAATGGCAGAAACTAAACAATTAACATGACATGAGAGATTCCAAGACAAAATAGTACTCCTGACCCAGTCAATCTGAGGGTTATGTTGGACAAGCCAAGGATGCCCTAAAACAATAGGACAATAGGGAGATCGAAAAATAAGAAAAGAAATAGTCTCTTGGTGGTTTCCCGACACGGTCAGACTCACCGGACTGGTGACACAGCGGACCTCCGCAAGGACCTTACCATCCAAGGAATAGACAGTGGAACCACCCTCCAAATCCACCAGAGGGATGTTATGCTCTCGAGCCCACTCCACATCCATGAAGTTCCCCTCGGCTCCAGAGTCGATCAACGCAGAGCAAGAGATGGAACAACCAGCCCAACGGATGGTAACAGGCAATGTGGTGCGAGACCTTGAAGGAGAGGATGTTACAGCCGCGCTCGCCAGTACTCCTCTGTCTACCGGCGAGCATTGGCTTTTACCGGACAGGAAACAGCAAAATGTCCAGCCGCACCACAGTAAAGGCACAGTCTGTTGGATAAACGGCGTTGTTTCTCACCAGGCTGGAGGCGGATGCCACCCAACTGCATGGGTTCGGGCTCAGACACAGAAGTAGACGGCAGGAGGGGCTCACGAGGTGTGGTGGAAACTCTACGAACCCGTCGTCGCTGATCAAAGCATCGATCCAGGCGAATAGCCAGCTCGATAAGTGGGTCTAGCTCAGCTGGTGATCCCCGAGCGTAAATCTCCTCCTTTAATTCCACATTCAGACCCTCCAAAAAGCGAGCAACTAAAGCTGGTTCATTCCATTCGCAGGTGGTGGAAAGTGTGCGGAATTCTATGGCGAAGTCGGCCACCGATCTTCCTCCTTGGCGAATAGTAGTCAGCATGCGAGAAGCCTCACGTCCAAAAACAGACTGGTCAAAAACCTTGATCATCTCCTCTCTAAAACGATCGAAACTGCTGCAACAGGAGCTGCCTGCCTGCCACAGGGAGGTACCCCACTCACGAGCACGCCCGGACAGAAGGGAAATGACATAGGCGATGCGGGCGCGATCCTCAGCATAGGTCTGTGGTTGCAGAGAAAAAGTAACCTCACACTGAGTCAAAAAGGCTCTGCACTCTGTCGGTTCCCCAGAGTAACACGGAGGGTTATTAATGCGGGGTTCGGGAAGAGCAGGACGAGAAGAGACCACTGAAGGCTCAGACTGTGCGTGAAGAAGACGCACAGACAGATCATTAACCTGAGCCACCAACCCCTCAACAACTCGTCTTGCTGCTGCTAATTCCTCCTCGTGCCGACCCAGCAGGACACCTTGTACCTCCACCGCAGAGCGAATCGATTCCTCCCTCGCTGGATCCATCGTGGTCGGATTATTCTGTTATGAGGTACGAAACAGAAGACCCAAGAGCGAGGTAGGTACAATCCAGAGACTTTAATGTACAACCAAAAATGCCAGACTCAATAGTTGTGCAAAAATAGAACAGAAATGCTCTCCCGAGGAGGTCAGGAACAAAACAGGAAAAAATAACACAAAAATAATCCGTATGTCTCCGGGAACAATTCCCCTAGATGACAGAGTAATCCACACGGCTCGGGGAGATAGAACAGAGTCCAGTGAACTGACCGATCTCAACAGGTCGCTGGAGGCAGGGTACACAAGGCAAGACAGCTCTAAAAAACAAGACAGGGTAAATCTAAAGCCAGCAGACACGATCTAACTCACAAAATAATCCGACAAGAAACAGAAGGAACAAACGCTAGAAGTAGACAGACTAATTAAGACAAGACGAGAAACAGGTGTCACAGCAAGACAGCGCGAGCGCTGATTGTGACGAGCGACAGGTGAAAACAGGGTTAACGTGTATCAAAGAAAGATGAAGAATAACTCAGTATAAATGTGTGTGTAAAGGGGTAAATGAGAGCGAGAGTGTAAAGGAAGAGATAAGGAGGATACCCAGATCCTGACAGGTAGCCAACGGGGTCCAATAACTTTCTGGTTTCTAGCATTCTTCCAAACACTGTATATTTCTCTGTGTTCACCAATTTATACAGATTGGGACAACTTGAGGGGGAGTAAATGAAGACAGAATTTTCATTTTAAATATACAAAAATGATTTGCCAAGCTAATAGCAACAAACAAAACTGCACACCGTCACCTTAAAATGATACACAATTTACCTTATAATAAAACTATCAACTCAGAATAACATTAGCAACAGATTCACAAAAGGAAAAGATTCACATCAGACCTGTTTAGTGAGTGACCTCCAGGGTTTCTTGTCTAAGTGTAAAGGAACAAAGGGACATCGAGGGACAGATAAAGAGAAAAGAAACATCAAGTGGGTGGGCGGTGAGATAACATCAGAATGGGGGTCCCATACCAATATGTGACTTTGGACAACAAAAAATTCTTGCCTTGTCTGTAAATTTATTTTATAAATTTATTTGTACAAAATATCGTCATGGAACATGATCTGTACTTAATTTCCACGTGATTTTTGGCATAAAATAAAAAATTATAATTTTGACCCATACAATGTATTTTTGGCTTTTACAAAAAAAATTCCGTGCTACCTAAGATTGGTTTTGTGGTCCAGGGTCACATATGTTCTCTATGGCATGAGAACACAGTCACACAAATCATGCCGTGTGCCAGTAGACCCTTTTAAGGTATAACAGCACATCAGACAAAGCAACAAAACTGCTAACAAGCTGTTTGGATAGACAGGATTTTAGTCATCATTGCATATAATGTTGCTTGCTCTGTAAAATATTAAGACATCTATTGTGTCATATCCACTTCAAAGCAATAGACATGTAATCCAGCAAACAAATAATCACTAAGGTGGATATGTTGTACCGCTTTGATATGCAAAGATACAATAATGAGTTTTGATGTCATCCATTTATTAGATCATGGATTTACAACAATCCGCTATTTTGTCCAAGAATCTTGCAATCTACTGCTATTCCCACTTTGATTTTAATTAAATGTATATAATATTTAAATAACTATATTATATTTGGGACATTTCTGTGAATTCTTCTTAAAACGCAAATAAAATATTGTTTAGACAAAATTAAAGCCACAATACGGAAGAATTTTGTTGTGAAATATCCAAAAATCACTTGCACAGTGTGATATATTTAATGCAGTTGTGTATAAAAACAAATCTTAAAATTAGAGCAACTGCTACGTGAACACAGGTCTGCATTCTAAAGAGGATTATTCTATATTGACACTTCATAGGTGTACTCACGGCGAGGCTCACTCATGATGACCGACTCAATGAAGTTCTGAGGAGTCATGTACAGCTGCCCATCATACTCCACTGAGCTGAAGAGACGGAAGCGATGCTCATGAGATGACATGTAGACATCACCTTCATCAAAATCAAACGCATGTGCCTGAAAAATAAATCACGAACAGTCAACAACATAACAACAAAACATAACAGGGGTCAGGGGTCAGCTGTGGCCTGGTGGTTAGAGAGTTGGGCTTGTGATCAGAAGGTTGAAGGTTCTAATCTCAGGGCCAGCAGGTCATGACTGAAGTGCCCTTGAGCAAGGCACCTTACCCCTGATTGCTCTGCAGTAATGTGTCACTGTAAAAAAACTACTTGTAAGTCGCTTTGGATAAAAGCGTCTGCCAAATGAATAAATGTAAATGTAAATGTACATAACAACAACATTCATTTTGCTTAAGTTCTAGTTTTCAAAGTCAGTTTGCTCATCATCTCTGCACAGAAGCTGCTTTTCTCAATTTAGGATAAATGGATAACATCTCTGAAGGACATCAAAAGGCGATGGGGCAATTTGCCTTTTTGTTGTCATTAATTGTTGCAGTTTTGTCACTGGTACAGTGTTGCCATGTGGTAAAGACTGTACAAAAGACAATACAGTGTGACATTAAAACAGTTATTTTCACATCAGAACATATGATAAATCACACAGTATTGAACAACTTCACAGGGAATTTTTTGCAAATTGTTATCTGGTTACCGAAACTTTGGCATTACACAAAATACTTTCTAAATTGAATATATTTGTACGACATGACAAAAACACATTCTGAGAGAACAGGAAGGTGGCTGAGAGTTAAAACATGAAGTGAGATTTTTTTTTACTTTTAATTAGATTTCTTTGTCAATAACATTAACTAAAAATAACACAGAGCCTAAATGTGTTAATGTGTTGTCAAAAACATCAAAGCATCAATATCAAAAACATGAATACAAAGAGTAATCAATAAACTTCAATCGAAATTGAGAGTTCAATGACTAATAATTAGAAATGATTATTGTTTTCTTTGATTGTATGTGTTTCTATAGTTTAAATGCAAGACTTTGAAAAAACATACAGTGCATTTACATGAATATACTGTTTTATCTCCATAAACTACATAGTCAAAGAGGAACATTAGAAAATGTTTCCTTTAGTGTGACAAAATGCACACATGCATTACATTTAACATTTAGGCTAAACATTTAGTCACTAAGTGGAAAAGTCTAACCAGGGACCCAGGGAAACCAAACATAAGCATGCATGTGCCAACATTTTTTTTATATGCAAATACCAAGGAATTCTGTTTTTTGACAGCTAAACGTTGAACGGTATAGGCTACTGTTTGACATACCACTATAACAAAGTACATAAAGTGCACAGCTCTTTAACCCAAGCGTAACAGCAGATATCTGATGTGAGACAGTGAACGTCATCATTTCAGCACCGTCACTGAGGAAAGCGCCCCTCGATCCTGCAGCATCATCTCTGAAATGCACATCGTCATTGCTGCATGTCTAATACAACATCACGTGGTATTTCACAACACACATGTGTACATGGACATAACACATAACCATACCCAACTGAAAATGTACTCAGTAAAGACTGGCGGTTGCAGTTGCATACATATACTCCTGCCAGGAAAAACTGATCAGCAAGCCGCGTTACGTGGCATTGAGAGTAGTGAACACTCATACCTTCTCTCTTGCGGATACAGCAGGCAGCGAAGGCAGCAGAGCCCGACAGCCAGTTAGGATCATAGGGGTTTTCCTCCCTTTAGGTCTGTTCGTTTCTGAATAATAATAATATGCAATCGCTCCCCCTGCGGCAACGCCTACAGCGACGGCTATTCCTCCGCGTGCGCATCGGTTATCCCTTACCGGAGACCGTAAAGAAGCGTTTGGTGGAGCGGACGAGAGCGACAAACTCCTTAATATGACTCCCAGTCTGCGCATAGCGGCCATTATTGTCGGTGGGACTGAATTTGTGCTAGAGCCGAATTCTCATTCATCGCGAGATGTGCCGCTCTCTCACTGGGATCGCCACAAACAGGCGCGTGCTTGAGAAGTCCAGAAGTCATCCGTGCTTGGATAACGTATGAAGTACACATTATGTGCATTAGAGATGGAATTTTATAGTATTCCATCCTTTGGTACTATTTTCCATTTCAGTCATCTTCGCGTGACTGCGCAAATCGCAGTTTGGACACATACTGTCATTGAAGACAAATTAAATGCGCATGTGCGATTCGCTTGAGATCAGAGCCTATGATGCTTTTATATGAAACCCGCAGAGCCTTTGTGACTTGTTTAAGTCTTCCCCAGCAAACTGTCAATGTCACCACGAAATCTGGCGCATAACTGACATCTCTATTGTAAGTGATCGATTCACAGCGCCTGTGGATTGATCCTGATCTGGCCACATTGATTTTGGTTTAGGGTATTTTTGGAGATCATAAATACTAATGAGCTAAGGGGAACGACGTGGGAGAACGTGTCCCCTGAGAGAACCCTTGATAAATCACCCTATGGAAGTGATCTAAACTCCTGAGACAAGAAGGGGAAACTAAAAAGCCATTGGCACCATGATAATGTTTACATGATATTATGCATACATGCAGTGTATTTCATCAGTGTTAATACCTGTATAAAAGTTATATCAGCACGTATTCTGTAATATTATAACAGTAAATTATGATGTTTTTAAGTATAATCTTATTGGTACCAAACATGACAACACGGGGAAAAAAAGCGTATTTTAAACCGGGACATAACAGTGATATGATATGTGCTTACCTTAACATAAACATAATGTCCACTCTATACAGTTTACAACGTCTAATTCTCTGCTTAAATAACGCAAAAAACAAATATATAATCATTCTTGCAGCTTCGAGGCAAGTTCGTAGCTGTTGGGTAGGAATATTTCTATATCAATCACTCTTGAGTATCAACGATTTAGCATCAAACAGTTGATGTTTCCTTTGTTGTAATGACCCATCTTTGGTGCGTAATAAGGAAAACTGCCTTTACATCTTTGATCTCTGATATCTTTGATAATGTTGCGCTGGGAAGTGTTCAAAGGCACACTTACATCAGTCAGATGGCGTTTGCACAGATGTGCAGGTTGTTTTGACTCGTTTTCTTTTTTACAGTCCCATGCGTACTTTATTGAACGGCCATATAAATTTACACCTGTGTGGAACGTTATGCAACCAAGGGAAAGTTTTAAGCACGAGGATACAAATCAAGCTGCAAATCAAGAACGGGTCACCAACGTTTTGGCACCAACTACAGATATGACGCGCACACACAAGCACGCCCACTTACACCTTCAAGACTTCTCTTTCACCCTCTCTCTCTCTCTCTCTCTCTCTCTCTCTCTCTCTCTCTCTCTCTCTCTCTCTCCCTCCCTCCCTCCCTATCTTTCTCTCGTTCTCTTTGGAGCACCGCCCCTTTCTTTTCCTTTTTTCCTCCTTGGCTTCCACCTGCTTCACACTAGAGGTTCGCCAGAGCGTCAGTACGCGTACACCCCGGGGAACCGAACGGATCGGTGCGCATCCCTCATTTCCTTACAACTGCACTTTTCTTTTACGCGTTGCAAAGATCGTCATCTTCAAACTGGTCTCGCGTCTTCTGCACAATGTTTCTTTCTGCACTTTTATCCTAAGCCATCAATGGAATAAACGCGGGGATGCAGATGAAACCGACCATTAAAGACGACAAACGATCACGGAGTTATGTTTCAAACAGTCATCTATAAAGGGCTCCATTAGCATATGTCAAGTGGGCATTTACATAAGGGGCATATTTAGGCTGGTGTCTTAGAGCAGAAGCCAGTCACATCCAGCGCATCCAGTTGAGAGCACCAGAGGAGCCGCATACGCTTGTGTTGGAGTGCGTAATACAAGTGTGTTGGAGACAGAAGGGACCGGAGCAAAGGGGAGTAGCCTGGAAGGTCGAGAGAGCATTTGCCAAACCGAGAGAGAGAGAAAGAGAGAGAGAGAGAGAGAGAGAGAGAGAGAGAGAGAGAGAGAGAGTCGGATGTAAACACGCATTGACTGTAAAGCCGCAACCAGTGACTGCGCAAAACACAAGGGAAAGAGAGACCACAGGAGCTCTCCTCCATACGGTAACTTTTCTTCCGGCGGTTGTCTTTGAGTGTCGGTGATGGGTGCAGTCGGTGAGCTGGTGGGCAGCTTTTCTCACGGCTTTGAGAGCTTTGGCCACGGGTCTCATTTCGTCCTCACACCCCCCGGGGACTCCGGTGTTCTGATGAACGAGCACATCGTGTCTGCCGAGCGCCTGTCACGCAGCACTTCACCGGACCTGACGCATCTCAAAGGGATCCTACGGCGACGGCAGCTGTACTGCAGGACCGGCTACCACCTCGAGATATTACCGGACGGTGTAGTGCAAGGCACGAGAAAAGACCACAGCAGATTTGGTAAGTATAGCACTATTTATTACATTTGGCAAAATGCTACTGTAATGAATAGCTGCTGTATTAATATTGCTCCAAAATAATTGCTTTTATTTAATTATTCATGTGAACACTGTAATGCAAAATGTGATATTATGATAATTTCAACCATTGATTAAATGTGCAAGATGAAATAAGTAGGCCAGTTAAAAGCACCACCATTGCAGGTGCACATATCACTTGGCTCTCTCAACTGGGTACTAACAGCTGTGCTTTTCTCACAGGTATATTGGAATTCATTAGTCTCGCTGTGGGAATGGTGAGCATCCGTGGAGTGGATAGTGGATTATATCTTGGAATGAACAGCAAGGGCGAACTATATGGATCTGTAAGTATTCACTATAGAAATATCCACATTTTTTTATTTACTTGCATGCAACACAATTAATTCCATTCAAAGGCTGCACCAAGAGTGTGATTTATGACACAATTCCAATGCAATTTCAAATAGCCTTTGGACATCCTCCTCTTTGTTCTTGTGTGATTAACCTCTGCTGTTCTCTCTCTCTTAGGAAAAACTGACGGCCGAGTGTGTGTTCAGAGAGCAGTTTGAAGAAAACTGGTACAACACCTACTCCTCCAACCTCTATCGGCACGGCGAGCGAGGGTCACACTACTACGTAGCTCTCAATAAAGACGGAACGTCTCGAGATGGAACCCGCTCCCGGAGGCACCAGCGCTTCACTCACTTTCTGCCACGGCCAGTGGATCCGGACCGAGTTCCCGAGCTTTACAAGGAGATTCTAGGACACAGCTGAAACCACTCAACCTTAAACTCAAACCAAAAAAATAACGCACCTGCATGTTCTTCATCCCCCCAGCAGCCAGCAGGGCAGACCTGTCTCGGGAGACAGCCGAGGAGCTGGGGGCAGAGGCCCTCTTTTGCGGCCAAGGTTGGAGCAATAGCAAGAAAGGGAAAGCCCGCACCAGGAACCAGATATCTGAACTTTGGATTGTTCCTGAAGAGACGGACACTGTTTTGGATCCATATACCTTCTGTTTGTAGGGCACAGGGGATTTTGGATTAAGAGAGAGCTAAATTTCCACTGGTGGACTGCTTGCCAGACAATGATGGACAACCACTGTACTACTGAAAATTCTAGAAGGCTTCTGAAGGAATTCTGAGTTATGCTTTTGAGACTCTTCCAACACTGGCGCGGACGAGCGGGAGACTAAAAACTTTTGAAAATCTTTAGGTCCTTTAATTTATGTTTTTTAAAGATATTTATTTTATATATTTATTTATTTTGAAAGTATATTTTTACAAAAATATATGCAAGATGTAACAGGAGAGCTTTATTTTCTACCGCTATTAATAGACAGTGAAACATGACTTCTATTTAGAACTAGAACTACTGAAGAAAGTATTTTCTTATAAGTTGTAAATTTTTTCGGTTGTATCGGCGATCCTCACGGTCCCCTGTGTTTGTTTATCTCTCATGTCATTAAACCAGATCCATAAAAGCCTGAGAATGTTCCAGAAACCACTGGGGAATTAAACAGTTGAAATTATTGCATTTTGTCGTGTGTCTCCTTTCTAAAGAACGTAAGGTCACCTGTCAGAGGTGAATGGTTATCAAATTTCTTTGACTTTTGAGGAAACTCAAGAGAGGACAGCAGGTGTCAACAGCACTCCGATTCTCATCAACCTTTCTGCAGTAGAATGAAAGGACAGTTTGTTACCAATTAAAATGTTGCTTAATAGCCTTAATACTGTAGTTCTGCTAGACAGTACAGATGTACGGCGTGACTATAATTTGCAAGAAATGCATGCTTCAGCATCTTCCCGCTTTTCTTTCTCCCATCCAATTTCCCGCTCTCTCACACACCCCGCTGTTAAAAAGCCTGTGCGACGCTTGCATTAAAACACAATGGCCTAAAACTATTTCTCCCTGCGGCAACCTTCTCAAGTGACATCTTGGCCTGCAGAAAACTGTCCACAAAGTGGTCTTTTCTTTTACTAAGTGTCTTTTTGAGAACCAAGCAATACGGTACGTTCAGTGATTCTGCTTTCATGTCTACGTTTGTTGACCCAGGGCAGGTGGAGGTGCTCTTAGGATATATGAGGTCAGAGCCACGTGTGGTCTCAATTGTACGATCTTGAGACTACTTTGTGCTCCCCCTTTCTTTTTTTTCACTCACTTTCTTTTTCCTCTCCTCACAGTTGTGTGACTCACTTGCTTTGTAGACACTTGATGACTGGCTGCCAGTCAATCTGGTTGTCTGTGTGTGTGTGTGTGTTTTAGAAAGGAAGTGATACTTTTTAAATTGTGTAAGTTGAGAGCTGGCTGTGGGGCACACATGCGTTTCCAAAATAATGCTAATATGAGCTGCGGGTCACACTAAAGGCAAACAGAGAGATGGGTTGCTTGTTCTGCGTCAGATTGAAAGCAGAACAAGAGTAAGGGTTTCGTCCAGTGTAAAAGTTCACAGCACTGTACATCTTACATAACTGACATTGTATGGGGCAGGAGTGTCTGAATGTCTGATCTCTGTGTCTTTCCCCTTCTTGTTGGGGGTTTCGAGGGTGGGATGATGGTACTAATTGTGTGCACAGGCATATCAGCAAATGCTGTGTGATGTGTGATCTCTGAATCTCTGTGATGATGAGCCAGGGGTTCTACTAACTGACACACACGCACACACACGCACGCACGCACGCACGCACACACACACACACACACACACAAACACACCAGGGGTTTTCCCCTGAGCAGAAACACAGCTACAGCTATAGAAAGGATGTGGTGAGAGTGATGTGGCATGATCAACTTTTTATTATTTCCAGCACATGTACAGTATGTACAGTAACCCCCACAGCCCCATCACCAAGGACTATAACACCAATGCATTTATTGCATTATCAAAATGGGCATCATTCAAATGATTGGCTCTTACTGTGGATAAAAGACAGACTCCATGCAGTTTGTTACAACTAGAATTAGTTATTTAATAACTGCACCTAGTTTGATATTGGCCTGTTGTTTTGTTAGTAAATGAGTAAAGAACAGTGCCGCAGACTGCAAAAAACAACCTTTGGTCAGTAAAATAATGCTTGTTTTATATAAGTATCAATACTGTAGATGTTAGCATCTTAAAAGAGGCCAGATTTAGCCTAGAATTTGCAGAAATGTTATCTTCTTCACTTTTACTAACAGTATCCTTGGGCTCTAATTGGGTTGTACGGTGCATGCTACCTATTTCAGATATTTTATTACAAATTTTAATGTGAACAATTATACTTTGTCCACAAAACACATTTCAAACACATCATATTCCTTCAGATTGCTTTTATCATTTTAGTTAGGTGATGCTAAACTTAGGGTTCCTATTTAGGTTTAAGAGACTCCGGTTCCTGTTATTGCTCAAGTTGCCAATTTAAAGTGATAGTTCACCCAAAAATTTGAATTATATCATCATTTACTCACCCTTTTGCCATTTTAAGCCTGTATGACTTTCTTTCTTCTGCAGAACAAAAAAGAATATATTTTGTACAATGTTCTTAATGGGCACCCATTAAATCGCACTGGTTTTGTGTTCATCCGGGTGCCGGCGCTGTTCGGTTACCAACATTGTTCAAAATAACAGTATTTTTATTCTTTTCTCAAAATGTAACCGTATTTATTACAAAGATTTGAATTTTTAGAATCCATAAATCCTGTTTCATAGGTTAAACAAATCTGCTAAAAGCACCCCTGGTTGGGAATCACTGGTCTATGTGAGCACACATCTATGTGTTTGTGAGATTTTGGGAGTGTTTATAGTTCTGGAGGAGATACTATAACACATGATGTTGTTCTGGGACAGGTGTTGAAGTGACTGATCTTTCACCTGCATGTCTTTGCGGCTCAGGTAAAAACTGCACAGGTGTTCATGCGGCATGTCAAAGGCACAAACACACACGCATGCACACACACACACGCATGCACGCACGCACACACACTCTTTATAGCGCTCATGATTTATATTACTGTTAAAAATGGTGCCAGCTGAAGGGTTTGACTGTGAGAGGTTTCTTCACAGTCTAGTTTGACTCTTTCATTCAAATAAATTAAAGTTCTTGACTTTTTCTTCTGCGGAGCCTAAAAGAAGATATTTTGAGAAACGTCTCAGTGGCCTTCATGTGTCACGTTCATACAATGGAAGTCAATGGGAGGCCAATGGCCATTGTACTTCAAAATATCTGCTTTTGTGTTCTGCAGAAGAAATTCATTCATGAGGGTGAGTAAATTATCGCTTTGGATAAAAGTCTCTGCCAAATGCCTAAATGCAAATGTTCTTAAACTCACACGTGTAAAGCAGATAAACTTAATGGCTTACATATTGGCCATTGGTTGGAGGAATGTGAGATGGTTAATGAGTTTGGCTTGCCATGCCTGAGCACTGAGGCGAGTGTAATCAAGGCATGGATTCATGTAGGTTCTGCACACACACTGTGTGTGTGTGTGTGTGTGTTCACTAGTACTGATCTCTGGCCCATGCGATGGACAGCCCTCACACCTGGTACTATGATCCATGATATCACATGCTACAATGCCCTCCCTTCACCCGAAAAAAATATTTAAATACATGGCACTATAGAAGCACATGCATATAACAAAACACTAAGGTAATAACAAACATGGTACATTAATACACAGCTTTAAAAGGAAACCTTTTTTGACTATTATGACAGAAGAGAATCTAAGAGCTTGACATTTTCATGTAATTTTTCACAAGAAACAGAGAAATACTGCCCAAAATGTTCCTCTTAAAGATGAATAATTATTTACAGTATCTTTCATTTATTAGGAAGTTGCTTGCGACAGCACTAGTTTAACATGATGGATGAGTAAGTTTTAAATCTCAGCACTAAACTCCTCTTTAAGCTTCGGGAGGTGATAGAGATTAAGCATCGCCTTGGGGTTCAGTCTGATTGACAGCCGTTCCTAAAACATGATCTTCTAATTTGCATGTCTTATTGAGAACATGTCGATTTGGTTTTACATTTTACTTTTTCTCAGTGAAAGAAATCACCTCAAAAAACAGAGTACAGAAGTGCCATAGAGAAACGGTAACAATATACAAATGCCTTATGATACTTATTTATGCTGTTTTAAAACAGAAATATACGTTTTCGTTCGAAATTTCAAGATTTTAAAGAATAGAAATGGATCACTTTTCCACACATCAAAAGAAACTGGGGCTGTGAAGCATCCAAAATAACAAAACCTCGATAATTGTGCTTGAATTTGATCATTTGTCCAAATGCATCAACAACGTTCAACATCAATTACATACGGATAGAATGTACATGAACGTAAATGTAATGTGATGTTAAGTTTGATAGAAATTATTAACGTTTTCGTAAAATTTGGGACAATTTTGGCTTCAGAATGCACAGCAGTCCCCATATTATGGGCCACTTTTAACATACTTCTCTGTCAAGTTTTGGGGCTTTACAGCTTTTGTACTTGTGACGTCCCCACAACGATAAGAGAAACCGAGACCTTCTGTAAAACTCATTTTTTGTGTTTTAAAGAGAAACTAAAAATACAGATTTGAGTAAATTATTACAGAATGCTTATTTCGGGTTGAACTATTTCCTTTTTATACTTGTGTCCTCTCATCACTGCGAACAGCCTGAAATATTGAGGCTCTCGCAAAGCAGAATAAACAGCCTCATCAGAAGAGTCCTGAGGCACCTGCTTCACACACAAACACAAACATGCGCGCACACACAAACGGTGTGAAAGTAATTAGTTAGAGTGGAGGGGGACTGAAGAATATTGAACTCATCCCTCTCTCTCTCTCTCTCTCTCTCTCTCTCACACACACAAACCCACACACACACACACACACTTCACCCCACCAATGATGGCTAGAAAGGATATATTGATTGTAGAGAGTACACACACTGCCACTGCTGCACTCAGATCTGCTGCAGTGTGTGTGTGTGCGTGTGTGAATGACATCCATATGACATTGCATAAGTGTAACTGTTGGAGCATATGTTTACTCTTGGGATTCAATTCAGAGTCTTTGTTATGAATTCACATGCTATGCATGTACAAGTCCTTTTAACATAACGTATACACACATTTCTATTTGTGCATTTGCATAGGTGAGCACAAGAAGATCACTATGTCCTTCAGATGAAGAATAGGTGCACCAGAGCACTCAATTCTAATATGCCATAGTTTTGAAAACTTTAGTGAGGTAAATCTCAATGGTATGTGCCAACACACAATATCATAATGACAGCTAGTTCAGATTTGAAGTTATTAATGCGTCATTGGTCTTTCTATTCTTCAGAAAAGGGTCTTTCTACCCTCAGTTTTTCTTTTGAATGAGATTAAAGAGCACAAAGAAGTCTTGCACTTCTCATATTTATTCCAGAGTTTCAGAAAATATCTCAATGTTTTAAAGCAACACTTTGTAGTTTTTCGATCTTAGACTAATTTTAATGGTAGAAAAACTATTTTTTGGTCGAATTGGACTCTTCGTGAGCAGCCTCAGACCGGCTACAACCACACTTTGTAAATTCTGTGATCAGGTCAGTACACACAGTCCTGCACATGCCCTGGCTGCGCAAGATTGTGAAATGGGTTCCAAACATCGTTTAAGCATTCACAGGTTTCAAACGCTGAGATATCAAGTTCCCATGTTCTGCGCTGCCCCCTAGGAAGCTTGTAAAGCGACATTATTTACGACACTCATAACAGACAATTGCGCTTATCATCCACATGGGGAGCCGTGAGCAATAGTGTGACTTTAATTTTTACCACATGTCATTTCAAACCTGTTTGACTTTCTTTCTTCTACAGAACACAAAGAAGATATTCTGAAGAATGTTGTTAACCGACCTCCATTCACTTGCATAGAAGTATTTAGAAGTATGTCTTCAAAATATCTTCTTTTGTGAAGTGCCAAAAGAGTGAGCAAATGATGACAGAATATAAATCTTTGGGTGAACTATCACTTTGAATATGAGCCATATTTGAGCCCTGAAGGAATTACAGAGGCCTTAAAAACACAACACTGAAACACTTTATTGAATGGCACTGTGTGAGCACTACTGAAAAGGAATAATCAGAAAGAAGACTTGAAAACACAGAAGCGTTTTGCGCTATAAAAGAACGTTCAATTTTCCTTCTATATTCTACAATAATGAACCAGCTCCGGACTTTTTCCTGCTGTCTTTTTCTCCCTACTTCACATCTTTCTATCGTCCCACCTCTCCTGGTGTGCAGTTATCACTTCAGTGAGATCAAGAAGCAGATCCGAAACGGCGAAGACAGCCCGCGCATGTGAATGCTGCGCAGTAAGCGAGCACTGAAAGCTTGTGCAGACAGTGCAGAGATCAATCAGACAATCAGAGAGAGAAAGAGAGAGAGAAACACACACACAGAGAGGGACGGGGGGTGGATGGGCAGAAGACAAGTCCCGGCAAGTCGGTACGAAGAGAAGTGTGCCTGTGTAAGGACGGTAACTGTCAGGGGATACCACACTTTAGAAGACACAATTGCAATTCCCGCACACACCTGGTCCTGGTAATTAAAGATAAAACACATTGAGATGGTGTACATGTGGATAAAACATTACAGACGGATGTTTTTTATTGGACGGGTTGTGCTTCATAAAGGAGATGCTGTTACCAGGTGGTGACTTAAAGTGTAAATGATCTTATAAATTCACCCGTATAGTTTTTTTGTGTTCTGCAAAAGAAGGAAAGTCATGCAGGTTTGGAATGACATGAGTGTGAGTAAATGGTGAACTATCCCATTAAATATGTACATTTGACCCATTTATATATTCCATGTGAATTGAACCCAGAACCTTGATGTTGCCAGTGCTTTCAGTTGAGATACGGTAACACTGATGGACAGCATGGGAACACAACTTTTGTTGAGAAGAAACAGCGATCTCTATCCTCTCTTCTCCTCGACTGTCATGATGTGTCATCACTCCTTTAAAGAAGTGTGTGTGTTGGTGTGTCAGCAAGTGCAAAGGGAAACAACATGAAACTTAAAGGGCTGCTGTAACCTGTTGGAGAGCAAACATTATCTGGTTTAGATTCATATGCGGTTTGTGTGTGCGGACGCACTTCAAAAGCTCCTGGTGGTACGGCGTGCAGCCACTTCTTGCACAGACACACACACGCACTTGTATGCTCAAAGGGGCCGCAGCGAGGGGAGGAAATTCCCTGGTTGGGAAAACCAAGGATCAGTCACAATTACATCTTGTGATAAGCAACAAAGATATTACTCATTGCATGTTTGTGCATTTGTGCGTCTCATATCTCGAATAGGTGATGATGAGCGAGAAAACGTGCATGTGTCCTTAATCACTTTGTATGTGTTTGTTCTGCCATACACCCGCATTAGCTCATCTGCTGTGTTTCCTGCACAAACACACATTAATCCGAGCGAACGCCACACTTTCCATTCTCTTGCCCTGACAGCTTTGCAGTGGCCGTCACTATGTGATGCTGTCATCTCATTCCAAAGGCATTGCAGAGAGCCAGGTGGAGAAAACGTCTCTCACACGCTCTGTGTCTCTCCATGCACGTGGCACGGCAATTTTCTTTTATCACACACGATCATTCCAACACCAAAAACTCACAACAGATTGCAGTACTCAAGTAACATTTGTGAATACTTACAATTTGCATGTACATGAGCACAATTTGCCATAAACATACAGCTGGTTCCAAACACTGAGAAAATATGCGATTCAAAATCAGATTTTAAAATCTTATATGATTTTGCACATTTAAGAACGCTTTAGGACGTAAAATAAGAAACACAATTTTAGCAGAATTTCTAAACTACTTTTCAAATAAGCTTATTTGTGACACTTGCCATGTCATCTCAACTTTTACAAAAGGTCATTATCTTTTTTTAAGCATGCAACATTCGTAAATCATAACATGGATCATCAGGCTTTGCACAAACTTGTGGACACCATATCAGCTCAATGCCAAGAGAATTATGTCATTAAAGCCAAATAAAAATACAGACATATTAAAAATTTAATCAATTCGTCAAACCATTTCAATAAAACAAAGTGTGTGTGACCAAGGTGTAAATAGTGTGTGTGTGCTGTCATGCATGAGTACTTGTATGTGTCTTTACAGGGGCAGATTAAATAAACGTTATATTTGCACAGACAAGTCTTTTATACCGAGCCCTGCTGTGTAAAAAACAAACATGTCTATCTGAGAGGAACAAACAGCCGAGCATCTCTCCTCCACCCTGTACAACCTTCAGCCTCGGGCAGTGTGTGTGTGTGTGTGTGTGTATGTGTGTGTGTGTGTGTGTGTGTGTGTGTGTGTGTGTGTGTGTGTGTGTGTGTGTGTGTGTGTGTGTGTGTGCGAAACACGTGAAACTGCCTCAGATCAAACGAGACAATGAATGCAATGTGCTTTTCCTCCCTTGGATCATTCACACATAAGGGAGGATTATTTTGCTCTTCTTAGTAGCATAAGACCATATTTTATATATTTATTTGAGCATTTTAATCAGACATAGATTACTAATAATACAACGGTTCCGCTAAATGGTAATTTGAAGGTCACTTCATCACATTCACATTGGTACTCGTGACCTTGGTTTTATTTGTAGGAAAATCAAGGTTAATTTTAGATTTACTATAAATAAAACAAAAAACTACACTTACAATAATTCTGGGTTATTTTCAGCCCAGCATTGGATCAAAAAGGGACAACACCGCCATTGGGTCATATTAATACGGGTTTATTTGACCCAACAATGGATTTTAACAACCCAGAATAAACTACGGAACAAAAACAATGGTTACTTTAGTTAAATAATTGAGCCATCAGACCACGTTGGTATCACAAATGGTGATCTATTCCCATTATGCAGAATTTGTGACTTTCTTTCCTTCAGTAATGTGAATACACGTGTGTGTGCTAGTTTCGCCAGAAGAAGGCAACTCAAAACATCCTCTGTTAGTGCTAAATTACATCCTCTTAAATGAGTATGATGTCACTTACTGTATCAAATGTTATGAATTATGAATCTCAAACCACCGATGCCAACGTATCACATTCGTGAGACTCTTTTTTTTAATATTGTTTTTATACCGTGCCACACACAAACACAGCGGTGTGGTCTGACCTCCTTCACACCCCTCTAAGCTCACATTGAGACTTTAAGATCCCAATCGGGTTTGTTAGTAGCTCTCCCATGCAGCTTAGAGATGGCACAGTGATTCTGGGTAGCAAGAGTTTGCGCCAGCAAACGTACAGAAAACGGAGTCGCAAACGCACGCACACGAACACACAAAGAAGACTTTTGTTTGCACAGGAGACTTGCTGGGCTCGGGTATCAAAGAGAGATGTGGCCGCCGAGACAGACGATCGGTGGAGAGGTGACAGGATGCGGGTGAAAGAGAGATACAGAACGCCAGGCAGACAAAGACCAAAAGATGAGGTTAAGAAAGGAAAGATCAAAATAGAGATGAGAAAAAAGACAGTGGTATTGAGAGACAGGAAAGATACGCAGGCCCTGTAGTACCAAGGTACATCGCAACAGGGCTAGGGTGCTATCTTTCTTTTGGAGCCAAGGACACGATGATAACGCAAAATAACTTTTTCAACCACTTTGTGGTTCTTTAAATAAGTGTAAGATGGGTTACTTGAGGTTTGGGTTGAAACAAAGTGAAATGTTAGCTGAATTTAACAGCCAATGAGAAGCGGACATTTTCACTGTATGGAGAATAGCAGCTTTTACTTTTTTCATGGGAACAAAGTCATACGAGTTTTGAAAGATGAGGGTGGGTATAGGATGAGAACATTTTTAGTGTTGTAAAGTAAATGATCTGTGGAGGGTGTGACTTTTGGACTGATAGAATTTCAGAATCAGAATCAATGTTATTGCCAAGTACTGGTTTATATGTACAAGGATTTTGCGTTGGTATACTGGTGCAAAACAGTGAAATAACCAGAAAATATATTCTTTATAAGAAAAAAGTATATTAAAAATAAAGCTATTAGATTAAAAAATATATCAAACATTAGTATAACGAGAAGAGATGAAAATAGAAAGATAAAGAGTGTAAATGCTTGCAGTTTATGTAATCTTAATATTACACACACACGCACGCACGCACGCACACACACACACACACACACACACACACACACACACACACACACACACACACACACACACACACACACACACACACACACACATATATATATGTTATAAGAAATGTATCTTTTTTCTTTGAAGTTGCATGTACATTGTGCACATGTGCACCACATCGCTTCTGCATTGCAAGTAGTGGCGCAATGGGGCAGATCACACATTTGCAGCACAAGAAATAAATGATGTCAGCTTTTTGCGTGTGCACGAGTGTGTGTTATTGAGTCAAATGCATAACATTCCTCGGCTTGGTCTCGGCATGTTACGAGAATCCTATACACATTCGCACACAGACACAAACAAATCACACCAAGAAAGGATACAAGACGACAGCAGCCTGCCAAATCACCGAGCCAGTACGCACATTCACAGCTAAGAAGAAAAGAGAAGAGAACGATTTTAAGGAGGTAGAGGGAGGTACATTAGAGTGTTTAAGGGAAATTCCTGGTGCCCCGCAGATCTTAAAACAAACTGTAATGACACACACATAGAGCTTTTAAAGATCTCAATTTAAACACACACATAAATCAAAGGCCGAACATGAGGAGAAGAAAGGAATATGTATATCTTCTGCTACATACAGAGCCGCTCTAATGGAAAGACACAAAAGCTGACCGCACGCTGATGGAAATCTGTAAGCGCTTCTGGATGGCGAGGAAAGGCTTTCTGTAGGTAACAACAATCTTGGGAAAACACACACGAACGTGTGGTTCCCGTTCCTGCGTCCGATTTCCAATTTAAAATCATTAATATTTCATTCCTTTGGACAAGATGTCTATCAATAACAGTCACCCAAGGGCCAACACGCCAATCTGACAGACTCCAGAGAGCACGAAACATGACTAAGGGCGGAACCTGTTCAGCCCAATAACTAGAATGCTGAGTGAGCAAACCTCGGACAGGTTTAAATGTCCTCCAAACATTAGTCTACAAGTCACTCACAAAAAGGAAAGAGACTTAAACACATCTGTCATACTGACAGTCTATACCCAATGGGGCTCCTACAAGAGTCGGCATATGGGTGATGTGCCAAAAGCGATCAGTCTTGGTTAACCGTATGGATTTATTTGCTTTGAAGTATCGGGTAGTTTGGAAAGTTCGATGGAGCCTTGATGCATAGTAAAGTTTGACCTTGCGATGATGGAAATGTCGGCAAAGGGCTTTTGAGGTCAAAAGAAGGTGTAAGTTATAAATAATTGATTAATTCTTTGAAAGCTTAAAATATAAAAAGTTATCAAATTTGAAATAAAAAAAAGAAAGTTAAGTTAACAATGCTAAAAATCACATGCTCAACAATATACAAATTTGAGAATGAAGAACAAAATTCAACAGCAAAATTGTGCTTTTCCCAAATATTGTATGAGAATTAACCATATTAACATTCAATGTCAACAAAAAATAATTTTCTGAGACTCGGAACAAACCTTGACCCAATGCTAAAGCTTCAGTTGTTTGTTCAAGTGTGCAATTTCTATCTAAGTCAACAAAGAGCGAAAGGGAGATCTAAGACAAACAAGGTCGCACGTCCGTACTAAACTCATTTTCTGAGTGCGATGTGAAATTCAAAGTCTGGAGAAGACAATGCAATCTTTCTGAATACGTTCCCTGTGCCATCTTCTTGCTATAGAGTTCGTAGTTATAGCAACGACTTCCCACAATTCACCATTGTAAAAATGGCATGCTAATGTAAACTAAAGCAAACTAGCACCTTAAATTGGAAAACATGTTAAGGAGAGGTGGTCTGTTACTTCTTTTAAGTATAATTATATTAGAGATGTTTGCCTGACGGGTGAACAATTGAGTGAAAATTTTAGAAGATGATTCTGTTTAAAGCTAAGAGTATCATAGATGTACACTGAAGGAGAATAAAAAACGTTTGCTGGAATAACTCAATTTAATCATGCACATCGGTTCCACACATTTTCATTAAGATTCTAACATAACTTTTCCTGCAATTAAATTTTTTTTGAGTAATTCCAACAAAGTTTTTTTTCAGTATGTACCAGAATATGATACAGACTTCTTTGTGGGCATTCTGGCGACCACCCACATTATCATAACAACTATAGATACTTTACCAAAATTGAAAGAATCATTTACAATTTTGAAAACAACACCAACATTTTCCTTATAAAAGACTATTATTAACTCACTACTGGAAATCATTCCTGACACCTCACTGCGAAAAATTATATATTGAAAATGCTCCAGGGTAAAACTATGACATACACAGAAGTACATGTATACCATCTGATACCATAATTTTACAATGGTACCACCACAGTACTTCTTGCTAGATTCGAGACGGACATATTCCTCTCTCAACTCTCAGTGTCTCTCTTCCTTCCCATCATCACATTCTGCCAGACTAAGTGCTCTCGGGTGAATGTAAAAAAGAAATAGAGGCAGCAAGGGAACCCTGGTTGTTGTTGATGATGGGGGGGCGACTGAATGTTGATACCCCCTGTGGTTCGCAAATCAGAGGGACGGGAGACAATGACGGGTTTATCGACCCAACAAAAGGCCTCTTCACCAGGGTTACAAGGGCTGGGAACCACTGGCAGATGGAAGACAGGGGGCCCAGGTAAGGCCAGGTATCATGTCGGTTCAGAGAGGCTCTTTTTAAAGCTACATTAGCATGCATTGCTAGTGCTGACTTAAAGGGCTAGATAAGGGAGTTTTGGGAAGTGCCTTGTAACTCGATAAGAGTCTAATGCTTGGAAGGTATAGGGAGATTTCAGCAGCAGATACAGTTGAAGGAAATGTGAACAAGGACATACTGATAGAGTAATTATGAGCATGCGTACATAAAGCAACATGAATGGACATACAGAAACACACACACACACACACACACACACACACACACACACACACACACACACACACACACACACACCAACTGCTTATAAGGCTGCCATCTAAGGCAACATCTTAAAACTCAAGAAACCTTATGTGACTATTTTAGAACCCTATAGACGTCAACTCCACGTGCATTCCAGACAAATATCACTTAAAGGGAATCATAACTGATTTCAGAAGAGGTCAGTGTTCCAATACAAAGACTAAATGATCGAAAACAAAACGATTTTATGATAAAAAGCATTTATATCGAGCTTGCTAGTATTCTTTCAATGAAAACAAATAAGGAAATAATTAGAAGTAATACAAACAAAATAATGAGCAAAATAAAGCTAGCTAAATGTTGCACTTGCATTTGTATGAAACAGTGTCACTATTGACAACAGCAAATATACCTGACTATTAAATACAACCCACACCACGATAATACGGTATACTGCGATAAAAGCCATAGCAATTATCACGTTATGAAAAAATTTGATACAGTCACATTCCTAACTATAAAGATAACTATAGACCACTCCCGAAGACGTTAACAATGCTGGTCCAACATCGGTGCAGAAGCATTTTCAGCTTCACTTGTTTAACACGACACAAAGTTTGAACAAAATACAACCAACAGAACATTTATAAGCGAATCAAAATGTTAAATACATGCATTTTATTTATGTAGCTATTTAAAAATAATATTCAATCAATAAAAAATGAATCCGGAAGTGCGTCTGGACTAGTGTTTAAATTTTGCGAAGTGGTCTATAACACTTGTATTAGCATCCATGCTAGTAAAGCTAGTTTTTTTTAAGTTTGCTGCAGTTCAACAATATTGTTCCTTTGAATGGCTATTTTTCTTACATTTATCACTTTTAAAACTTTATAGGCTTCATTATAATTTTTATGTGAGCAGGCCTTAAAATATCTTCTTTTGTGTTCTGAAGAAGAAAGAAAGTCATACAGGTTTAAAAGGACAAAAGGGTGAGTAAATGATGACAACATCTTTATTTTTGGATGAACTATCAATTTAACAACCACAAAAAAACACAGCATACACAACTATAAGACATCCTTTCTATTTTATTACAATGACTTTCAACATCGAATAACATCTGATTCATCTTTTTCACTGAGCTCATAACAATGCATTTTGGGATTGCCTTCACTAGAAGGATACATGCAAAATCTGAAACCTAGGAATCTGGCTAAATGAGGCATTTGAATATCTACAAGCGTGACTATGATGATAGTTAACGCACCAGATTTTGGTGCAGACCAACAGACACGCATGCACATGCACTTACAGATATGCCTCTGACCTGAGACGCTCTTGATTGTATCCAACTCACTCAGGCATCATAGTCAAAACTGAAGTTGCACTTTTTTCCCTGCTTGGTAAATTTGTCTACGACTGAGATCATTCACCATGTGCTGTCACACCACTTTGCACTGAAATGTGACTCACAAATTCACAGAAAAAGACACAAACATTTCGCGGACATGCTTGCACGCGTAAACTTGCACACAACGTCAAAACAGCTATTAGTGCTGTGACTGGCATGGAGAGGTCTGGAAGTATGACTGTGTGTGTGTGTGTGTGTGTGTGTGTGTGTGTGTTGTATGAAGGGTTTGCACAGGGGCGGGTGATAGCCGCACTTCAAAGAGGCGTAGGATCACATCAACAGCTGGGCTGAGTGTGTACTCAGAGCCCTGACTGCCCACCCACCTGGCTCAGAGCCGTCATCACACACACGCACACCCACCCATATCATAGACGTACAGATGTACAGAAACACAGACGCTCACATACACACATTATGACTCAGAATAGAAGTGGAAGTTGTGGATTGTCATCACAGAAGAGGTTTGCTTTTAGCCACAGGCTAGTGATTTTCTCTTTCTCTCTCTTTTACTCACTCACATGCTGGTAATCTCCCTCTCCCGCAGGCCAACATGATGAGGCTCTTTGATGGGAGATACAAACAGATGAACCAGAGATGTAAATCTCTGTCAGAAGATCACACACACACAACTTTGAGCTGTGATCTCACACACTCAGTGCTGCCGCATAGCGGGTTCAAGTAAGAAGTAGATTATGGTTATGTATCAGAGGAGTGTGTGATGAACTTATAGACTTTTTGAGCATTTTGTATTCAGTTGTAAATTTGTAAGGTTTGTGCAGTTTGCTGAATTAAAGATATATGGGTAGGTGAGTGAGTTTTTTTAACAGTGTAAATAGACCCATTTTCACCAGTTTCATTCATTTGAAGGACATGAAACATGGTAGGCCGACAGAATAAGCACAGTTTCAAATCCTCTCAATTGTAGGTAGATTACAATTTGTAAAAGACTTCATGAAGATCAGATCAGATCAGATTCAGGTTCAGAACAATGACCAAACAAGAGTATTTGCTGCTTGGATCAGCAGATGTTGTAGTATATCAGAAGGTGTGAAACAGTGCCAGGGTTGCCAAGTCTGTGGTGTTCCTTACTCTTAAATGGCACACTATTTGTTTTTTATTCTGCGGGTTAAAAGTGAAATTATTTAATTGTTTAACTGTCATTGTTACACCCTGTCTACACCAGATGCGACTTCTTAATAGGTTTATCTTGTCGCGCCTCATCCGGCGTGGACAAAATGTAAAGATCACCGTCATGTCCGATGTGGACAGGGTGTTGAAGTAAAGTACAAGTTATTTATGAAAACAAACACATTTATGTGTAGGCATATTTTGAGTTTTGTTATGCAGACCTGGCAACCCTGAACACAGCCCCCTACTGTATAACGGTGAAAATATGGATTGCCGAAAATGTCCATTAATAGCGGGGAAAAAATGATGGAAAACTTTGACAATGGTGTGGAAAGAGTAACAATGTTTGTGTTTAGGCCCCTTATGAGCAAAATAAACACTCATAGAATACTTGTAAATAAGAAAAAAATAGCTAATGAATTTAATCTTATTATTAATTATTATTATTTTAACTCTGCCACTAGTCATATATAATATTAAAGTACAGTAGTAAACAGTGTGGAGGCAAAAGGGTGTCACTCTTTGAACTAATTTCACTACTTGTTTTGTTTCTGTATTTATCTGAAATTATCGTCTCCTCCAGATTTATTTATGTATCGCCTCTGGTATAAATGCATTGGTGTAGCGTGTATGTGTTCAGGTCATGGTTGGCATAGATTGTATTAGTAAAACCTTCTGCGCTGCAGTTGCTCTATGGCTTTATTGATTAGGCGGGATCAATGCCAGTGATTTCCAATGACGCGTTCGTAAGTGTGTGCAGGAGTCTGTACACGCGTCTTAGAGATGCACAGAGGGACGGCAGAAGCCCGCAAGCTCTTCAGGGACAAATCTGAAGATAGACATCTGCTGATCCACTGCACTATTTCACAGTGTGTAACCAGCACACGGCCAAATACACCCGCACTGTCTTAACAGCACACATACAACTCTGGATGGTGTGTTTTTACTGAACAATCACCCGTCATGTTTCCTTTCACCATAGAGAACAGTTGCTACACCCTAAATGACTTAATATTTAATAACTGACAATTTGGAGCACAACGACAGAAATCTTAATTCATGGAATGTGAAAGAACAGCTTTACTTTTCTCATTTTGTTAAAAAAGCAAACAACAAAATGAACATTTTTGTGCAAACTCTTAACCTCACTAATTCATCCTCTGTGAACGCACCTCCACAAGCCCGGCAGACATTTCCTGCTCCTCCCCGCTATATTGTACAGTAAGAGTTGATTTACAGGGTGGATCAGGAGACTCCCAGCCTTAATATGTCCCCCAGGAGCAGTTATTGTGCTAACCCCAGCACCAAGACCTCTCCTGACAAAATGTGTGTTAGCTCACAAGGACCCCTTTGACCCCCAAAGGCTGGCATATGGCCTTCAGAGGTGGCGTGTATGCACTGTATTTCTTTTATTATCATGAGGTCAGACGATAAAAAAATCAATCAGGCATGGAAGTATTTGGTGAGAGAATGACAGAATGAGGGGCACGGCATCATTAGATAACAGTTAAGATGATTAGGGGCATTTAGATAAAAGGAGGTTAGAAACGAGGAAGAGAGAGAGAGAGAATAAGAAGCACAGGGACAGAAATATACGTTTTGTTTCAAAATTAAGTGAGCTGTTTAATGCCAACAGCTGACTTTAAAGGCAACACCCAAATCAAGATGAATCAAATGGGATGGATGTGGAATGCCCTGGGCAGCAACTCCACATGTCAGAATGTTAGCATGTCTGATGGGTGTTTCTGCAACTGCGGAAGTCCCAGCAGTGACATTTTAGATTCATGTTTAAATTTGTCATATGACGCTTTATAAATATATTCACGTTGTCATCACACACCTTGAAAGCATTATAGCATTTATAGGTCCAAACACCATTTTTGTTCACGTCTCACAACTCTGGTCACAATATTAAGGTATGTAAAATAAGATCATTGAATTACAATTTGACATTATTTCAAATGTTATTGTTTAATGTACATATTCATTTACAGCATCATAAATGTTTTCCTATATTTTACTGATTATTTTTATAATTTTATGAAGTAAATGTGCCTGTCCCACACTTTTGAGTTCTTACTGCAACATTGATAAAGACTTATAATGAAGTTTTATCAAAGACAAACAAGTCTAGTTTCTATGGAAATATGAGGACATTGCTGACAGATTAGGCCACCTCACTTTCCTCACTCACAAGATCACAAAAATATAAGGTAAATATAATCTTTTGTGTATCAGTATTTATTGTGTGTCCTTACCATACAGCTAAGTAATTCTGTACTTTAAAAAATAAACAAATATTACTGTTTAATTATCTTTCTTAAGATGCTAAGAGTCAACAACTAATGTAGTAGACCTTACTAAGATTAACTGCGATATTGGCAGAAATGTAAACATTTCTGTTTACACATTATCAAGGTTTCCTGTATATTAAATTAAAAATATAAAAATAAACATGTTCCATATTAAAATCTTAAGGACTTAAGGTCTTTGTTGACCTTATAATATGTATTTCAGACCATTAATTTTCAATTCGTAGAATGTTTTTGTAAAAACAAATCATGAAAAATATTGTGATCGTGAGATCTCTATCGTGAATCGCATCGCGGGCTGAGTGAACCGTTTATATGACGATTACATGCAACGATTTTCATTTTTGAGTGAATTGTGCCTTTTAGATTTGGACAGAAAATGGTAGAAGCCAACAAAAGCTAATACTAACTCTTGCTCTTTGTCTTTTCAATCTCTTCGAAATTTCGTCTCTGATACAGTGAATAAACGACACTACGTGTGTGTTCCCGTTAGAAAGTGTTTGTATATTGGGGTAAGTTGAGAAGAGGTCAGCCACCTTACTGGGAAACACCATTGTTCTGCTTTTCCTGTCAATTACTGAACAATAAATGAAGGAGAAAAGACCTACCTAATTACCCATGACCCTTTTCTCTCTGCATGTCTCTCTCTCTTTTGTTGTCCCGTTTCACTACTTTTTGTGACCGTGATGCCGGATTCGATTTTGGTAACATGGTTTCCTGCCCAGCAATTTGATATGTTGCCATAGACATCAACTCTGTCCTGAGGCTGGAGATAATAAGAAATGTCAGTCTGATGTTGAACTGGTTTTCTCCTGCTGCAGAGGACGTTATTGCAACATAATTTGTCCTACATTTTGTACCACAACACACAATTCTGTTGGATAATATCATTTTGGACCAAAACGGGCCGATCCCCCTTATTGTTTAGGAGCCCAATTTTTTGCAACAACCCACCTACGTGAAAAAAAACTATGCAAATTATGTTTTTAAGAATAAATAAAACATTTCTCTCTTTAGTAAACTTTTTATTTTTTTTACCACAGCACCAATGAAAAAACAGAATCATGCTGGCTAAAACAAATAAATACATAAGAAGCAACTCACCTCCTGTGACGTCAAGGAATTTATAAATGTCTCAACCAGCAGGTGGCAGCAGGAGTTCAAAATGAAAATGATGAAATGAAAGGATGACTGATGTATCAGAAAAAATAGGAAATGCAACATTAGAATGAGTGTGTCAAAAGAAGAACACATTTAAGGAAACCAAAACAATGGTTATGCACTCTGCTGGACAGGTATGTGTCATTGACTCGCTTGTATCTTGCAATTTACACACAGTTTATGTGGGCTACACAATAAATGTTACTATTACTGAAAAAACCTTGATGTGTGCTTTGAATAACTTTTGGTCCGGCACACAAGCCTTGCCAGTTACAACAATGGACACAAACCAAACAGTAAGTTCACCGTCAGAGACTGTCGTATGTATACATGCATACTGGCTTAATGTGTAGTCACTGTGTGCTCTTCAAGCTGTTTAGTGTTTCCATACAGTATCTGAAAATCCTTTCAAAGAACTTGTCGATGAGGATTTAATGGGACGACCGAAAGTCCTTTGTTGCCATCTAGTGGTTTACGGAAAAAAATTCTAGACCTGAACGATTATGAATGAGTGTTGAACAATTATGAATTCTGTTGACAATTAATAGTTAATTATGCAAAAAAGTGACTTTTGGTTTTGGAGCCATGCAACCAGATCTTCGTCAGTTTTAATGACTGCAGCTAACTGTAGTTATGCCACTAGATTAACAGAGGGCAGCATTGCACCTCAGAAGGAACCTCTTTATGATCACACTGTGCCACATCACTAATCCAACAAGAATCCTATTTTATCTGTTTAGAAACTTCTTTAGATCACTGAACTAATCTTTACTTAAGATGGGACGTTTCTGCAATGTGACCTCAGAACACCACATACATAACACATATATTCAAGAGATATTCAAGCCTATGTTTAGATGAGAAGTCTTTTTATGTACAAAAACACAAAACTACATTTAAAAACGCAAATGTAGACATTGAATTCACCAGTTACACACTAAAACAAATTATATTATATAATATTTGTCAGTCATTTTCGGTTTCTCTTGTTTTTGTTAGATGACTCGACTTTAATGAAGCATTGAAATTTTAAATAAGTTAATGCCACAGATTGGCAGTTCTGGTTCACCTTACGTCAATAACTTCTCTACTGCATACACATACAGTACACATTCCCTTTAAGTTGCTAACAGGGGGCACTTTCCACAGCAGAACTGTGTGGCTCCTGCCAACGCCCCCATAATGCACCGCTGGCGCGACTCAGCATTTCTACACAGCAGCCTGGTGACCTGATGCGACTGAAGGTCGTCTCACACCCAAAGGGTCGTGCCATCTGCCAGGGTCACGGGGCTTTTTAATACCTCTCTACGTCTACCTGGCTTTCCTCTAATGAAAGGTGTTACTGTTGGGCCAGGCAATTTTACTCTGAGCGAGACTCCGCCTGCGGATAAAACCGAATTGCAGCCTTCGTGATATTAAAATCGGATCAAGTTTATTGGATGAGATAGGCGTGGACAGATTATAGCTCATATAGAAAAATATTCTTAATAAAAACTAAAAGAAAAACATCCCACGGTGAGAGACAGAATGCATTACCATGGAGAATGCAATTAAAGTGATGTGGTATTAAATTATTTAAAAAGCAAATACAATATAAGCCAACAAATCGGCCAGGATTTTTCCAAGTTTCATTTAAAATGGACTTGACTTGATAATAGTTTTAATAAAAAAGTATATTCTATAAAATACACTTTCACAAAGAATGAATGAATAAACGAACGAAC
The DNA here is from genome assembly GCF_947034865.1 of Barbatula barbatula. Classification (NCBI taxonomy): domain Eukaryota; kingdom Metazoa; phylum Chordata; class Actinopteri; order Cypriniformes; family Nemacheilidae; genus Barbatula; species Barbatula barbatula. Next base: position 20,223,449 of record NC_136771.1, read on the forward strand.
GAATGAACAAAACCTATTTTTCATCAAAACAAAATGATCTGTATCTACACATTAAATTCATGTAAAAGCTATTTAACTAAATTATTAATCATGTAGTCATTTAATTTTTTTAAATATATTTTATTTATATTTTGCAGATTTTTTATGAACTGCTGTGATATTACACACAATGTCGGTTAAACCGACACACATTTAGCAAGCTGTCCTTTTTTTCAATGCTCACTGGTGTGTAGGTGGAATTGAATCTTGACATGTTGTTTATATCATATTTAACACCTGGCACATATAAGTGCAAGGGTTGCAACTATGGAAAACATAGGAAAGCACTATACATCAAAACAGGGAACACACTCACTCAGCAGGTATGAAAGATAAACAGCGAATGTGAAAAATGTGTCCGTGACAGCATGCAGAGGAAAAAAGAAGAATCGCATAAAATATTAAAGATGTACAGGAAAAAGCAGGAATCCTGTGACTGAGATCAGACATGTAGTGCTAACACAATAACAATATCTGTCAGTCATTGTCAGGCTGGGACACACAGCCTGAGATTTGTCACAGATCCTATAGGGAGATGGTAGCCGTGAAACCAGTGATGTGGGTATAAAAACGATACCTTAGATTTACTGGAAATATTGATCATGTGACTCTCGCTGTCAGGAATCATCACTTTAGGAAGTTTTTCTGCCAAATGTGTCGCACGTAAAGGTGTTGACCTGTTCGTTAAAGAATACATACATCACAGAAAGAGAGAGAATGAGAGAGATTATAAATATTTAACTTGGCCTGACAACATGTGGGGATTGATAAACTGAAAAATCCGGAGCCTGCGGGACAGGCTCAAGTAATTCCTCTCCTCTGTATCTCTGCTCTTCTCAATATTACGTGTTTTTTGCACAAATGGTAAAGCAAATATTTTTCCTATTCAGTTTTTGTTCCAAACAAGACAATTAATAAGCAAATTTTGAATACAAGACTCTCCAAATATATCTTGACATTTTCTCTTACCCCATCTGTAAACAGTTTTTTATTGTTTTAAGGTCTTACAGTATTCGTAAAATTTAGATTAAAAAGGTTTGGGCAAGGGGTAGTGTTTAATCTGAACTGAATTTACAGTAGGAGATATGGAAATAAAACCAACAAGTACAAAAAAAATGAAAATGAAAATTTTGATATCTTTTATTCACCTTCACGTCGTTCAAAATATGTATATGGTTCTTGCTTCCGTGGAACACGAAATAAGATATTTATGGAAACGTTTTCCTGTCCATACAGTGAAAGTCAACGGGGTCCAATCTTGTTTGGTCACTGACATTCTTCAAATGATCTTCTTTTGTGTTTGGATGAAAGTCATCCAAATAAATTCATTTTTGGGTGAACTATCTCTTAAAATAACAGTAAAACATACTCTATTATTATAAAAAAATGATAAAAAGCATGTAAATATGTACGTGTAATAAAGCAGGTTTACACTTTTTATTTCATGCATAACACGGAAGCCCTTCACTGGATTCTATGTCCAATCAAAGGCTTGTAGGGCAGAAGGTTTAAGATCAAAGAAATTGTCAATGGGATAAAGAAGGATGGCTAATGTATGAATTTACATATTCTATATGCTCACACATCCCTTTCTCATTATACTTTCAGTTTGATTTGACTTTGATGTATTAAGGTCACATGAAATGTCTTTGAAACTTTTGATAATGCCATCACCCGTGCTATGTTTCAAATCCCTTAAAGGGATAGTTCTACCAAAAAAAGAAAAATCTGTCATCATTTACTCACCATCAAGTTGTTCACACACCTGTATTCATTTATTTGTTCTATTGAACACGAAAGAAGATATTTAGAAGAATGCTTGTAATCAAACAGTTTCCAAATATTCTTTCAAATATTTTTAATCTTTTACTGGATAAAAGTATCGACAGCAGGGGGACTTAAATATGGCCTTAAAGCCCACAAAGCCAGAAATTCCCACAACTGAAGAAACAAGGGCCTGAACACACAGAACACGGTTCTCTCGCTGGAGTTCAGTGCTGAATCACTGTATCACAGCATTGACCAGCACTTTCTTGTTTACTACAACTGTGATGATTAAACGTTTCATCCTGAACAAGTAACTGGCAGAGATGGTGAGGGAAGAGATTACTTTCAAGTGGGTCACAGTAGCTCAGCAAAAATACATTTATTTTGCGTGGCAGCTGAGATTCTCTCTCTCTCTCTCTCTCGCTTTCTTTCTTTGCCTTTCTTTTCTCTGCCTGTAGTGAAGGTTGTGTGTGAGCAGAGCGCAGTACACGACTGAAGCATTTCTGACAAGAAACAGATGGTGCTGCGAAAATGGCTCGATACTCTCCCTTGCCTTCTCAATGGTAGTCTTCACCTCTGAAGTACTGTGGCATGCTGTACTGTGGTGAGGGCCAGGTTCGTGAGAAGGCTGGTTCCCCACTTGCAGGATCCAGTATGAACTGTGAAACTTCTAGAGTAAACAAGACACAGACAGTGAACTATGACTCAAAGGCAAATATGACTGTAAACCATCTCAAAAAAACAAGACGCTATGTACCGATAGCCCATTAGACAACAAAGCTGATTTAGCCCCTGACAATCGTTACACTCAATATTGCCTTTGTGTGTATAATGATGTTCAACAAAATACATTTCTGAAAGTCTCATTAGGATAGACATTTAAACATCTTTAAATGTTGTATTGCAATAGAACATGTGATATTATTTTGTAGATCTTTACAGAATTCATTAGGAGCTGCAGGCTCAAGGCTTCTGTCTTTTAGGTGTACATCTTTATTATTAACTTTGTGTAAAATGTATCACGTAATATTGAATATAATGTAATATGTTCATGTTTGCAAGAGCTTTCTTACTTGACTTCTAGGGCTGTATTCAGTTTCACGGTTTGGAGGTAGGGGGCACCATCACACTGTTAATGAAACACTTGTGATTAACACGCAGGGCAGATGTCAAGTCCGTGAATACCCCACCGTTGAACCATGAGCATGAATGGAGCAAGCGAATCATAAATCATGCATGGAACTAACTGCAGTCCTTCCGATATATATTGTTTGGTGTGTGAAAACCACTGTGAGTTACTCCCACATAGATGTATTCATCTATAGGCCCAGTGAACCAAATAATATGTGGAAGAGAGGAGAAAAACACGAGGAAGAGTCAAACGAGTGGGAGAAGATGACAGAGAGAATGACAATAGACAATAATAACAGAACGCACTGGGGGGGGGGGGGGGGGGGCTCTACTCTCGTAAGTGTTTCATATACAGGTGACTGAAGAACAATCTATTGTAAAGGATAAATACAGGAAATAGATTCACTCCCATTTTAACTGGAAAAGAATACCCTCGCGATCCCCAGACGTTATAATGGAAAAGCCAGTAAGCTGTACCTGTTTATATCTCTTGGGCTGGCTTCTTCAAACGGAAACTGCTTTGATTTTGAGGAAAATATCCTCCCCCTCCTGTAAAAAAAGCCTTTATGGTCTGCTCTTCAAGGGGTTGGGTAGGAGGATGTGGCATCGTTTTTGCATATGCATTTGCCGGAGCCAAGAGATTTTCATGTTAATACATGAAAGCTGTATATCCGATATACTTTTAGCGGTCACACCGCGATGCTCCGAGACTCAAAACAACTCGAAGGTGGTTCTTCAGCGTGGGATTATGATTCGGAAGTAAAATTTGATCACAAAAGTTTCTCCAAGTTTTAAATCGCACAAACACATTAGGTAGGGCTCCCAGGAACCATACTTCATACCAAATTGAAGGTTTGTCTTGATTCGGTAATTTTGACAGTTTTATGGCTACAGGGAAAAAATACATCTTTCTATTAAGTTCTGGAAAGTTGAATTAGAAGTCACTGAAGGTTTCAGTGCACGCGGAAAGGTTAGAACTTTCTACATGAGCATATTTTATTGAAGGGGAAAAATAATCAGGCTCAATTACGGATTAGTGAACCATACTGTCAGCACAAAATTACCCCATCGCTCGGTTCAAACAAATCTACTCATCTGGCTAAACCAATTCATAAAAACACCTCTTCACCTTAACGGATAATATATATACTGTATATTGTGTATCGTGGCCAGTCCACTGTCTGTTGAATTTCAACAAAATCAAAGGAGTGACAAAGTCATCCAACAGCAATGTGAAAGACTGACAGGATGACAAGACACATGAATCGAGGTTATCGCAAAAAAAATATTTTTGTAATACTACCTGCAAATAGAACCAATATTTTAAATCTGGGAGAAAGATTGTTGGTAGTTGACAGAATGAAACAAAAAGGATCACTTTACACATACCTAGAACTTATTCTTTTCTGCCACTGTATTTAAGTCATTTTCTCTGCATGCATCTACAAGACCAAACGCTGAGCATCTTTTGTCTCATTTAAGCAGGTCTCATTACAGGTGACACATTTCACACACAATCAGTGTGATGCGGGATGACTGTCCCTTATCTGCTCTGAGGGCACAAACTTCCTCCGCTCATTTATTCAGATGTTTGAGAGAAGCTCACCCGCTATAACATCACGCCTGCCTCTCAGCAATGCAAAAGACTTCTCAGGACTACTCCATGAAACTTGGAAGGTGGGGGATTTTTAGTTTACGAAATGTGCTGAGGGTAACTTGTGCACTATTATTATCTTGCTTGTATTTTATAATCCATGACTAGGTGGCTCGAGACAAAAAAAATGAAAAAATGCACATATTTTATCATTGCATTAGTGGCTGCAAATAAGGAACGACAAAGCTGTTTCCCACCAAGAATTACTGACAAAGTGCCACAAGGAAACGCTGTTTTTACACCCCCACAGATAGATCTAACCTGGTTTTCTTTTCTAGAAATGTTATGCTGATTTCTAAACACAAACTGCATCCTGAAGTTTTATATATATTATAGCTAAACTAAAAATGAATGATGTGGACAACAACTCCCTCAAAATTATTCTGTCTGCAAAATTTGGGAAATTGTTGTTGACAAATTTTACAGAAAAAAACGGTATAGTGCGTTGCGTGCAGACAGGGATATCAAAACATATTTCATATTTTGAGGCTATCTTCGACTGGCTTCCCACTCAAGATGCACTTGCCTTGTTTTTGTATTTCACGACTGGACACATATTCACCATGAACTAACTTGACATGCTTGCAATATTAAAAACTATGAAAATCAGTTAGTAAAAGCAATTAATAAGCAAATGCACCAAAAAAAGTGATGTATTTTATGAAAACCTTTTTATTACACTTTTGTAGAGACAAGTGCGCAAACCATTAAATGATCCTCTAAATGTGGATTGTTATCCGCATTTTTGTTTCGACAAGATTTCTTTATTGGCAACCAAACACTTGCGACCCTAAAACATCACTGTCCTTTTGTTTCCTGTGACGTCATCATCTGAGCGTCAGCCAGAGGAATGCCTTTATAGTCGGATGTAGGAGATATAAAGCAGGGATATCCCACATCTTCAAACGGAAGACAGTGTAACACAGCTCTTTGCTTCCTATAAATGAGCAATCCTGAAATCCTCTGGTCTTATCCACAAATCCAGCTCGGTGGAAAAGTCATTCCCTAGGCTCTGGTTTTTATTGTGGAGGATACACTTGATTATCTGTCTGTTAGTAGTGCAAAGTGGAAGCGATGCGGATGAGCACATAGATCGCAAAGCAATTTCAGAGCTCTATTGCTACCAGGATTGTGTGCCTTACAGAACTGAATTTAACAATACAGCTTTTACTACACAGCGATTCATGGCTGAAGGTTAGAAATAATCAAAATTAGAAATGCACAGGTGCTATATTTGTCCACCGATAGCGATAACATTTATTTAGCGATATACGTATACCGACGCCAATTCTGAAGATTTAATTTGCTTGCTATTTTGTAAGAAATTGCTTTTACAAGTTATAAATATTACATTGTAAGAACATCTGTAATTTTACAATTTTACACTCGATCGGGTGTAAAATAAAAATATTAATTTTACTGTACAAAAAACTTTATTTTGATGTATTTTTATTTCCGTTCATACCGGATTCGTGTCCATTTCTACTGTGTTCATAAAAAGGCATACATTCATTTTTACTGGCAACTTTGGAGGAACGCTTTCCATGAATGCCATTAACATGTTGTACTAAAATTGAAATCCACTTCCTCCCATTGCAAGACCTCAAATTCACACAGATGAACTGAAATCGAGCCAATTCAGAATTCCGCACATCCCAAACATCTACAACACAAACTATGATGTTCGAATGTCTTGATGCGGCATGTCCTCGCGCTGTGAAACAGCAGATGGAGTTGCTTCAATTGTATTAGCCTGGTAAGAAATGCTTGCGCTGCTCTGATGTGTTGACACACTTTAATCAAATGACCTGGAAATTGAGAGTACCGTGTAATCAAATGACCTGGAGGCAAAAACGAGGTCAACAACCCCCAGGTCAACATAAATTAGCTAACGTCATAACACGAGAGCAGTGAGAAGTCGTGAAATCTAATGAATGAGTGTGACCATAGCTGACTGGCGGTGAGCAGTCAGCGTTCGGGCGGTGAGCAGTACCACGGGATAGTAGATCACCAAGGAGACCACTGTGAGAATCCAACGTTGTGGACATCTGGCTCATTCCCATCAGCCTTTGAAACACCCATCAAAGCGGTCGGTGTCGGGCGAGAACAAACCTCCTCCAGGGGAGGCAAGATGTTTGGGTAATGTTGCCGTGGTAGATGCCAGGCCCTGCAGGTTAGAAAGAAATGGATGCGTCCAAAGGTGACGGAAGGAGAAATGACAGTGAGGCAGCGGGTTGTGGCTGATGTGAAGTTCTAAGTAGCCATTTTGCAGACGTTTTTATCCGGATCAACTTTAGGAACTCTTCCCCTACCAAACCGATCACTTGCTTCTGGTCTTCACACACGGCCAGATCCCATTGTGTGTGGTACAATGGTGGAGCTTTGACATGGAGTAAACAAACCGAAAGGCATCAAATAGATTCAGATCCTCACCAGAAGCTCTTGTTTGAAATTCCACCTACAATCTCCCCTATATGTCCATCATGCTCAAACACACTACAAACATATAGAGAGCGATTTCTATGTCAGTCAATATCCACCCGTAGCCGTCTGTGAAGATGTGTCAAGAGCGCTTTAAGTTTGAATAGTAACCTCATGGTCAGAGATTGAAATGGTTATTGAAGGCATCAAGACACTTTTGAAAGATCATTCTCTTTTCTGTCTCTTGATCCTTCTGTATTGTCTTGAGCCCACTCGACCAGCGTAAGTGCAGCGTATGTATACATCTCACATGGATGAGTTCAAGGTTTGAGAGCTTTGCTCTGATACTCATTTACTCAGTAATGGCCGGGGGCAGAGAATGGTAGCCCTTAGGCCACACACACATACATTAGCCGTTCAGGGAAGGACCACTTTCAGCTTCACGCTATTTATGTGTCGACATCCTTCAACCTACACAGATCCATAATATCGACCTTCCAACTGTGATAGCTGATACTCTGGACACACAAAAATGTTCATGGTGAGATGGTGTTTGGATGGCAAACTGGGGCATAGCAATCACTGTCCACCATTAACTGAAACAAAAAAAACATATACAGTTATTATACTTTACTAAAACCGAACATTTTCTGTTCATTGAAATGAAATTTCAATGTTGGTGGATGCAGCGCATTGGTGGAGGAGATTCCCTTCCATGTAAAGGGCTTTGAGTACCCAGAAAAGCTAAATCTAAGTGTAATGAATTATTATTATTACCATGTAAGGTGTATGTAGATTCAAAGGTCATAAAAACATGACACTTCATTATGTAAGGTCTTTATACACCTTTGAGGACATATTATATTACATTTCTGTCAACAGATCCTCCTTAAAATGACACCCTGGTCCTTTAAAATAATAAACTGCAAATAAATATAAAGATAAAATAAAACTGAATTACAAATAAGATAAACTTATATAATAACATAATTATTGTTGTTATTCTTGTTCATATTTATTAAAACATTTTAAAATATTATTCTTTATATTTATTATTATATTATTTATTAAAAATAAATAAATCATAAAATGACAAAAGCAAATGACAAAATTGCTTAACGTAAACAACAAAATAACGAACTTAAAATGACTAAAAACCCTGAATTAAAAAAGATAAAACCAAAACTTTTCTCATCAATATTATATTATTTATATAAAAAAAAAACCTGTAACAAAAATACCATAACATAAAGTTTTTTGTACATTATTCCGCAGCATTTGAACAATAATGTAAAATTCTGTAAAATAACTATAAAAACGATCAACTATAAAACTATAGAAACTATAATGTGGGGCAAAACCAATTAATACTCACGAGCTACGGTTTGTGTGCGGCGCTGTTGAAAAAGATATGAACAAGAACAATCATCTCTGTTGCAACAACTATATATAAAAAATTCATCATCATAAATGTTTAAGGCGTCGCAATGAAACTTATTGCAAAATGATAGACATTCAAAGAAAGCTTAACTTTAAAACTTTTAAAGTGTATATCATATGTGTGTATAGCGATGTAAAGTACTTGTTATTAGGTGATGAAAGTTATAATATGCCGCTCACTTTTCACAGGCCCCTGGATAAGATAAATTGTTTAGTTATTCAAAGTAAGTATCACAAGCAATGTTAAATTGTCAAAAACTTTCTAATATATTAACATTCCCAATATAATTATACACAGAAATCTAATTTTGATAGTCATTAGTCAGCAAATATATCAGAATCATAACAGACATATGGATTATTTTTGTGCAAATGTGTGTATTTGTTTCACACTGTAATTGGACAGAGACAGTCACGACTGTCGCGCCGTGTATTACTTCCTCCTTATTGAATTTCCGCTCAAACTGCAGAATCTTTGCTCCGTTACTAATGAACTCATTCCTTCTCTCTCTTCATGCCGTCTTCACTCTCTTCCTCCCTGTCTTGCAACAACCTGTATCGCACTCCCCAACATCGTCTCACCTCATTTGCAATCTGCCGCTTTCTCAAACTTTCTCAACAAACACACTCTTTAGAATTGGGTATGCAGGCAGTACTCTTTAATAAATCCACATAAAAGTGATGCATTACAAACACTAGAAATTTTAATCTCAAACGAACATGAATTGAGAGGTAAAATATGTTGATGATGTGGGGAAGGGATGAAGACATCATGCAGACTCAAACCTACGGCACCTGCATAAGCACCACGGCTCAACCTGTAAAAGCGTATGTGGAAACCAGTAAGCAAAGATTCTGTAAGATATAAAACACTACGTGTTCTTGGTCAATAACTGACTTTCAACAACTTCAAGAAAGTTACAGATTGCAGTAAAAAAAATCGAAGACCGATAGCTTGCCATTTGTCTCACCGCAAAGTTAATTTTAGAACCTGCCTGTACAGTACCTGTATTTCACATGCAATCCCATTTAGCCTGTTCATCGCTCATAGCAGCCCACTCGTGTGATGACACGTCTGTTCCCCATAGATCATGAAGATCACACAGATCCAGGAACAGCCAGATGAGAGCCAGAAGACTAAAGCACCTCTGAGTGCGAGAAAGCAGTCATCTCTATTGATTACAGTTTGCTGGAAAATGGACATCAACTCAGGCCGAACATAATCACTCCACAACTAATGCATCACCAGAGAATGAGATAGATGAAATTGTTTTCCATCGCTCTCAAGCTGGGTGGGAGTCCTGGCTCAATAAACCGCTGGGATGCACTTAGTCAACCTGTCTGTAACCCTCAACACCTACAGTGGTGCTGTTGGGTGTTTATTTGTGTCTTGTACAGTCCATGAACACTGTGAAAAGACAGTGGCTCTCTTCAGAAACGTACCGGACGGACTACGAAAACAACATTTAAGGGGTGATTCACATTTCGTCTCTTTTGCACGCGCTAGTCTGTTATTTTAAATGTAGATGTATCGGTGCCCCTAAAGATATCATGGGTTGGATGCTGGTTGGGTTGCACAGTTTACCAGCGCTACGACGGCATTGCTTTTCAAAGATTCAAAATACTGACAATGCCACTCCATTCTTTAAACTGTAGTATTGCAAGTAACATTACAACTGCACATTAACAATCGTTTGATCATTTATGTCTGCAAAGCAGTAAAAAAAAGTGTTTTGAATGAAGAATTGTAAGAATCAAAGATTCAATGCACCATTCATAAAGATGGCGGCCGTTTCTTAATTCCAAGACACAAAAAACTGACTTACGTTATTTTGAAGAATGGTCTTGTTTTTTAGAAGACAAAACTCGGATGAATGTGGCGCAATGACTTCTAAGACTTCTTGTGTTCTTGAGTACTGAAACTGGACTTTGACGGTCGATAATGACAAAGTGAGAATACAGTAGAGATACAGTAAATGAAGAACACATATTGGGAAACAGGCGTTAACTTTCTTTGTTCTTGAACAAATCAGTCGTTTATATAACATAAATAATATTTGCAAAACTGTATATGTTCTTAGTTTTCTGAAGAATTGAAAGGATTTCCTTTATATTCGTTCCCACATTAAAAAACATCGGTATACTTTAATATTTACTATTGTAAACTGTAGTTACATTTATGAATCAGCATTGCTGTATTGTAATACGTAAGCTGGTATATTATTGTTTATTATACGTTTATGGCATCGTGTGACCACACACTGTAAGTTGACATAAAAATAAAAATTCAATAAAATAAAAAACAATTAGGAATATAGCATTATCTAATTTAAAATATTTTTACAATGTTCTTGTTTCCACTAGTAACCCATGATCAAATGCTTTTCTGGGTTAACTCAATTTCTGTGTGCACTAGTGTATGTATCTGTACACATCACATGCTGTTTAGCGTACCTGTCTCTAATCTCTCCTCTTCCTTCTCTCATCATAATAAGCAGACAGACACTGACTCTCATGATATACAGACAGTGCAGTGTTTTCGCTGAGTCAGCAAATTTTCTTAGAAATTTAATGTGGCCCAGTCCACCGCAACAAGAACGAGTTCAAGAGTTCAGACAACTCCTAGTACATTTTTATCACCTTGATTATACAAATTGAATTAACTTCACAGTGTTTCGGAGAGTGGAATTAGGGAAGGGGGCACATTTTAGTACATGAAGAAAAATATGGCACACTTACTGGAAATCGGATGGAGTGGTCTAATAAATATTGTGCTATATAGAGGAATGAAACGGAGGTTTTGTTGCGTCACTTCACAGGCTGGCCAGGGACGATGGAATTTTCATGAAGACGCTTCCGTCTGAGTGACAGTAAATGCACTGTGGAAAACTGATCCTGATTATGTCTCGAGCTTCCGGCATCAATTAAGAATATCTACTTAAAATGCATTAGATTTTGTACATTGGATATGCGATTGACTAATGGCAAACACAAGACTAATGACTTCCGTCACAACGGTCTGACTCACAGATTAAATATATTTTGATCTGAAAATGAGATTAGTATCCTCAAGAGAGTGGCGAGATCTTTTATGAGGGACGGATCTGAATTGAACGGAGTGCTGTTTCACATTTATAATGGGCCAAACACTGTACAACAAAACTGTACTTGTATTGGAAGCATGCTGCCTTTTTGATGTGTTCATGAAAACAAATGGGCAGCTTTCATACATTTGGGTCCCATTACACTTCTTTTAATTTAGCAAAGAACAACATCAAAATTCTTATTCAACATTCAACCAGTTAGGGCTCCAAAACATCCACTGTATTCCCTAATAAAATGTGCTTACATGTTGGTTTCCGACCATCTATAGTCTTTATATTTTATAAATGCACAATTACTGAGAGTCTAATACAAGGTTGTTCGGTTTCGTAGGTTGTAATGACCTGCAGTAATTATGATAGCGTACAGTTGTCCTCTCCCTGGTCGTCTCCTGTTATTTGGTGCTCCAGCTGGTTATGGAGACAAGCTAAAGGAGGAGGGTTCTAATTCCCTCATCCACCAATAACCAGCAGCCACCGCCATCTGCTTCACCTGCCCCCTGCAGAGACACACACATACACACACGATCATCCCCTGCTAACTCATTAGCAACGAAACTGATAACAAAGTTCCTTTAAGGTCCACATTTACGCCATCTTGGCAACGCCCCAGGCATCAATTTATTATACTGATAAATTGAAACATACTGGGAGGCCTATAGACAGCGCTCGGGGCCTAGACCACCTCCTATAACTCATATATAATATCCCAAACTGTTGTAGATGTCAAAGCAATAACTCTACGTATAGTGCCTAAGACTAAAATGTTTTACCGTTTTCTGCATTTAAAAGTATGAAAATACTGATTATATAATCTTACGTGATAGTGAAAATGCCAAGTCAAGTCAACGACCAATAACATGTCAAGTCACCAATAAATCAGACATGATAGCTGCATATAGACCACTTCGGAAGATGTAAACCATGCTTAAAGAGTAGAGTAGTAGAATGAGTAGACTAATTATTCCAAATGGTCAGGTGTTGACAGAAGAGATATGTTTTCAGCCGATTCTCAAAGATAGCTACAATATCTGCTGATTTAGGATTTGGAGGTACTGAACCGGTGAACTGAATGGTGGTCTTGTAGTCCAAGAGCATAGCTTTGAATTTGATGTGAGCGAATAAATGGAGCCAATGTAACCTAACCAAAAGAGAAGAGTGACGTGTGCTTCATGCCTTCATGGAAGTTGTGATGTTTTGATGAGCCTCGTTGAATGGAGAGGTTATGATGAATCTTTGGGTTTCATCATAAACTGGGATTACAAGCAGTTCTGTTTTTGCAAGGTTCAGCTGCTGGTGATGGTCCTTCAGAGTGAAATTTAATGCTGAGATGCGTGCAGAAACAGTCGGATCATCAGGCTGAAATGAAATGTGACGTTGTGTATCATCCGCATAGCAGTGATAGGAAAAGCCATGTTTCCAAATGACAGAACCTAGGGATGTCATGTATTTGGAAAAGAGCAGAGGTCCAATGACTGAGCCCTGAGGCACCCCTGTATTAAGATGTTGGGACCTCACCTCGCAAGGATACTCTAAATGACCCGAGGGTCGTCAGAAGAATATGGTGAATAATGGTCTTAAAAGTAGCAGGTAGATTCAGTAGGATGACTACAGATAATTTAGAGGCTGGCCTTGTCAGTCTCAAGGTCTGTAGTTCAGTGCTGGATTAAGAGTGGGTTCTTCAGTGGAGGAGAAATACGGACCTCTTTGAAGACTGTGGGAAATGTACCAGTGGTGAGAGACGACTTGATAATGTGGGTCAGAGCAAGTACAACAGATGGAGAGATGGCCTGGAGGAGATAGGTGGGATTTAACAGGGAGGTAGTCAGGTGGTTAGAAGAAATGACCTTAGTAACGTCAGCTTCATAGGAGAGAAAAAGAGGAGATTGATCATGTGTTGGGGTTTTGGGCGTGTTCAAGAGGAGGCGGCTCAGAGAACTGACTGCTGATGGTTGAAGTTTTCTTTACGAAAAAAGACACAAAATCATCACCTATTAAGGCCAATGAAGTTGAGGGGGCAGGCAGACAAAGAAGAGCAGAGAAGGTTTTAAAGAGAGTACGAGAGTCAGTCGAGTTGTTGATTTTAGAGTGGTAGGACTGCGTTTTCGCAGTGGAGAAAGAGGAGAGACTGACATAGACAGTGGTAAGAAGGATCTTTAGATTTGAACCACTGACCTAAGCCTGGCGTGATGCTCATAGTGAACATCAGATAAACCAGGGGCAGAAGAGGATGCACGGGATGGTCTAGATGTAAGAGGACACAAGCTGTCTAAGCACGATGTAAGTGTGGAGCAAATAGTGTCGTTGGCGCTGTTAGTAACCAACAGAGAGAGCTGCTCAGAGGGAGGGAGCGTAGAGGAGACCGCAGAGGACAAGAGGAGGGAGAGAGTGCATGTAGGTTGCGTCGGAATGTGACCAGTGGGGAAACGTGTGGTGTGTCTGGAGAAGTTAGGTCGAGAAGGAATTCCTGTTTCAGTTTTTAACACGTTTGACCACAATACAACCAACACATCAATTATAACTGAAACAAATTTTTTTATTATTAAAAAAAATGAAACCTGAAGTGCAGCTGGACCAGTGTTAACATTTTGCAAAGTGGTCTATATTGAAATAAAAAAGGAAAAAAGAAAGAAAGACAGAAAGAAAGAAAGGACGTAAGCAAGAAAGAAAAATTGCAGATTGACTGCAGATATGAAAAAAACAGATGTACTAGGTCACGCCACATGAATTTTACCCATAATCTCTTCAACGCTTCATGTGAAACATAATGCAAGAAACTGTGGATAAACCACAAACACAAAGCTGATAAATAGGTGAATGAAAGGGCATAATGCTGCATGGGGTCTCCTGTTATGATTTCAGGGGCTTGTACGCTAAAATGTATAAAAAGGATTATTTGGTCTCTGAGGATATTTTACAACAGCATAATCATTTTCTAAAGGCATCAGGAAGAGAAAGGTAGAGGTTCTCGGGAGAAAGGCAATTAAAAAGTAAACAGTTTTATCTATAGCCACACACACAGGTCACATCCAATCCAACAAACAGCTTTAGACAACATTCATCTTCCCATAAAGTGCAAAACACTGCAAACAATCACAGAAATAAATTTCCTCGAACACGAGATGACAAGAAATGCAAACTCAGACGACATATTACAACATCAGAAAATAAATTATGTAGAAGAGTCTCAATACAAACTACATAGAAAATCAATTGGCCCCAGCAGTTCCGCTGCGCAGACGCTGGCTGATGAGAGAGGAGAGCGAGATGCAAACCAGCCAGAGAACCCAGAGGCACTCTGAAACCGAGCACAATGGAGAGCCTGGCGAAATTCACTCCATCTTGCTCCACATGAAAGATGCCTCCTGAAGCTAAAGAGAGAGAGACCCTCATTAAAGCCAGATACGCACTCGCCCAATCTTTCCCCAAGGAAAAAGCCGCAAACTCTTAGTAGACTCTCCAGCGCTCGGGGATTAATGAAGATTGCCATCTAAGAGTTAAAAGGGTTTGCACTTAAACCATGACCTCTTTGCTTTGCCGTGGCTCTTGGCAATTGCTCGCCGGTACCTGAACAGATTAGTTACATAAGAGAGGGCGTGAAAATGGAAATTCTGTCATTGCACAACTAATCCTCATGTCGTTCCAAAAGTGAGTCCTGCTTTCTTTCATGGAACACAAAGGGATTATGTAGAGTATTCGTGCTGTTTGTTTCCAAACACCGTGGCCAGAAGTTGCCTCGATATAAAAGGTAAAATAAAAATAATCCATATTACTATTTAGTGCCCTGTATTTCAAACACCATGAAACCATAAAGTTTTTATATTTGATCAAATTTACTGTAACTGTTTGTTATCTCAGTTGCACTCTTACATTTGCATTTATATTCGATGTGAAAGTACCAAGGCAAACAAAAATAGCGCTATGTGTACTGTCTAGTGCAGAAAAAAACTCATTGCCTCTCCAGATGTTGTGATGTTGAATGAATGTGTATACGCGTATGATTTATGTGACCGGTCCCAACTTATCTGTTCGCTCCCACCCTACCATCACTCACGCAGGCTGATGATTGGATGTTTTAATTAGGGGAACTGAAATGCAGCCTATGTCAAGATTTCATCAGTGTATGTGTATATGTGAAATGTAATACCTGAGCAACCGGTAAAAGAGGCACTGCTCTATTATTAGTGATGCATTGACATTGGAACTCCACTGGTAGAAACTGGAAGTTATAAACCTGTAAGCAATTTTTGGAAGCTATAAAAGAAGAGCATTAGGAAGGACAATGACGTAGACACATGATCACAGCAAACAATAACACTGAGAAATGCAAGCATTAAAATGAAAGTATTACATATAGTGTGGAAAAAAGGAGTTTTAATTAAATCATTTAAATTAAAATGATCATTTTTGTTTCATTTTTAACATAAGATGCAATGTTTGCAGATATCGAAGACTGCTAAGAAAACAAGTCTAAACAACACAATGGTAATGTTTTTACATGTATTTTAGGATCAGATCAAAAATAAATGTATGATGGATGAGCCAGATTTTTAATGCGTCTTTGCATTCTCTGTCTTTAACATTGCTGCTTGGTGACCTGTCATTCCAGACAGCATGGAAAATGCTGATTAAACGCAAAACTGGAGTAGTCTGTTATTTTTTCCGTGACTGTAGTCTGTATTATTTCTAAATGAATGCATTGCCACCTAACAGCCACAGTGAAGGTCAAGGCTTATGTAATTATTAATAATAACTTAAATGTTCAAGATGATTAGTTTCTATACTGCTTTTCATGATTGTTAAAGTTGCAAAGCAGCTAAAATCTAACTCCTTAGTCATCCAAAATAAGTGTTTTTACCCTGAACTTTTAAAGGTCCAATGTGGATTTTTTTTGACAGACATGAAATATAATGTACATAATTATGTCTTCATAGGTGAATAAAGACCTTACGTAATGAAGCATTATGTTTTTATTACCTAAGAATGAGCTATTTCTATCCACATACACCACGGGTCCCCTTGCATGTAATTCGCCATGTTGTTTCTACAGTAGCCCTATATGCGGAAAAACTGCTCTACAGAGCATGTTTCGTTAATACGTTGGCTCCTTCTGCAAAGAAGTAAAAACTCGACAACATCTTTGTTCTGTTTCAGCCGCCATAGTGATTTGAAAGGGGGGGGCGGAGTGAGCCGTTGGTTGCAATTTGAAACCTCACCACTAGATGCTGCTAAAATTTCCGCTTTGTACAAAGCAGAATCAGAATCACTTTTACATTTGCCCATCTGCACTCATTTAAAGCACAATTTATTCTCTTTATAAGAGCATGTTTTTTTAACCAGACGAAACGCATAGTAAATGTAAATACTTGCAATGGTGTCAGTGTTTTTTGGGAGTGTTTGATGGAGTGTCTGGATTTCCGTGGCTGATTTTAATTATTTTGATAAAAAACAGCTCCATCTTTTCTGTGCATGAACAGCGCTCATGTCACAGCAAGCAGACCAAAATGTATGTGCACAGATTTTAGGGCATATTTGACATTTTTGGTGGCATCAATTTCTACACAGTGTAATAATTACTCTTACTTCAGACGTTAAAACTGAACATATAAATACACCAGGCAGAGCATCTTTCATTTTCTTCTTGCACAAGCTTTGCTGAGTCTTCCTAAATCCTCTTTCTGGATTTTTAAACTATTAGCTCTCAAAGATTCTTGTGCTTGTCATCCTATAAACATTAGATGACCTTTTCAAATGTGTATCTTTCTAACCTCAGCACATTCAAATCATCATAGTCAGTTAATATTCTGCTATTGGTGGTCACATCTGTAAAAGCTTTGCACGAACGTGTCATATAAAATAGGTAAATCTGACAAGTAACAAACAGACATAAGCAATGTCGGCATTCTGGCTCTCGTGCCATCTTTATTTTAGCAATCTTTTTTAATCCATTCAGGTCCACAAAACCACAAGCTTTTCGAAAATTAGACAACCAATATGGGATTGCAAAGACTTTAAAGTCGCTCCCCGCACACTTTTGGACTCCTTTGTAAAGCAAAACCCACTTATGCCAACGAGCATGTGGTTTATTTCTAAAGAACATCTATAAAAATGTTGGTGATGCACATAGCAATCGATTTCATATGGGGAAGAATTTATTTTTACTGGGCTGGTGCTATTCATCCAAGTGAAACTATATAAAGAATCTATCTACTATTCAACCTTGTTTAACCATGTAGCGAGATATATATTTTCATCTTTACAGAGTTTCGACTGCTATAATTTGTGCCACTGCTGGGAATTCATTTTAAAAGTGGAATTTCAGGTAATTGGTGCACATTGAACCACATGACCATGATACTGCAGTGTGGATATCCAACCCGATATCTAGCACTTGCTGACCCTCACATGGGCCAGTGAGAGACTTAACATTCTGGCTTTCATTGTCCTGACACTATCCTGAGTTTCCCTGACAGCCTCCTTCTCGGTAAAATGTGTAAAAGTAATCATTTCACTTGCCTGTGAATGTAATGATGAATGAAATAGTGCTATTATAACCTTTTATGAAGCATTTTAAGAAGCTTTAAAGAAAATTGGGCCAATAAATGATGCACGTAAAACTTACTGCTAAGAGGGACAGTGATTGACTGATTAGTGAAAAAATATGAATAATTAATGTATTATTTATTATTACCTAAGTGCACTTTAATACACACGTACTTAAAGTGCTCTATTTTCATGCACTAATTTTGTTCTTATTATACAAAAATGTGTTTTTAGTAACATCACTTTTTTACACAATATACTCAAAATATCATTGTTTTACTTCTATGGTGTCTCAAAATAGCACAGTTAAGTACTCTTAGATTTAGAAGTTTATCTTAAAGGGACAGTTCACCTAGAAATTCTGTCATCATTCACTCACCCCACTGTGAGGGAGATTTACATAAATGTCTTTGTTCTGTTGAACACAACGGAAGATGTTTGAAAGAATGTCAGTAACCAAACAGATCTTATCCCCATTAACTCCCATAGAATTTGTTTTCTCTACCATGGCAGTAAACAAGGGACGAGATCTGTTTGGTTACTGACATTCTTCCAAATATCTCACGTTGTGTTCAGCAGAATAAATGTAAACAGGATTGGAACAACCTGATTTAAATTTTTTAGGTGAACTATCCCTTAAAGATAAACGTGTAAAGCTAAGAGTACTTAACTGTGCTATTTTGAGACACCATAGAAGTGAAAAACGATATTTTGAGTATATTGTGTAAAAAAGAAATCCGTGATGGCACTAATCATAGAGGGAGGGAATCTGTTTAAGTTAGTAATGATCAAGTGTGGTCAAATTTGAATAAACAGTTTATAGAGACGGAGAGCGCTGAGAAACCAAATGTGGGTGGCAACTCTATTGCCAAAAAAACCTTGGAAGCATTTCAAGGCACCGCAGGGCTTTGAAAACTATTTTTTAAAGTAATCTGCTAAGTAGTGATATGTTAGAGAATGTATTTCTTTCATATATTCAAGCTCTGTGGGCTACTTATCTCTCTCACACATGTTATATCCAACCAGGGCCTTTGAGCAAAGCTGTCATCCAATCCTGAAGGTAGGGCTCGTAAGCTTTTCAAAGTGTCACTAATGTTTGCTCTTCGCAGAAGGATCCTGGAGAGGGTACGTTCCTGAAGCTCTACTCTGTAAGGCAGTTTATTGGAAGTGCATGAGAATCCCCCCCCCCCCCCCCCGAGTTCTTGATTTACGTCATTACTGTGTACAGCTGTGTGATGCTGTGACGGTGTGGACTTTACTCCAATGGTCTCTTCGAGTTTTACATTTTTAGTCATTAATCACTTTATTAAACAAATAAGATTAATAAATTGCATTGTGCAATGTCAGATTGATCGAATGCAGTTCAATTTAGCTATATTGATATGATAATGCTTTAGAAAGGGATCGCAATTTTTACTTGTGCTGAGGTCACACAACTTGAAGGTATTGTTTATAATATAAAATAACAAGGTTGACATTTTAAGAGGCCGTTTACACGAGACGAAGATATGTATGTGTTTTGGCTGTCTGTTTACACACGGCCACTGAGTTTTAGGGGACTGAAAACGCAAACTTAAAAAAAACGGGACACTATTTACAATCGCCAGACTATAAACACACATATACGTCGACCAACGGTATTAAAAAGCACTTTTGACTGCGCATGTGTATGTGCCATGGCACATGCTGTTTCTTTACACAATAACATCGCCAAACACTGACTGGTGTGCATACTACAGCGTTTTTATCCGTTTTCCTGGATCTGTGTATACGAAGACCGTTTTATTAACGCCGTCATGTGTACGTGGAACTTTTCAAAAACACAAAGAAAACGTAGCGCTTTGCTTTAAGATATTGCTCTGCACTGCACTGCACATCAGTTATTCTAGGCTTGTGGAGCAATAAAATCAACTAAATGAAGCAAGATTTTAATAATAAACACTTTTAAGTTCAACCTTTAAGTTGTTAGAAAAAGGTATGATTTACAGTAGCCTAAGAGTAGCTCAGGGCCACACAAATATCACAACAGAAGTTCGGAAGATTGCAGATATCATATAAATAAACCTGTGCTGCAATTTAAGCACACTGACATTAGCATAAGAACATATGTTTACAAGATCCCATAATGACCTTCATGAATGATAAGACATGTTCCCCAGATGCAAACCAGTCAGCTCACATCTAGGAAATGGACTTCCTCCATTTATTGGCTAATAACAAATCTCTGATTTGTTTCTGGCAGTGTGAATTAGAATCAGTAGTCATGTGGTTTAAAAATAGCCCTTTTCTTAGGGAGAGCCTAGACATGTGTAGTCAGAATTACAGAGCACTCTCCCAGCTCACATATGGCTTAGCATATGGACCTCTTTTCTACAACAGATCCCCTAAGTGAATAATGCCCCTTGGCATCGACCAAGGACCAGATCGCACAAGTCATAACCTTCTCCATTATGACAGCCACTGCAAACCTGTTTTTTGGGGGTTTTATCATGTAAAAAGCATGCATGCTTTTTACATGATAACCCAACGTACATTTTTTGGGAGCATTACATCAACCCAACGTACATTTTTTGGGAGCATTATGAAAAGGCATAAATAAATATGTAATAAATCCAGAGGAACTCAGATTGATACATTCTAAATAATGCTGCATAATCCATGCATTGTTTCCCCGCAGGGTAGAAATGTGCAGCAGATTGATATAAGAAATAATATACATATTATTTTGCTTTACCCATGCCATGTGCATGCTTTTTAATACATTTGCATATATTTAATGTAATTTTTTTTATAAATTACAAATGTTCACATCATGTGTATTTGTTTGTTGATGATAATATGAAATGCTGCTTGGTGGTTACTAATAGTACAAAGAAGAACCAGCTCTCGGGTGAGCCAGAAAAACGGTTTTATTTTCTATAGTAATTGCTACTGCATGTCCATGTATTTGTTCAAACGTTTGGTTTAAAAATGTACATTGTTTATATAAAATATGAGAATATATGCTAATTCCTGTTGTTTTGGATGCTTCTTTTTGTTTTTAGCTTTATTTATAAGAGTGCAGAAAATAAATGCTAGCTCAAGGCAAAACTTAAATGTGTGTTGCTCGGAGACATGCTTGGTAGATATATCAGCCTTCGAAACCAGGAACAAACCTTTCTCATGCGTATATCATTTCCTCAAGAATCCGTGTGCATAGGACCCTGAAAATGAAGGTATTACTTCCTTCCCAGTAATTGTATTATGTGCCATGGTGCAAGAAAAGAAACTCAGAATAACTTTCAAAGCTTAAGCTCTTCTTAATCATGGCATCTTCCTCTCTCTTAAACACATGGTTCGACTCTATATAAGGAGCCTGGGAAAACAAGACTCTTTATTGCAATAAAGTGAGGTCTTGCCATAAGAAAATAAGCTTTTATTGGTGATCACAATCGGTTGAGCAATATAAGTGTAATCTGGCAGCTCTTAAAACGTTAGAGTGGAATATTACTTTTTTATTTTAGTATTGAATTGCCTCTTGACAACAGGAAGAAATTGCTTAAAAACACATTGAAGAGATTTATTTTTACCTTTGCTCTTATTGTCTAATTTGATTATTTTTACTTATTTTCTTATTGTGTGCATGTTCAATATGGTTGAATGAGAACTCTGTATTTTTATTATTTTGTAAATAAGACATCACAGATCCCTTCAAACATACAGTCAATGTATCACTTTAGAAATGAATCTATCTGCTGTATATCTTCACAAAGGAAGACCCCAAATGTCCCCTAGAAGACAAACGACTCATAAATGTCTAATTGTATACCTTCATATTCTAACAAAAATTGTCCCCTTGAAATAACAGATGAAAATCAAAGCATAATTCGACTTTTCACATCAAGCACATGACAAAAAGCAAAACAAATATTCAAGGCAAGACCAAGATAAAATGAATTCTAGTCATCCAGGTGTTGTAATGCAAGGTATGAGCACTCTTAATATACAAATTTCACTTGCGGAAGTAGTAATACACTACCATACTGTATTTCACAGTATGACAATAACTACATAAATCCAGTATTTGTAATGAACAGAGGGATTACAGGACAAGCATTGCTTATCTTTATAATGCTAAGCATATGTTGTGTTATAGTAAAGGCACACATCTCTTTTGTAAAGCGAAGGAGAAATAAAATGTATCCTCTAAGCACTAAAAAACCTAAACCAATCTATTCTCAAGTGCTTTTCCAAGTGTATCTAAGAAAGAATTATCAGTATTACCAAAAGTTAGGAGACGGAGAGACACCTTGACCCCCACGTGGCATTAAAATGGCCACCATAGATCTCCTGCTGTGAAAACTCTGTTGAGGGAATGAAAGTGAGCAATGAGCTAAATCCTGTAATAGGATTCAGCCATACCTTAACGTTACAATGGCTCTCTCCTGGGGTGATGGTCTGCCGTGCAGGTGAGAAAAAATGGAGAGTGTGCCGCACCAGCGCTATCATTAATCACTTTTACTTCCGTGTTTACCTTTCCTGGTTTGTTTCAATTATTCTTAGTGAGTTCCAACTTCATGAGCCATGCTACTGCTTTCCTAGAGTTAAGAATACTTTTTTTCTGTTTAAATCATTTAGCGGAGGAGGAATAGCAGTCAGTGACTAATAAACATTGATTAAAGAAAAAAGACCAGGGTTTGTTTCACTAAGCTGGGATGCATCCTGCCTGAAAAAAATCAAGACAATGAACAGCGAAGCTCCAAGTGGAATGTAGAAAAAGGTACATGTAAAGACAAATATGTTCAGCTAACGGATCAAATAGAACAGATACCTAATATCTGTTAATTCTATCGTGAGACCAGACGATGACAAAGGCTGCGTCCGAAAGCTCTAAAATGCTGCCTTCGGAGGCAGCATTTCAAGGTAGGAAGGCATCAAGGCATGTCCGAATCTAATGTTTGCTTAACTTCCTGTCTCCTGAGATATCTCCTTCAGGTCAGTTTTTAAAGGCAGCATAGATGTATGCGTCGCTGCCTTCAATGTCCAACAATTCTATGTGTATGCTCATGCAGGGAATGTGATTGGTCGAAGAGGGTCGAGTTAAAAAAATAAAAGGGCGGCCAAGAAAGCCGCTTTAGCACAGTTTTTGTGTAAATAAAATCCTGTTTTCTCTTTTTGCAAATTTTCATTGCATTTCTGCCGAGAAATTACTATTGTAGTTTTAATATATTCGATTAGTTATCACAAATGCACCCTCTGTTTACAGAATTTCATTACGGTGCCTCTGAAGGCTGTCCGAACGTGTTTCTCGGAGCTGCCTTCATGCCTAAACGCAGCCTCCGATGTCATTGCCTCATGTTGTTGATTGGGATCGTTGCAAAAATGACATAAGATACGAAACATACAATAATAAGAAGAACCAACATATCACCCTACAGTCTAATGTCTGACAGCCTATTTTGCAAATAACATCAAGATAATAATGAATCTGCTTTCGAGTCAAATAAATTATGAATAAATACATTCATTAAGCATTTATAATATCTGAGTTAAAAATTGCTCACTATTTGGCAGGTTTTTCGTTAGAATCTGCCTTTTTATTTATGCAGTTATAACTGCTTTATAATGCATTTGTAAATGACTTATTAATCATTAATGAACACATTTATAATGCTTTATGAAAGGTACATACAACATACATAAGAAACTGCATAACAGTAGTGAACAACTACCGGCTCACAATCTTTCTTTGTGACAGACCTGTGAAATCTGACATTAGAAAACGGTTTCGAATCTTGACAAAATGGCTCTAGATCTGAGAAAACCCCTTTACCTCAGAGGTTTCGTAACTTCATAAGACCACAGCAAAACCGATTCCAGCCGAGTCAACAGCATTATTGAAAATGAAGAAAGCAGATAATGTGGAGGGGAGGCCGCGGCAAATGTGTCAAATAGGACACTTTCTGTTGTGACAGCATATTTGCAAACAGAATTTCTGAGAAATGCAAACTAAAGGTGCATTAAATTCAAGCACATGACACCTCCTTGGAGATTTAAACGGATCCCAGACCTCATTCACGCGCTGTCAGCAGAAAATCTCCCTTTGACGTTAAATTCTGACACATTGTGTTGCTGAGTGGTTTAAAGAAGCCCGTCTTTTGCCATTAGAGAGATCTACGGCGTCACCAGAAGTGACTGCCGGTTCCCTCGCATGCAGCTTCAACAGCCATATAATAACCAGCATGCGCGCCGTATGAAAAGAGCTTTAATCTATAATTCACCCTTGCTTCCTCAAATCTATAATTCTTCCTTGCTCCTTCCATCGGATGAAGAGCAATGAAACCAAACAACTTCCTCGCACAATATGCAATTAGGAAGAAATCAATTCGCCTTGCCACATATTCACTGATGTATTGTATGATTATGCTAATTGGAGAATTATGGAAAGATCATGACGGCTATAATGTTTCAGAGCAGTTAATGAGGAGCATGATTCAGGAATAGATCACACTTTCATCATTGCACCTTGCATTTTATGTTCGCTCTGATATTAGGTGGCATACTAAAAACCTGAGGTAAACACTTTATAAATCAGACTTTAATAGGCTTAAATGATTCGACGCGGAGTTCACGCTGTCTTCTCTAACTGGCATTTTGCGCACGCCGGTGCGATGACTGGCATTACAAATAGAGCTTTCTACCATCTTTCCGACTCATTACGATGACATTAAAAGCCTTTCACCCGATTTGCACATCCTATAACACTTCAAATACATGTATGGATATCGCTTTTTAATCGAACACACCTGATTCAACTCATATGCCGTTTGGGTTGAATGGGGAACCGAATGGCGTGTGTCACAGTGCTAGTATATGATCCAGTCTGTGTCAAATCTGCTGTGTCAGGGGCGTCCAGAAACAGGACTGAAAAACACTGAAATGGATCATAATGTAAACTGTACGTTACAAAAGAGCAAAATATAAGTCCTTTTAAAAATTCCACTCTAAAAAGTCACCATACTACAGATAGGCTTACTATTGCTCTAGTATACAGCATATTTTATTTAAGCATATTTATATGCCAAAAAAAATGTCTGCCAATTGGTAAACCGGGTGAAATAAAAGTAAATGGCATTGTCAGACGTAGCATTTCAGCAAGGACACGTTTACTGATTATTTGAAATGTACTTTCATAAAAATGTTCATTAATGTTTCTAATAGTAATTAAAAACGTAATATTGCTTATACAAATGAAAATATTTATTGAATATTTTAAATTCACTTTATAGGCCTAATAAAATGTTAAATAATGTTTCTAATAATAATTTTACTTTTATATATTACTTTTTATAGACTCTATAATAATGATTTAAAAAATATGTATATTTCTTGAAATGTTCTGTGATATTTATTACTCTGATTATTTATAATTTAATGTTAGAATGATCAGAAAATACATTGTTTTATTTATTATATAAATATGTATATTTAATATATTATATAAATACTGTATAAATATTTAATATATATCAATATTCTATTGAACTTTACATTTATTTTCATTGAATCTTTAAAAAATACTTTTAATAATAATTTAAACATCTAATATTTCTTATACAAATTAAAATATTTATTTTTATATATTTTTACTGGTGATAAAATGCAGTGAAGTTGTTCTTTCTATTGTAAAAGTATAAAAGCCCCACAGTCACACAGTGTTCACCTCTACCTCCCTTTAGTGCGAAACCACTGACAGAGATATATCACCATCCCATAATACTCTCACCTCACACACACTCGTGCATTCACCCACACGTCACATGTGGATATTCGACAAAGTCACCCCATCCCCATATTAGCAGCACAGAAGCGTGTTTTTACGCCAAGGTGATATCTTTCTCCTTTAGTTGTAATTGTTATTTTGTACATGGGAGCTCTTTGAAGCTGTGCTAATGAGCCAACTTCCATCGAATGGAGAGGAGCTTCACTCGACTGTAATAGACTTCGCGACTCCCCTAATTCCCTCCCTCATCAGCATGCATGAGGCTGATGTACTCTACTGTAATCAGATAATGGAGTTTGTGTTCTTGCATTAAAGCTACGACAACTTATGCAGGCGAGCGGGGCTATTACAAGTAAAGATGAAGATGGCTGAGAGGCGTTCTGAATTGTTTTATATCACAACCAGGCAGGTGACAAATAAACGGTGTGAAGAAAAGAGAATCGGTGAATTCAAACTCAAATGCATTTTTTCAGTTATCTCCTTGTGAGCGCTGGCACTCATTCCAGAGGCTATATCATCTTTTGCAAAATATGATTTGGAAACAGCCATTATCATTTGGACTGGGTGTCAGTCCTGCTGTGCTGTAAACCTCTGGTACCATTGATGTGCGGGACACCCTCCGAGCCAATTAGAGAGGGTTTACTTTGCAGAAGCCACATCGAAGCGGCAAATTTCGTGTCAATGCCACGAACTGCCGTGCGACTGGGTTGGAATATACTGTGTTTAGACAGACTTTATAATGCCGCTAAGATGCGGCCTAATGTATTTACATAGGTTTCAGAATTGGAAGAATTGCTGTACCACATTCTAGATTGTTGATCATCCAGTCCTGCTCAGCATGGATGGAATGTCTGGATGACTAAGATGCCAGAAGGGAATAGTTCATCCAAATAATCAAATTCTCTCATAGTTTACTCATTCTATCTGAGAAGTATATTACTTTCTTACTTCAGTTGAACACAAACAAATCATTTTATATCAAAATGCTACCAGGTCTCATAAGATGCCCAAAATAGTGAAGTCCCAGAAAACACAGACAAACAGACAAAACAATTGTGAAACCTGGAGAAATTTTCATTTTTAGGCGAACTGTTCCCTTAGCTGGGCTCCTGTCATGTAATGGGAGGAGCACACATCACGATTCAAGAAGTGAGGAAGCTTATTTTGAGTGACATTACTTACAAGAAAAGAACAAGGAAAGCAGAACATCTTTGTAGGAATATAAAGAGACTAAAAGACTGTCCAAACTACGTGTCTCCATCAGCCATACTATTACACCCACAATACACACTATTGTGTGACATAACACTACTTGTGGGGCCCCCCTCAAGATCTGTGGTGCGTCAAAGTCCATGCTTTCAGTTTAACTGCCAACAGGCACAGTCAATCGTTTTTTCTGATCTGTCTTCTTTTTGGAGGCAATCAGTTGTCAGTCATTATTGACGGAGTGACTGTCACAGCAACAAGCGATCCACATCTCAACCCTTTTTCCCAAACACACACATACACAGAAATAGCGAAGCTGTCATTCCGTCAGGCCAGGGCTGGAACGCTACATATCGATATGCCATGGCCCTTTCACAGGAGATGTGTCAAAACAAACCGTCACTCACTGCGCTGAAGAGACGCACTGGCAGGAAGGTACCAAACGGAGACCCCAAAGGGCCAACTTCCCACAGAGACCTCCTGTCATATCACAACAGCTAATGATCACAGGCCCAGACAGGTCTCACACAGCAGCAACAACAACAAAAAAGACATCACGCAAATAGTACGCTTCACTCATCTTCATTTAAGAACAATGCAGGAGGGTATAGGACCAGAATATGGATTAGATCACCGAAATGGTGGCTGTGAATCAGTGAACCTCTCTCAAAATTATATTTTCTTTGACTGCGACTTGTTCCGGATGGCTGCTTTGTGCTGCTTATTTGCCCACTTATTTGTCCACCCCAAGTCACTATTCCGACCCATAGAAATGTCTTTGGGATCTTATGCAATGTCAATATGATTTCTTAGAATCCCTTATGAAATGAATCACTTATTGCCACACTTGTCTATTTGTGAGTTTTATATAAAAAATATTCTCACATTTTCTCTTTAAAAATGTTTTCTGTAATGCTCACATTTAATTTCGTTTTCTTATTTTCCATTAAATATTTTATTTTATTAGAAAGTAAAAGCACAGCTCTCTCTTACACTGTAAAAATCCAGTAAAAAATGAAATATTCTTCTTTCTTTCTTAAGTTTTAACAATAATAAAATAATATTTTCCCCAGTAAAGTAACATGTTTTCCACGTATTCCTTGTAAATCTTTTTGGAAAATCTGTGATACTTTTTAGAAATGAGGTATTACACAAATGCTCTTCATCGCGCTCCACTGAATCCATCTCTCTTTGTGATTCTCCACGTTCCTCCATTTACAGAAAACAGCTCCTGTAAAGTTTTCTCTAAACTAAAAAGCAAGCGTTGGTTATCGCTAAACCATCACAAAGGGCTTTAATGTGTTGTTATGATGGGGATGACCCTTTCATTTCACTCCGCGAGAAGAAAGACGAGAGGAGGAGAAGAAAGCAAACACATTTAGCGGTTGAATTGTCTCATGGTGCAGTTATGAGGCTGAAAACAGTAAGCGGTAAACACATTGACAAACCCATCCTTTAATAACACTTGTTTGTCAAAATGCCACCCAGAGGCAGTTTCCATTATCACACTTTCAACACTTTATGAACGTCTTTAAATTTAACCCACGAACGACGTGCTGCCCAAGAGCGAGAGAGGTCTACGTCCTCCCCAACACTCCTGAAACGATTTCCTGGAAAACTGTTTTTAAATTTGAAAAAAAAATCTTGTGTGGTATTTTCCTTCAAGATGGAAAGCAAGCGCTGCCATTATGTGGAAATGACCTCCTTTGCTTCAGTCACTTGATATCAAACTCACATGTAGTTTCATGAGAAAGCCCTCAGGTCTTTCCTGAAGGATAATGTTTATGAGAACATTGGTCACGCTCAAGAAAGCACTTATGCATAAAAAAAGTTGCATCGTTTCGAACATTGATATTATTGTCCTTTTTCATGGTTATTATGGGTGTGACAGTGACAATACTCAAAAATATCGTTTCCCCCCCAACATTTCATTGCTTCTGCAACGTCCAGGCAATCCGACCAATGAGATCCTTTCGGCTATGACAGGATTTCCAGAATGAGCTTCATGACAGGAGATAAATAGCCAAAGGAGTTCAACATGCTTTTAGCAGTAACTTACATTATATTATCCGCATATTCGCGTATCATGAGTGAACAGTCCTCATTTGTCATGCGGTGACAGGCCCGTAGGCTCCCCAAAGCTAAATGCATTATTAATATTCCTTCCTGCTTGATAGATTCAATAAGACCGAAAAGCAGAGAAACAAGAGACACAGCGATGTTGAAAACACAATGACATTCAGTCACAGATGACAGCCTAGTACAGGTCAAAGAAACGATCTATGGTTTAAAGTGACACAATTAACTCATGTTCAGATCGATGAAACAAAGCAACATTGAAGGGAAAGTAGAATTGTACGATTTAAAAAAAGTGACTGCTGTGCAGGGGCAAAATGTTATTGTTAAGAGGTTTCGCGTAGCACAGGAGATTTTAAAGAATTCTCCATTGGGTTCCATTGAAGTATAAACTTTATAGATGGTTTCGAAGTGACAACATTAACACGGTTACTGCGGATGCGCGCGTTCGTGGACCGCACTTTACTTTCGGTACACATTTGCAAATAATTGAATGCATGTATTATTTTTGACAGCAAGCAAAAGAAACCAAGAAGAACCGCTTAACTTGTCTCTCTGATCATTTGAATTTAGGCCGCGATACCTAGCTAAACCTCTATAAGAAATGCATGAGATCCAGGAGACTTTAACAATAGCTTCCATTTCGTCGCTGTCCTTCCTTGTATGTCCAAATGTTGTTTTTCAAGAAACTGAAAAAAACCTCCACATTCCAAATCATTAAATACAGTGCATGTGACAACCACTACTTTTTCTTGGTTAGATGTTTAAAAACCCCAATTAGAAACATAAAGGGTGACTAATAATCACGAAATATGGAGATACAAGGTTTCAGAGACAGCTTCAATTTGCTTAATCTTACTGATGCCTGGAGAAGTTGTTGAGATGAGAGATATCATTTGTGAATCTTCATTCTGGCACTCATGCGAAATGTGTTGGCTCAATGGGCGTTAAAAAGGCGTTGACGACTGGCCAATGCCAAAATGCATGATATTATAGAAACTCGGACCCTGGAATTGTATGAAAAACCAACAGAGCAACTCAAACTCCATCCAGTTTTATCCATTATACCTGATTCAGATTAAAGAAATGTTCCTTCTGAGACCCCGAAACACAATAAGATAAGCAGTTAGGTTAGACTCAAGAAATGTCTTCACCGCATAGTCATTTAAGAAGGAATTGGAGAATAACATTTAAGGTAATGTTTCACAGACGATGAGCCAAGACAACAAACAAGGTGTGTTTTGGGTATGCGTCTCCACTGTTTATACTGGCAACTCCAAACTAATTAACTCATTTCACAGCGAAGCCTCTTGCAGCCTTGCCTGTTCAAATTCAATGAGAAGCAGAATTACTCAGAATAATCATAAATGGCAAAACCTCTCCGGTATTTGATTACCTACGCTTGATTCTGAATGAATTTCCAATTTCTGCCTTAACTGTCCTCCAGTTTACTTTTCCCTTTGTTGGAAAAACAAAGCTGCTCATTCCAGAGCAGCTGTTACTATTTGTTCCGATGGTATTTGAGAGGAGCTAATAAAAATATTCAAGCTGTCTTTTGTCGCATAGCAAAAACACGGCGCATAAATGAGCGTATTGTTTACTTTATTCAGGGGCACAAAACACACACAAAAATGTACGTACAGTAAATACATGCCGTTATTTACAGCTGCACGTATTTACCTCGTAAAAGTGAACATAGATATTTCCACGCAAATGTAAATATATAACGAATAATGCTTGGTCAACATAATTGTGATTTCTATGCCATACAAACAATGACGTTTAATGCCACTTTATCATCATGTTTTCCCAAGCACAAATGTGCAGTAAATCTGTGTCATGTAATGAATTTAAAGCATTTTAAATGGTATACCCTACTGAAAGAAGTTACACATTGCAGGTGCACGGACGGATGGCAGACACGTTCCCACGGCGCCGGGCAGCTCGTACAGGCTCACGAGCGAGCGTGGGAAAACACACCTGGGCGTGAGCCCTTCCCTTACAAACCTATGAGACAGGATCAGCATCGATGTTCCTGCAGCACTCCTTGTACCTTCTTATTGAACTGGACACAGCGGATATAGGTATTGGCAGCAAAGATTGATCGGTCGTCCTCAGTAGGTAACAAACTTTCCCATCCATTGAGAAAAGTCTCTCATGAATGATAGTAGGCGTCAGTTAGCATGCTAAATTCTCAATTATACACATCTGTGAATTTAGTAAAGGTTTGAACCCGTGTGAAATTCATTTCATGCATGAATGACAAACAACTCTGCTTTTCACAAGCTGTTAGATGCTAATGTCTGTCTTGTGGATTTACAGCGAACTGAATACAGTAGTGAATAGCATATAAGCCTACGCTTCTATTCGGATTTAAAGCCGTCCAGCAAAGTGCATAAAAGAAATCTCTTTTACTTTATGACTTTTTGCCTTTATAGGATCGTGTGGACGGACAGCAAAGCAGAAGGACGTGACAGATTGATCCAGTCTGTGTGGAGACTCATGCACTGAGACATAGCAAGTAAAACTTTAAACCTTTGCTTGACCACGACAAACCAAGATCACATGCATCTCTATCTGGTCTTTAATGCTGCTTTATGATGGGATAACCTGATAAAGATTTAGATTTTCTCCTCCAACTCTTTCTTTTTTCAAACCATTTTTTATAACGGCCGTCTTGGTGTCTGTCTGTGTCTGTGTTACATGGGTACCATACCACTCAATGCTTGGGGTCACGTTGTTGCCTCGGATTTGAGAAAGTAACTTCAGTTGTTTCTCCTTTCGACGCGTTTCTATTCCACCAGATGAAAAACTGCGTGCAGATGTGACAGGAAAGGATTCAAATAACTAAATTGCTTGAATTTTCTGTCATTCTACGTTTCTGGCTACTTCTTGTCCCCCACATTAGTCTCCAAGGACACATGCTGCTGACATTTGATAAAACTGGCACGTAGTTATTAAATTAATTAAAGCTCTTCTGTTGCAAATATACATCTTGTTATTTGCGTGGAATTATTAATGAAAACCAAAGTACAATTTGTATTGTGTTGTGTTTTTATGTGAAACTGTGATTTAAAATGACACATGACTTTTAGACATGAACTGCATCCAGTCAACCAATGAGGTAATCGTATTCCCAAAAAAATAAAATCTGTCATTATCTTTTCAGCCATGTTGTTCAAAACTGGTATATGACTCTTTTTTTTTCTGTGAAACAAAACAACATATTTTGAGAAATGTGTCAGTGGTCAATGTGGGACAGTCTGCGTTCTTCAAAAAAAATCTTCTTTTGTTCTCTGCAGAAGTAAAAAGTCATACAGATATGGAATGACATGAGGGTGAGTAATGGAAGAATTTTCGTTTTTGGGTGTTCTATCCCTTTAAATTGCCGCATTTCAAGTGAAGGGGCGGAGAAATATTTTCTCCAGGGACTTCATGGATCATGAAAGGGGTTTGTTCCGGTTAAGTACTTTAATTAATTAATGATTCATTAGTGTTGATTTAACACCAAATTGATTCTAAATTCAGAAGCGAGGCCCTCTCATTGATTTTTATAACTCTTGGCTTTGAACGTGTGTGTGCATGAGTGAGTGAGTGAGTGAGAAAGAGAGAGAGAGAGAGAGAGAGAGGGGGGCTCAGTTTTAATTTCATTTTATCAATGTTAAAGTTATTTAATTTTAGCATAATTTATGTTTTCCACCCTTACAGCAGCAAAAATGGTTCCAGCAGTGTATGAAGACACGCACTAGAAACTGCACCAAGTAGCACCAACAGAACTTGAGTTCTATTGTCAAACTCAACACAGCTGCAGTACTTATAGTCAATAATAAAATGTGCTATTAATGTGTCATTGCGGCTCCATTTAGCCGTTGATCGTGACAAACATCAGTTTTGGCAGCTTTGGGACATTTATGATGCATCTGTATGGAAAACTATAGCCACCGGATTTGTCTACATTTCTGCAATCTTACATTCAACGATTTTGAGGCCATTTAGGTCAGTGGCGCTCAGAATGTCCAGCAAAACATCAATCAGCTAAGGGTCTAAGTGTCTAGAGCCCTCTTTGATTCTTTGAAGAAGCGTATGTGTGTGTGTACCTATGTAATTAAATTCCCTGAAACTTCAAAACACCCTGTTATTTGCAGCGAAGAGGAACACATATAAATAAATAACTCGACTCGCAATTAAATGTTACTTCTAAAAAGTTATTTTTATAAGACATGAGAGCGAAATGCTAATTGTGTTTGGATTAAAAAAAATACAATTGCGAGACTCAGTTATCCCTTTGAGGATAAGCAGCAAAAGTGAGATGACAGCATGCTGGCAGCTATTAGAGTGTCATATTAAGAGAGTTTCTCTCTGCTTGGTGACACCCCCTACTGTGATAGAATTAAACCGTAATGAGTTAGTATCTTCTTTAGCTTGTATTTAGGTTACGAGTCACCTGAACTGTAAAACTCATGTGATGGAATGTCCAAATGCTGTGTCTGAACCCTACCTCGAACTCTTCTCCATCATCCTTCTCCAAGACTCAGCGTATCGTATGCTTTGATAGCAAATAGAAACGCTGTGGGAACAGAGAGGTTTGCTACAGAGAAATAAAAATATATAATAATGCTAATTGGATTGTCATCTCTTCTCTGCAGATGAAGAATGGAGTGGTGGCCATTAATGTCCTTTCGACTGCTAAAGGGGGAATTACTGCCAGCTTGAATTTTCTCTAATGTAATGCTGCTGTTGGTTCTGATTTGATGCACAATACCCTCTTTTCATATTTGCAAGAAGCCACTAATTCAAAAAACAAACGCAACAACGGCACCGTTATCGCCACGATACTGTCGTGTGCTTATGTCTGCATGCCGCATGATAAATGGATTTACCGTAGAATGAAAACAAAATGGTAAATTAATTACTTTTCGTATATACCTAGACAGATTATATATTAATCCCACATTAGAGATGTCCTGTCAAAAATGTAATCAAATTAACAGCATGTTATGCCAATTAATCACGATGAATCCCTTATTACCGTTTAAAGTCCCCAAATGAAGATAATTTTTGAACATTATTGTGACATTATTGTGCTAAAGACATTGACACTAAAAGACATTATTGTGCCAGACAAAAGCTTTATACTGAATAAACAACATGTGCCTATGATTGCATATTATTGTTATTGAGTTCCATAATGTTTAATTTACAGCAATCCGACTTTATATTTCATGTACTAAATCTTCAAACGTCACATGATGTCCAACTGACATTTTCTGCAAATCGTACATGGCAGCTGAAATTATAAATCATTAGTATAAGCTTACACTGTAAAAAAACAGTAATTTTACAGTTTTATCAAGAAACCGCAATTCTGTCAAAATACACCAATAGACGGCCAATTTACAAATCGGGCATAAAATAACATAAAACATGCAAATTTGACAAAACCGTACACATTGTAATACAAGGCTTTCATAAGAGAAACCATCTGCCGTATTGTTTGGGTTAATAGACGGTTTCAGCAGTAACAACATAAACGTTATGCGGCCTGAACTTAACTTCTGGTAAACCTTTGCAAAACACCAACAACTGTTGTGTATTTCATTGAACACAATTAATATACAATAAAATATGAAATCAAATGAATAAAATCTAAACTGAATATGAAATAAACTGTTATATTTTAACCCAACACAGACGGAAAGTTAAGTTCAGGCCAGCCACATGTGTGCGATGAAACTGTAAATAAACAAATGCAGACTTGAGTTGCACCAATGTCTTAAACAACTGAATATGGTGAATGCACGCATTGCACATCTCCTCAACTATTTTATTTTAAATAGTTACAGTACACTTGAAGTGTCCT
Source organism: Barbatula barbatula (assembly GCF_947034865.1). Classification (NCBI taxonomy): domain Eukaryota; kingdom Metazoa; phylum Chordata; class Actinopteri; order Cypriniformes; family Nemacheilidae; genus Barbatula; species Barbatula barbatula. The sequence continues at coordinate 20,258,449 of NC_136771.1, forward strand.
TATTTGTCAACTCAATATGACGATGTGATTAATTTTGTCTGCAGTACATTACGGTTCGGAAAATAGTTTGAGCCTAGAATTACTAATTGAATGCTTTTTGACAACCAATCAAACAAAAGCGGTTTTAATGAAGTTAGTTCACCAATAAATGTATCCGAAGTTTGCCGGAAACGGTCTGCATTATTGTCTATGATGACAGCTAATTTAGATAACATCCCTAAAAAAACCGTGCCTTCCAAGAAAAATGTCAAAAACGTTATCGCCGAGCTCTCTCCTTTGAAGTTAAATAAATATGTTGGTTCCGATATTGGATTGAATTTAATTAGATCGGCGGATCTCCAGTCGGTTTTAATAACGAGGATTACAAGCCCCCTTCACCACCTACCCACAGAAAGCGGGAAAAATAATCTAAGACTTAAATATTCCTTCCCAGATGTCAGAAGAGGGAGAGAACTCTGACTGAAGGGGACAAAGAGAGGACACAATCTGCTGAGACTCGCACAATTGCCTCAAGAGAGGTATCATAAACTGCAATAACAAATAACAGCCGCGCATGCAGCACGCACACACGCAGATCCAAACACTCCTCTGCACTAAACCTTGAGGACATAATGCTCAATTTGCAATTAGAAGCGAAAACCGGTAATATAAACAAACATATGATTCGTCTAACTTTGAGGGATGCGTACAGACCACACGTGCACAGCGTTGGGTAACAGCTCAGTTTATTTCTCTTCGGTCACATGTGCAACGTGTTACAGTATAAAGAGCGGCTGAATTCATGCAGTGAACTCTGAAGAACACCGACTTTTCCTTTCACTGCACGATTTCACTTAATCAGGAAGCTGAAAGAGAGAGAAAGATATGCGAAATGTGTGAATGATAAAAGTCTTCGCTGACTGGAAATGACATCAACACAGGATTGTTAATTGACAATTTCAAAGGGTCATGCACTTGACTTGCTACTATTACCAGTAGCTAGGAAAATTCTCCCTGCTGTACTATGTACTGTTTATTATTTTGCATATTGTTACATAATTGAGAGTCAAACACAAAACTCAACAGGACAAACTTGGTTGGACTTTATTAAATCACAAAACTATTTTCCTTCAGAAATTCCGCCAGTAATCATTGGGTGAAACATGGCTTTGCAATAAATCTGAGCAAGATGTCCAAGAAGAAAGCAAATGGAGTCATATTTAATTTTACGTTGACTTTTAATTTGAAAAATGTATCCCAGCAGTTCGATTTAACCCTGTAGATGAACATTTCTTACCTGTAAGGATAGCCGTGATATTTTGATCTGAAGATGGAGAGAAGGAAGCTAAAGAAGAACACTACTAAACCAAGCCCAACGAGACAGATAACTGTAAAGAGAGGAAATAAGACAAGCAAACACACATTGAGTTTTCCTATCACGATGAGCCAAAAAAATGCTAACATTGATCAAACCTAATTAGAATGCAGCTGTGGTCTTTTATAATGGGATTAAGCCGCTGGTGAAAATCTCTTTTCATGAACTTTGATCTGAGAGCTAATCCCAAACAGGCATCTTAAATGAAGCTATTACTAATGAATGAAACAATAATCGCTACTTAAATGCTTATAAAAAACACATCGTCAGCTGTTTTTTCCTGCGAGGAGAGAGTGTCCAAAATATGATAACCTGATGCATCAAATTATAAGGTGACTTTGAAGATTAGTCAATAATGCATTAAACAGTGCGAGACTGAAACAAAATCACAGTGTCTTATTTTGACCTAAATAGTTCACACAAAAATAAAAAAGTTTATATTACTTACACACTCCTTCATGACTCATTTTATTATGCAGAACACCGAAGAAGATATTTTGAAGAATGCTGATAACCAAACAACAATGGAGCGTATTGACTTCAAATGTATGGATGCAAAACCACTAAGGCATTTTAGTAAAACAGGTTTTGAACAAGATAATGGTGAAAAAAGGAAGACAGAACTTTTATTTTTGTGTGAAATATCCTTTATAAAAACACAGTGATGTATCATGGTAAAGTAATAGGAGGTATCAAATGGTAATACTGTGGTATTTTGTCATAAAGGTAGGTGACAATAGAACGGTCAACATTTTTTAACATCACAATTATAAGGCACAAATTGATATAAATTTATAAACAAGTGCTTTGTCTTGTAGTTGTCTGAGGATTCTTTATTATTACGCAGTATTTTCATCACTTTTTTCCATTCACTAAAACCGCCCTGCGGTGTGACAAATGAGCTTTTACAAGTACAAATATTCCACGTAGTTGCTTAACTAATGAGGTCATAAAAACGTCTAACAATAACCAAATCGCTAAAATGTTTTTTAAAAATAGTCATAGATGAAGTACAGCTTGATGCAACGCAAGCAGCTACTACAAGTACGTGTACCGCGGTATTAAAGCGTTGTGTCATCATTTACTCTTGTCATTTCAAATCTGTACGACTTTCTTCTGCAGAACGCAAAAGAAGATATTTTTAAGAATGTTGGTAACCGAATAATGGCGCTTGCCATTGACTGTTGTACGGACACAAAACCAATGCAAGTCAATGGGTAAATGGGATCTTTTGTGTTCAGGAGAAAGAAGAAGAAAGAAAGTCATACAGGTTTCAAATGACGAGAGTAAATAAAGAACTATCCTTTTAACACCGTACACAATGAAACTTCAAAGACATTGTCCAAAGATGTATAATCAACACCTCAAAGAATGTAATTCCATGGTACAGTACTATAAGCGAAAGCTCACGATTAAAGCAAAAGGTGCATACGTGAGAGTCTTTTGTGTAACTAGTAAACATTAAAGTGTGACACAATGGCAGCTGCTGTTTAGATGAATGAGAAGCTAATCAGAGCTTAATCAAAGTCTGTTAACCTCTTCAAAAGAGGGGCACCTCCAATTACACCATACTGCCAGCAGCTCTCCTCTCCAGATTAGTCATACAGAAACAGCCTCTTATACACAATACACACACGAAGCAGGCTGGCCGTACGCAGTTCATCTATTTCAAGTTCCCAAATGTATCCAACTTCGCTTTTAAGTTTGTTGGAGACCTTCGCACGTTGGAGCCCATTATCATTTCAATTACATATTATTACGGAAAGCTTTCCCAGAAGATGAGCCATACGGCCGTTTCCCGAAAGGATTCCGCGTTGTGCGATAATAGTTAACGTTAAGAACTGAGATGTGACATTCAAACGGCGCTAAACATTTATTTTCAGGGTCGTCCGCTTCGCGGGGGTAACAAATGCGACGTTGCGTTGCGCTGAGGTCGCGTATGGCTGACTTCCTGCGACGAGCAGCTTGCTGTAAATGTTATTGAGGCGGTGTTTGATACCGAACGCTTTCTATTCTTGACGATCTTCATTTAGCATATTGTTAAAGGTTTTTTAAGGAAGTGTTTCCATGACAACAGCTGGGTTTGATCAACCACCGACTGTGCCAGTATTTTTACTTTGCATAGCAGCAATTAACATTTTAAGTCACCAGAGGTTCCAGTTTGTTATCTAGCTCACGCTAGCTTATTGAAAGCACCACACTGAGTGAGCTAGTACGCCTTTTGATAAAAGTAACAATTCAATACGCTCAGTGCTCTCATTCCGTGTTGTACCTTTATATTTTGCTCAATGAAATTGTAAAGGACGGATTATGAGCCTCCATTCAAGGGTGTTTGGCAAACAGATGGAAGGATAGAGTAAATAATGCTCTATGTTATTACTGCTTGCATATACTTTTATTGAGTGGCTGAGGTCTGTGATCATTTTTATGACCATAAAATGCAAGTTTATTATATTGCCGCATTGGCATTCGTGCATCAAACATCTGGACCATCTATCTGATACAAATCCATCAGACGCCAGCTGTGAGCAGTTTAGAAGCACATGCTTATTTTATTCTTATTCTTTTATAAAGAAGACCAGGGCTTGTCACAAGGGCTATATGTCAGTAATCATAAAAAATGCACAAATGTTCGTTTTCTCCGGGTTTTGCAATAATGTTGTCTTAAAGTAATAAAATGTTTGTGAATTCAATTCTCAAAACAAAATTATTTTTGTTATAACTTTTTTATTACATGTCATGGACTGTCATGTGTAATATTATACAGTTTATGAATTACAGTTTATTGGACAAAACAATGGTTTTATAATAAATGTTTACATTTTTGCTGTTTAATGAATTTGGTGGGGTAAGTCATACAATGTAAAAAAGAACACCTTACACATGTCACATTACATCAATGTGTTCCGCGTAAAGTGCATTTTTTTCAAGGTTAGCAAAAGATTAAACAGTGTAGTCCTGAAATGAGTAATTTTCCTCTTGTAAAAAGTGCAAAAAATACTCGAGACCTCCTCTGTACTAGCTTTCTGGACATTCATAATGAGTTTTATTACCACTTAAAAACAATTGTCTGATTTATGGTTTAACATGCCATTTATTCTTGTCAGAAGAGTTTCACTTTACTTTTACAAAATTACGCTTATGATTTTAAATATACAGTTCTATGCAAAAGACATGTGTTTTCACCCCCCCCCCCAAAAAGGTATTAAGCTGATTATCTTTGCAGGTAAGTTTCTTCAATCGCCTTGGAAACTTTGCTACAGTTCTTCCCTATTTAGTCTGTTTCAGTTTATTCTCTTTCTTTATGTAATAGACACGTCTCAAAGATGGTGACACCAGATCTCTGTGTGGAGTGCCGGCTGTTGTCACACTTCTTGTGCACACATCTTACTGGAGTATTATGGATAATGACAAAATAAATCTTTGGAAATCCTACTGACCCACTGTGTGTATGTATATAATTACTATTTATAAAAGCTCTATAAAATATAATACAATATATTACATAGTTATAATAATATAATATTTCACATATTGAGTCAAAACAACTAACACAGATTCTCACTCTTCCAGTTTGACCACTTCAACTATGTTGGAGAAGCCAATAATCATTATAATCTCATATGATGTTGTATTACATAGTCATTCAAAGCACACTGTTACTGTATATTGGTAGTAACAAACATTACTTTTTTCTGTTCATTTATTTCAAGCTAACCACCTTAATGTAACTCCAGAGTCCAGAAATGTTTTACATAAATGTGAAAATATACAGTGCTTAAATATCTACTGTAACATTGCACAATTTTTAGACATGGACAAATACTTCTTGCCATCGGCATAAACAGTAAAAACATTAAAAGCACTGCTTACGGTACATTTAAAAACGATTATGTGAAGTATTGCAGTTTGTTGCCCATGTCTTAAATATAGTTATTTATTTCTCTGAGAGAGCCCAAGAATATGTTATATTTAATATATATTTCATGCGTTCTGACTTCTTTACAATGATAAATGTGCTGTCTTCTCATGCTTGACATGGTCAACTAGTCAAAAAACGAGTATTTCTATGCTTTCAGAATGTTTTTTTCGAACATGAAAATCCGTTTTGTTACAACTTTCCTTAGTCCCTACGGCAAGGCCAAAGAAAAAACCCGCCCACAAATCAACCGACGAGTGATAGGAAGATCGCTTACCATCAAGATTGGCTGCACTGCGTAAAGATTGGATGCGCTGTGGGCATAGTGAGAGAAGTTGCGATAGTGAGAGAAGTTGATGTGTGTTTGTTTGTCCACTAAAAGATGCCGGACATGAACCGAATGCGGTAGGTAAAACGGAGTCATATGTTTGTGTTTTGTTGGCAATGGGTGCTTTAGTCCCCCCCCTGCACGGTATGTTTTCGGATATAATCGTACAGCTGTATCAGTCTTTTATAAATGTGATCAAACTAAAGACTCTACGGATATTTGAAGGGTGCGATACTATTCTGTAAGCACTGAAGATTAACATGAAATATGCAAAAAATGTCTGAGTTATGGCCATCGTAATCCTGGCATCGTATATTTATTTACAAAGAGAGCATGCATGTGCATATGACTCACGCCGGGCACAACTCATCAGTCAAAACCTATTACTCAAACCCCATCGGATAAATCAGTCAGTGTGCCCTTCTCGTGTACCTCCAGTGGGTGACAGAGGGTCGCCCAGCAGTGCCTACAGTGCAAACATCTGCCTCAGCGGCAGGGCATTCCTTCTCCTCTCGCACCCCAGGGAAAGTGCTTCAAGATGGGCACTGAACCCTCCCTTTATCCCTCTCTGTCGTCTTATACTTCAGCTCACGATTTTCTCTTTTCAGTTGAAACTTGGACTAAACCAAACTAAAGTAAATAAGTGTAACCTCACATTTCTTCATTGCTCTCATTTGTAATAACATAAAGCAGCCCTGCAAATATATCTGTATAGCAAAATACAAGTTGGCACATTTTCTCGTCAATTCCTAACATAATCTATTCATCCTTCACTCTCATTCTCTTTTAAATGACCTGCTGCCCATTGACTCAAGCACTCGAAACCTTTTCAGAGGCTGACTGATGAGATTATTATAATGTAGATTTATATATACCTAATGGTCAATTAACAGTGACAGGTGTAGGAAAAGCCCTGCGCTGGGCGGACGAGGTGGCACCGCTGGTTTAATTATCCACTGAGCTAAGGTGACCTCTGACCCTGGTATGGCGGATGACGGCCACTGCAAATTCAGGGGGCCCACGGGAAAATGTGAGCCTCAACCTCTGGAGAGGGCAGGTTAAGAAGGTATGTGTCGCTAAAAGCACTCGCTAATTAAACTCTAAAGAATATACAATTATTTTAATAGGCATTATTCTGACTGTCTAGATTCATATTTCTGTAAGTACATTTTAGACATTAACATAGAAATTTTCATTAAGATGTCAAGCAGTGGTGCTCATGTAATGTAATGCTGATGGAGATGCAGCTCTGATTCGGGCCTGTAATGTATTGATTCCATTTTTAAGGAATTCCTTTTAAAATTTTTGGACCCCAAGAAATAACCAATACATACTACTATAGGTTAATCTCCACAATACTTCCAAAAGCATCCGAAAAGAACATACATCCATAATAAAATGATCCATGTGTCTTGTGACAAAGTATCTGTCATGATCCTGCCTCTCCTTGTCTTGGTTTTCGAGTCTTGTGGCAGGATCATGTCAGTCCCATGTGTTTTGTGTGGAGAAAGAGCATTGTTTTGGTTTGACAAGCCATGCTCTCTCTCCGGTGTCACGTCCTTTAGTCCCGCCCCCTTGTTTCCCCGGTTAGCGGTCCATTAGTGTTAGTCTTGTCTCCAGCCCTGGTCCATCTTTCCCTTAGTGTTTCAGTCCCCTCACCTGCCTCGTGCAATCCTCCTGTTAGCTTTCCCTTAGTGTTTCATCCATGTCACCTGTGGCCACTCTCCCTGTGTCATCAGTCCTTGTTAGTCTTTCCCTTTATCAAGCCCCAGTTTCCCTCTGTCCCTTGTCGGTTCATTTTGCACACTTTGCATATTTACCCTTCGTCTGTCTGGATTACCCGTGTTCCTGTTCCCTAGACTCAAGTTTGTGGACTTAGTTTGTTATTCTTAAGACCTTGTTTGTTTTGTCCCCCTTGTGGGAAGTTTTAGTTTTCAGTCTTGTTTGTGTTCATGTTTTCCCCATCGAGGGTCTTTGTTTTGAAATAAAGTCTTGTTGTTCGACACATGTCTGCCTGCGCTTGGGTTCTGTCCACAACCATAACAGTATCATAAGAACTAGTAATGAGAGACACAAGAACCAATGAGATTTGAAGCCAAAAACATGTCATTTGAATTTAGCACTCTTGAGTTTCTTTTGATTCAATTTTACTACAAAAGTGGAAAATAAAAATATTCTGACATAAACCTATAATTTGTGTAGAATATATACTGTATATTTTAGTGTTTATATATCATTATATATTATATAGCATTCAGAACAAACAGCGATATAGATCTATTGATATTTGAGGCTAACCTAGCTAGCTGTTTATCCATTGGTGTTTTATTTTAATCTCTTGGACTCTTTTTGCACACCTCTTTGTGATTTTTGGAAATAGTTGGAAAATAGTTCCCCCAAAATTAAATATCCGTCATCACCCTCATGTCAAATGAGTATTTCTTCTGTGAAACAGAAATTAAGATATTGTCAATGGAAGTCAATGTGGCCCAATGTTGTTTGTTTACCAACATTCTTCAAAATATCTTCTTTTGTGTTCGGGCGAAGAAAGAAAGAAATACAGGTATATAAAGGCATGAGGATGATTTTTAGGTCAACTATCCCTTTAAGCCACGCTTCAAATTGTGCGAATGTCATTATTTTTCATTTCAAAAATATATAACGAAGTGACTTTTGGAACATTCCCACAGTTAATATAAAAAGTTAACCTGTGGTTACTCTGCAACACATGTCTAAACTCAAGTCAATTGACATAACGTATCTACTTGAATTGCCATTTGGTTAAAAGAAATAGAAAACGATGGAGAATAGTGAAGCTAATACAACACACATTGTTTTCTCGGAAAATGTGGCTTAACAATCCGATTCAATTCTGTTGATTTGAATGGGTTCAATTTGGCCTACAATTATGGTCAAAAGGCAACGAGATTAATTCTGCAACAGTATTAATTCTATTTTCACTTCAATTAAAACTGATTTGGGGATTTGAGTGGAATGATGGCAGTGTAAAAAAATGACCTGTGCACCGAATGTAAACCGTGCTACATATCCATGACTGCCAAAACTCATCAGGTCTAGTAGTGACACAAGCACCCTCTTCCACACACATAGAAATAGCAGTTTACACAATTATCCCCTCACACACACACGTGCGCGCACACACACACACACACTAATTATAATCATTTGTTTCCCTGCGTTTTACACAAAGGGCTCTTTTCTCTTTCTGTTAGGCCCAAATTCAGAAATAAAAAGCACTTAATGCGAGGCCAGAAAGTAACTCAACATTTACATATTACCCATAATTCAAGCTATTAGCATATCAAATCCTGTGATGCCGGCGTGATAGTGGGTTGGAGGCCATCATATTAAGTGGTCTCCACAGCTAATGCAGTGATAATGCATGGAAAGCCATTTGCGGCGTTTTGAAACGATGTTCGTTGTTTTGGGAACCCCTTAGAACTGCTTCCAAGGAGGATTGCAGGGAATGTGACGTCAGGTTCCCAAAAGAAAAGGCCTGGAATCAGTACACGTGCCCATGCGAACCTTAACCCGTGTGCAAGACGCAGACCCGTGCTCTTTTATCAGCAGGCGAACACACTTTAAACACGATGAAATACACAAACTAAGACACGCCATTGTGTATGCAGAGGAAAAATAGACTTCTCTTGATCATTTTATGCCTCAAAGGATATTGAGACCATGACTACGGAAAGCTTCGAACTTATTGACGCGTGTTTGCGCAAATTCAAAATGCTCTTTTTAGGAGAATGGTAGAGGTGTCTGCCCTTGCAAAGATCGCTGCCAAAATGGAAGACGCAAATACGTTATGCGTGTACTAGAGGGCACTGGGTGGTTGCTAGGGCATTACTAAGTGTTTGCTTTACAGACCCAGGGGTTGACCCAGGTCAACCCCGTGTGTCTGCTGTCTGGTTTAAGGGCCACATTCAATGTAAGCTATGAGATTTTGTTTATTCAGTCTTATCCAACAGGTAAATATTGTGAGTTTCAGGGAAGGCGTCACCTCACCTCAACCAGAAGTGCTATGATTTATGTCTGTGTGATCCACATAACCAGTGCATTATGCAACAGGTTTAATAAAATTTTTAAGGACTGCATCAAAAGAGGAAGAAAACAAACTCACTTCGTCGTTTGCCCACATCTCCCTTGGAGGTGGCAGCTTCGTTCAGAAGAACCATTCCCATGGTGATCGCCGCATCTGTGATGGAAGTTAAGGAAATGGCTTTCTCTTTAAAATACACAGATTCTTAAAAGAACAGTTCATGAAAATAATCCTAATTGACTCATACCACCCGGATGTTCAATATTTCTTTAGCTAAACATATGTCTAGATGTATGATATAAAAAAAATGTGTGTTCACGAAAAGTAAGTAAGATGGCTTAGGGTAAATACATTTTCATTGAGGATTTTCTTGGGTGAACTGTTCCTTTAAATCATGCTTACCTGTGTAATAAAAACATCCCTTAATCTGTCATTTCAGTAAACACAATGAAAACACAAGACACTCCTTAATTCTGAGCACACTTCATTGGGATGTCTTCTCCAGCCTGGGGTGAAGTGGCGATCGGTGAGGGGTAGAGGGACAAACGCTACAGGTTGTAGTGGTAGTTGCTAGAAGCTCCTTTTTTCTCTTTACCAGCGGCTGAATTAGATTATAGCACTATGATGTGCCCATCAGACACAGTCAAGAAACCTCCCGTACTTACAGTGGAAGTTCACACAGAGATTGATGTTCAAAAGGACATGCCCAACGATTTTTGAACTGCGGCAGCTAGATGGATTTCGACCACCAACTCTCAACGACTACAGTTTTTGCTTTTGTAAAAACAGCAATTGAATTGTGGCCAATTACTGTTTGGTTACAAGCATTCTTCCAAATACCTTTCTTTGTGTTCATCAGAACAAAGAAATGTATACAGACTTGGAACAACTTGAGTGAGGACATGAAGACGGAATTTTTTTATTTTGGAACAAAACTGTTCCTTTGAAATTGTAAATCAGTTTAAGTAGACCAAAAAAGTTTAGATAAAAGCTTTAGCATTGATTAAAATATACAATATAACATTTATGTTTTAAGCCGGTATTCAGAAAACAGAAATTTTGATTACCATATACTGAATCTTCTACTCAACTGCAGCTGTGTTCTGAGACCTTCCACCTTCTCACGCCTGTATCTATGATGCTAAGGCATACAACCTGTGGGCTGTAGCCTTAAGCACTTTCAGATAAATCCTACGCTTGGATCTGAGCTTCTGAAATAATAATGACTATACTGAAGAACCATGCTGCCTTCTATTCAAAGTGGGATTTTTCTTTTTGATATTTCCAACTTTCAAACATATTGGTGTTCCTATTGCCAAGTGCTTGAAGGATGGAGCAAAATATCATTTCATTTGCCTAAATTTGATTGTTTACGTTTTCTTTACTCATGGAGCACTAAACGACAAAAAAATAAGCTGGGCCTGGTGCGTACTTACCTCGAAAAGAGAACGTATTTACAAAGACACATCCTAAATCCCACAACGTTTCAGAAAATAAACAGATCTGTGTTAAAAAATGTCAGTGGGTTATTAAGTTTCACTTCATTTACAGAACAATGCGACATGTTTATTGTGCCCAGCGAGGTTTTATGGCAAAGGATACTTAACAGAAGAATAATGTGAGATTCAGCCACAAACTGAGCCTGACTGCTGCCGTGGATATAGCTCTGAAAAAGACAGAGATAAAGAGAGAAAAAATAAGACAAATAAGCAGACAATAGACCTTTCAAGCTGGGCTTTCACATGGTCCCGTGGATGTCAGACACTGTGGCTCTGGGATAAGTACGCCTTTGTATTTATGATGCCAGAATGAACCTACACACACACACACGCACTGACATTTCCTTTAAAAACGAATAAATAAATAAAAGCATCATTCCGTTCAAGGTCAGATAAAAGAAAATAGTCAAAGAGTATTCATATAAAAAAGATCTATAGGTCAGGGCAGATGCTTGGAGAGATGAATGGAATATAAACAAAACTAAAAAGAAATGTTGAAAGTGAATGACAAAAGCTACATTGGATAAGTGAAGACCATCACTTCACGCCTTTGTTAAATCATCTGCATTATCAAAACATTGGTGTAAAAGCATTGTGACACAAGCAAGATGCTGCTTCATGTGTGGCTGAATCACGAATCTGCAGGAACAGCGCAGACAATCTCAAAGAAAGAAGTTGAACGCTTGGTTTCCACACGTGAAAGCTTCAAGCAGTTTGAACTGATAAAATCTGTCAGCGCACACGGATAGCATTGTTAGCATTGATAGCTCACGCTGTTTATAGCCTGAAGGAATTCCTCTTCGCAGTGAAACATAAAACACGCTATTTATCCGAAATTAAGGCTGTATAAACATTTAACAGGTGACTTTTTTCGTTTGCCAAAGTTATGAGAAGCATGGCTTGAAAAGACCTTGAATTTTTTTGTCAGAACTACTGTTCTTTTATTGATATAAATCTGTTTCAAGGCTAAACAGTTCACTTTAGTTTTTTCAGCAAATGGTGGCTTTTTACATTGAAAAAACTGTAAACGGTTCCCTGGGCTACTTGACAGAGTAGGTCTATGTGTGTTGGGTGCATTTTTTCTCAAAGCTGAGCTTCACTTTATACTCCAATCGCACTGATGCAACACGCAAACACACATTTTAATGCATCTTTAATACAATATTTCAATAACTTAATAATAGTTCGCATTCCTGTATCTCAGTGGTTAGAGCAGGGCGCAAGGTCAGGGTATTGCACATAGTCAGAAACAAATGTATAGTCCTTGGATAAAAGTGTCTGCCAAATGCATAAATATAAATAAAGAGCAAAGATGGCAATTGCTTAAAGTTGGACATCCCTTTGGGTTGCTACGGAACGTAAATAAGAATTACAAAGGAGTGTTATAAAAATAAATACATGGAAGGATATTAGGATCTGAGTTTCTTAAAAGCGGTGTGTATATCTGATCACTGAAAAACTGAGAACAGACATAAATCTGTTTCAAATAAAAAATTTTCATTGTATTTGCTTCATTTGACTAATTTCCCATTCTTCAAAACATATATTACAATTGTGAATTATGTTGCGTATTCTTATCAGATGCAGAAGAGAATGGTATGAAAAGCATGGCATTTTTCCACCGGTATGATAACACCTGTCAAATCTGTTTCAGATGAAGTCAGACTGAGCATTGCGAATGCAACTAAAATGATTCAATAAACTCTGCTCGGTTTATTCTATCATCACTTTGTCTCCTGCCTGCTGTTCTTCCACTACATCTGTGTATCTGCCTCATGGTTGAGTAAAAGTGTTACTGTAAATACAGAGCTGGCTATCTTCAAGTAGCATACAAGATTAGAGAGGTCTAGTACGAGTATTGAACCGAATCGAACCATAGAACCTTCTGGAAAATAATGCAGTTCAACTAAAACACATATTTTTCACGTTATCCGTTACACACAATTCTTTGACAATTTCTTCTTTAAATCATAAACCGTCTGTTTTCATAAATAACATCATCTGACCTTCCTCTCACTGCAGACTTGGCAACCCTGCTGCTCCATCTGCAGGATCTAACATTTACGTATAGTCATAATTAATAATTTGTGTCATTTTATTTTAATTTTGAAAGAATGCCGTACATAACAATGCTCTCTAGTATGTTCATCTCTGCATGCTTTAGTAAAACATTTTCATAATACATCTAACCAAAAACCAGCTTAAAAGACTGATTGATTTGAGTAAAAAGTCCTACCGGAGGGAAAATAAACCTTTGTTATGCTCTAAATCTCTAAAACAGAACTTGACTCGAACTCGGCGACAAGAAAGCACACGGACCCGAATGCTGCCGTAAGCAGCTTTGTGGTATTGAGGCCATTGTCACTTGGAGGCAAAAAGACAGAAAAAGAGGGATATGAAAGGTTTTGAAAGGGAGGGGGCCATTAAGGAGAGGATATGAACAAATAGGCCACTGCATTTATCATTGTCACGTCACCTGTCACCTGAGGGTTAACGCATCTTGCTAACATTTAAACACAGTCACTGCAAATTTTCATATTAAGGAAAACAGCATTCATATTAGAAGCACTTTTAGAGCCAACTTCGAGACACTATTATATTATTCTACATGCGTATCGGATCTGCGTAGTGGGCATGAATGGTGTCCTTATAATCAATCATTTGCTGCTTTTAGAAAAAAAAGGCTTTTCAGTTATTTGGAAACTTTGTATGTTAAGTGTCTAGGTTCTTTATACAAGGTTCCTTTATAAAGACATTACCTAATTGCAATCTGTGGGTGGGCAGGTTCAGGTAAGTTCACTAAACCACTAGTGTTTGATTCAATAAAAGAGAAATAACACAACAAAACATACAAATTTTATAAATTTAACATATAAATTAAGACGTTGAACACACAATGTTTAGAAAATACAGTCGACAGTGTAATGCTGCATTATTTGTTGTTAAATGCGATTTACAAATATTAAATAACAAAAAGTGTGAATGAAGAGTTGTGATAAATTGTGATTCAGTAGTCAAGTGACAAGTGTTGTTGTGTAGTCACATGCTTTCATACACTGTTAATGTTCATTTATGCACTATTGACATCTGCTCTGGTTTTTTAGGCAATACGTTGACCACTCGTACCCATGATGCGCTGGGGTCAGTATTTGATGAATCATGACACATCATCACATTTAGTGTTGATGTGTAGATGTGTAGGTGCATTAGGATGATTCTTAACACCCACATGCGTTTCATTTAATTAATTCATTTTGACTCATGCACAAAGTTAAGAAAGTGCATCGTCAATTCAATAAATGTTTTGACTTCTGTAGCTGTTCTGAATATTAAACTGTGCAATATGTGGACAATTTACGACAATTAAATATTATTAGACTCATTTGGATTTAGCCTCTGTTCAACGAGGGAAACAAATCAACACCAAAAACAAGTGCACAGCATACAGTATAGAAATCAGCTTTCCAAACCGAACAGGAATGATGTTGGAAATGAGTGCATTTCTGGGACAAGAAAGATCCCTCAATTGTAAGCAAACAACACAGAAAAAAATGGAATAAATAGTCTTTCACCAGAACTGTGTGGTTTGTGTATTCCATTGACATCTTTCAATAGTGTCCAAGTTAGGATACATTAGCCTATCAACACATTAATGTTGACAATATGAAGGTAAATGCTGAAAACATATTATGTGGTGAGAACATTAATATTAAAAAAGAATTTTCCAGGAGCAAGTGTATGAAATTTAGCGACACCTAGTGGTGAGGTTGCGCATTGTAACCAACGGCTCACTCCACCCCTTCCTATTGAAGCACTTCGATGGCTGACGCAGAACTAAAATGTTGTCACGTTTTTACTTCTTTGCTTAAGGAGACCACATATTTACAAGGGATGCAACGATACAGCTCACCCAAGGTTCAATACGTAACTGTTTTTACCCACAGTTTTTGGTTCTGTTCGGCTGTGTTCGGATGGCTTGGCACATTAAAGTGTTTTTTTCATTGTTATATGCTTATGTGACAGAAACAACAAAAAATATATACTATTTGTGGCAATTCTCTTTTTTTACTTGACTTATTTTAGTAAAATAGACTTACTTTTTTCTGTTTCAGCAAAAATCTACTGATGTATTTGATAACTTTACACTGGCAGCTCACAGCAGTTCTTGGTTTACTGTTCAACATGTCAGATAAAATAAGCTTCTTTAAAATAACGTAATGCAAACTTGCAATTGCTGTAATGGAAGTAAACAAAGGCACGTTGCACGTTTAACATTGCGAACACTAGCGCTAAATGGGTAATATAATAACAATTAACAATCTGCGCCACTGCCATTACAATAAATTGGAAGAAATGCAACGCTGCTATGCCAGTAGCTGTCCGAAGGGCGCTGTCGTGTTGCAGGCAGCCTCGCTTCACCGCTCGACCACTCGCTTTTAGATATTTACTCGTGGGGATGGGTTTATCCATCTCAGCGCACAGGCATACAGACAAACACGGACAGAAACCGTTCAGAGAGTAATTAAGTGCACGGAAATCATTTTAAATGCAAAACCGGAAAAAAGCACTTGACTTACGCTTATTGAACCGTGGAGGTCATACCGAATGGTTCAATATTATATTGAGAATTGTGGCATCCCGAATATTTATGAAATGCACTCTGTAGAGCAGTTTTTATGATAAATGCATTTAAAACACAAAATAGTATTTTGTAATATGTATTTGATAGCGTTGGTGAAAATATCTTCATATTTTAAACATTTACATTTAGCAGACGCTTTTATCCAAAGCAACTTACAAAGAGTTCAGGGAGCAATAAGCGATATGTCATACAAAGAGTAGTAGTACCATAGGTGCTTTGTATCAAAATACTTAAGTGATTGTGTTTTTGTAGTTTTAAAATACCGCAAAAAAAAAGGTTCTGGCTACATTTAAACATATTTGTCTTAAACATATGGCTACAAAACATATTGATCATTATTGTTGAAATGTAGAAACGGTGTAAGCTTTATAAACCTCGGAAAACATAGTTATGTATATTATATTACATGTATGTCAATAGATGTCTACTTTCCAGTCACTTACATTGTTTTGATACTGCCTCAATAAAAAAATAGTATTTCCTACCACTACTGCCAAAACTGGATAGGACAAAAACCTTTTTGCATATTTGTTTTTTTTAAAAAGACATACTGTGCCCACGATTGTTTAAAATGGAGAAAAAACGAACAAACACCAAAATGGGTGTCGCCAACGGGAGATTTGGTCAGATTTGGCAAACACATGTACAGTCTGAAAATATGTGAGAGATCCCCTCTGTGTAAATTGTTTTATTGGGTTATTACAGAACGTTTAGAATTGGATTCAAGAAATAGATTTAGTCAGAAATGTCTTGGGACGCTTCAGTAAATGGTTTAATGGTGTGTGGGGTTCTTAACAATGCCACTAATTTCCTCAAGAGATCAGCCGACTGTAGTGCCTTGGGAGAATTCATCAGCTGCTGTACTTTTGCGCTTAAAAGCATGACAGAATAATCATTGTGCTTTACTTTTCTTGGAGAGCTGGAATTCACAAAACGTGTTTGTTGGCTTTGATTATTTGCAGATTAAAAGTATTTGTACTTGTTATTTGTTTTGGGCATATTTGTAAATAAAAACCCACTACACGTAGACAACCATGTGTTCAACGTTCTGCAGAACACCAAAATTGATGTTCCACATAACAGACAACTAACCCCATCAAATTATGCATAAGACTACATTATGTTTCCATTCTACCAGCGCAGAGGAGTTTAATCTCAGATTTACATAAATAAATTTGATGTTTATAGTGTGATGCTCTACAGGAGCAAAGGAAATTATATGTAAGGTTTTATATTTCACATAAACAGTAAATCACTAAATGCATCTTCCAACATTTACATGCATGCATTTGACAGATGCTTTTGTCCAAGGGAACTAGCGTTATTATTATTTTTTAAAAGCACCGTTTATGTATTGCCAAAAAAAATGAATCCACGGCCCCATGTACAGTAACATGGCAATAATTAAAATTGTCACTGCAAATCTTCATGTTTTTAGAGCCCACTTTAAAAATGCTTCAAAGTTTGCTGTTTATCAACCTCGAACAATATTAACGACGTGTTACAGCACAAGAGATCAAATTCTTATGTTTAGCAACATAATAACATTTCCCCACGTACCAAGTTTCCAATAAACAACATTACATATGAATTCATCGGCATGCTAATTTTTGGCTCTTTTCTTTTTTTATACCCTTCATTTTCCACTTGAATGGCTTATTTTAATGCTGCTTTCAATCTGTGAAACAATACAAAGCTCTTACTCAAAAAGCCATAGGAACATGCATTGCACATTAACGCGATGACATTAATCCAAATTGCAAATTGCAGCCGCGCGCTAGTCGCAATGACAAATACTTTAATACTCTTTGCACGCTGCCGATTGATCTGATGAATTAAGTGTTATGTTTCCTTTACTCAGACGAAGAAAAGTTGCGGCTGACTGTACTTAGTAAGAGAAGTGAGGAATAAAACACAATCATATTCATAAAGTTCAATGAGTTTACAGTGTCTCTTTTCTTTAACAATTGTTTTAGAGAGTGCATAATGAAGTTGACTTTGAAAACTGTAGGTACTGTCCAATATTGGAGACAATCTAGAAAATGTCAACTTTTGTAAAAAAGTAAAGAATAATAAAAGAAGTTTAAAATAAGTATAATTTACATTACAACAAAAATATTATTTAAAGGTCCAGTGTGTGAAATTTAGCGGCATCTATGGTTAAGGTTGTGACTTGCAACCAACAGCTCGCTCTACCCCTCCCTTTCGGAGCACTGCGGTGGCTAACACCACCGTAGTGCTCCGATGGAGATAACGTATTTATAACACTTTGGTTCTCCGTTTAGGGCTACTGTAGAAACAACATGGCGAATTCCATGCAGGGGGCCCACGGTGTATGTAGATAAAAATAGCTCATTCTAAGGTAATAAAAACATAACGCTTATGTTAGGTCTTTATACTCCTCTGATGACATAGTTATGAATATTATTTTGAATCTGTCAATAGATCTTCCAAAAAAACGGCACACTGGACCTTCGAAGAAAATACCGCACTGGGAACAATTTGGACATATTAGGGAGGAACTTTTATTATAAATGAACACATGTCAAAGCATGTCTCCATGACAATCAAACAGCTTTGTGGTTTTAAGACCTTACATGGTGTCACAGGGTTCATTCTACCGGAGTTAATATGTATGACATTCCTGTTTCTAGTCTCACATACAACAAATTTAATGACCCACACAATAGGCTGTGTGTTTTGGAAAAAGCCCTGCTGTTTAAACTTCTACATTTCTCACCTAATTGCCGTAATGGCCGACTAAATTAGCAATCCTGATGGATAATACTCCATTTCCTACCGCAGAAGACAAATTATCTTTTCCGTAAACATACATTGGGCAAATTGTTTTGATGTAGTAACCTTTGCAAATCATTCTGTTCCTGATTTTTCTCAATGTTGTTAAAGCTTCTCTATAGAAGGTCAAATGAATGAGTCAGTGATGGAGATAAATGAGAAGTCAACAAAGCAGAAAAAGACGAAGAGAGAAACAGATATATCATATAGTAGGTGAGAGAACGAGGTTGGGGGGTTTGGGATATTAATTATACATCACTGCTTAAGGAGGGAGTTCAGCAAAATTTACACAGAAGCTATTCATTTTCAGTCTATTTTTAATGATGCCAATGAGCACGAACAAAAAAAAACTTTCACGAGACAGCGAATTAACAGGGTCTCTTTATGAATGCAATGGAAATATATGGTAATAAATAAGAATGCCATTATAATGCAACTTTTATCGCGTCGGCGCTCGAGTCCGTGTAACATTTGTGTGTGTTTTGAGTGCTAAATAGCCCCTGAAAAGGTCAGGTATTTTTTTAGACATTTCGTGCATCATCAGTTTAGTGGTGAAACTGTGCCAACAACTCAAGTGCTCACTCAAAAGTGCAATGGCCTTTCAGAATTTCGACCAAAGCAAACAAACAACTGAAAATGGATTTAAAAAATGGCTTTTCGGAAAAATATATATTATCGTCACACATCTGTCATGTTATCAGCCTGCTCACCCTGTTGTTGTTTTTTCAGTGAATCACAAAAGAAGACTTCATTATGAATAAAATCATTATGCACTCCACACAGTTTTAGAGAGACCAAATGATGTCAAATTCAAAAAAGAAACAAAAATTCAAAGTGAAAATGCAATAAAAACTTCCATATGACTCGTGGACCGACCAAAATTGAAGTCTTTATGACAGTCTAAAATCATTATGCGGTTCTTAAATCAAATATGGTATGGGACACCAGTAACAACAAGTTGTCAAACCTGAGTCACAGGCTATATAGGTTTGGAACTAGGGTAAAAAGTAACATGATTTGAATTTTGGGTGTACTATCGCTTTAAGAGACAACCGCATCTATGAGTCTTGGAGGCTTCTGAGGAACTTTGCGGTTTCTTCAGGCAGATTGAATGTTTACTCTGTGTGGGAGCAACCTTTCATTACCCCTACACTGTCATCGAGCATTACTTCTCTACTCACTCAAGTGTTGGTGATGCGCTGACACGCGCAGTGGTTCAGTGTTGGCATCATTGTGGCTTTTGTTCCCTTCAGGCCTGTTACTCCTTCCAATGAGTCCCGGCCTTGTTTAAAGATAAGTGTGTTTTAAAGGAGATGTTAAATATATTGAAATGTTGATGGTGGATTTAAAGGGACAGTACACAAAAAAGAACCTGTCATTATTTACCCTAGTGTTTTTCTCCCAAAAAAAAGCAAGAAAAGTCATTCGCATGATGACAGTGAACAGTGACCAATGCTTCAAGGTTAAAACAGGACGCATCTAATATGGCGGACGTTAAAGGGGTAGTATACCCAAAAATAAAAATTCTGCCACAAAAGAAAATATTGTGAGAAAAGTGTTTTTTGTGTCTAATGTATACAATGGAAATCAATGCAGGGCAACGTTGTTTGGTTCCCAAAATATCTTCTTTTGTGTTTTGCAGAAGAAAAAAAAGCCATAAAGGTTTCCAATGACATGAAGTTAAGTAAGTTTGGTGAACTATCCCTTTAATAACATCATGTCGCTGACTCATGTCTTGATATGATGATATTTGATGGTATTAAAGTCTGATTCAACACGGCTTACAAAACTTTTTTTCCTCAAATGTCTGATTTTGCATTCTGAAAAAAGTAAGGTCACATAGTTTGGTAAACAAAGACTAAAGTTTCATTGTTAGGTGAACTATTGCTTTAATGTTGTGACAGCTTCTCTGTAGGGTTCAGTTAGTGATGATGGGTCTTTAAATATGAGAACAGGTTTGAGAGAACACTGTGCTCTAGGTGCCTTCCAAATCTAGAGTACACGCCGTACCGTACCGTCTGTTGTATAGATCGTGTTTCAGTCAGAGGTTTCTGAATGGCAGACATCTCTCCGCTGAAATAAGAGCTTGTTTAGGGGTGGAGTGGTTTTCATTCAGATCAATCTCTAGAGCGCAAGCTCATCAGCAGTCTGCTCCGAGAGGTACTCGGATGAAGCCTGTATGACAGCCAGAGAACCAGCCTCACACTATGAAGGGAATGAACCCGTCATTAAGAGAGAAAATATTAACTCTGAAAATGATTTGGTTAGAAATGAGGCAATGCACTATGAAATCCTAAAATCAGTCAGGATTCATGTTGATTCTATTATTTTGGTGTATTCACTAATTATAACATAAAAATGAAAAAGGCACACATTAACACATTAATATAAAACATTTTTTCAATTAGATTTTTTCACAAATCAAAATAGAATTACATCTATTTAGCATTGGTGCGATTATACCTGACTACGGAGAACCATGCTTTAAAAACACACACAAAAAATGCTCAAAAATTAAAACCCCCTGTACTGACATCTTAAAAGTTGGCATTTGCATGGAATTGCCCAGCTATACTTTTAGGACAAAAAAATACAAATATAACACACTGGATATGCATGACACATACTTTCCCTCAAGCAAAATGCAACCATTACCCACGGAACCCGAACATGCCCTGAAACACATGCTGATGTTTAAATAAACAAAACCATACAATCGGTATATTTAAAAGTCCGTAAACACACATGGACAATCTTTCTCCACCGTCTTAACGCCAGTTGAACGTGGCAGGGCAAACAACCATTCAGAGTGTATAAAATAAACCTGCCATCACAAGTTAGTGAAAGAGTTTTCAGGCCTGTCAAAAGAATTCTCAAGCTTACGGACAGAGCAACACTCCAGCAGCCGACGGCAAGCCTTCAGCGTAACAGTATAGAGCCTAACAAGCTCGGGAAAGAGTCTGCACGGAGGAAGACGGGAACTCGTAGACAGACACAGTGGTTGAAGATTTCATCATACAGGTTGAGCCAGTGGGTGCTCAGACCAATTGAGATGTCTGCATCCACCTAATATAGAAGGTTTTAGTCATTTTACAATTATTTGACTTAGGACTTTCAATGCAACTATGGACGAGTAAAGTAAAACATTTCATCAAACACAGGCATAAATGTCTTTCATGTCATTTTAATACCTTCTAAAATGTACTATAAATACAATTACGTATCGACCACACTGCACCGGATAGAAATCGACCAAGCCACACACCATAAAATTCTATTAATATCAGAAAAAATATTTTGTATGAAACTGACCAGCTAGAGGTCAAGTCTCAAGGCTTTTTATCTGAATATGACTGACATGTCATGTTGAATCAACAATGAGGTGCACGAAGGGAAACACACGAGGTGGCTCATTCTGTATGACAATGTACATTTATTACAAGTATTTTCTGGATGCTTGTGCCCCATTTATTGTTACTCATAAATTGACAGCCATTGTGAAAACTTCTTTAGCCAGAAGGTCCTGGTGGCAAAATGGAAGATTTGCATCAATGTGATTAATTCGCAGTTAATCAGCCTTTGCTTCTCTTATTTATTTTTTCATTTGCTATTTTCCTCTGCAGGTCTCTTGTTTCGGCTGTAATTAAAGCTCCCATTTGCTCTACTACAGATTCATTTTTATTGCTCCACTCCCTCGGCATCGTCGCTGAGAAATAAATACGAGTCGGGATGAGATCTTGAAAAATCTTTGCCTCAAGTGCAACATTTATTTAATGCTTCAGTTCACAGTTCAATTCAGTTAATAAAGACTCCCCAGCAAAGCTGCATCCAAGCTCAAACCCGAAATTTCTTCAGAGATGCAATAAAAGTGACAACACGGTTGGAAGGGAAGAACGGATGATTTACCTCTCGCTGGCCCTAAGAGGTGGTAAATTCAAAGAGGCTGTGAGAGTTCATTAAGGAATTGTGGGAAATTAAATGAAAATGGTGAAGCGAAGCAAGGATAATGCGGCCTGAGAAGCGGCCAGTCGGGGTGACTTTGAAACAGCCCACTGGATAAACTTGCACATCAAAGTCCACAAAGAAAGTTTAGGACACCAACTCTTATGATGAATTAAAAGACTGTTCAGCCAAATATTAAAACTTATTAAACAACAAACATATTTATAGAATAGTCCATACAAGTCTGTCTAATATATTCCAAGTGTCTAAAGCCCAAAAAACTTTGTGTGAAAAAAGTTCACTGTATAAAATCGGACTAGCAAAATGTTCCCCTAACAAAAGTAATAAAGCATTTAAGATTATTTACCGATAGGTGTTTCGTATATACTGAATAAGGCCTAGTCTACATGTACACAGGCATTTTAAAAAGCCGTGTCGGCCAATCAGAAGCCTGGAATCTGACAAACAAAGGATATAGCTACTGTCCGGTTTCACCATCTACACGACAAAACTGAAACTTGTTTAAAAAAATCTGCACCCTGGCCGAAAATTTAAAAAAAGTTTGGTTTCATTTACCGGTAACTGCGTTTGCGTGTGGAAGGTTATGCAAGTCAAAACTCAGGTAAAATATCAGACAGACTATAAATTCCTATATCCAGTGTTAATTAAATAAAACTATAAAATTCTAGCAGCCCCCCTCGGCCAGGCAAACAGTATGCAAATGGTGGAGAGGAACGCAAAAGGAGAAGAAAAAAAATCCTCAGAGGAAACCAGGCCTAACCAGGGGATTCCAGTTTCCCTCTGGCAAAAGCTGCAGCCTCTTTTAAGTCAGATTTTGTATGACTTTTAATTTTGATATGGCTCAAACACTGTCCTTATTCATTAACAAATCATATCTGGTTCACTGACTCAATTATTTGCAACCGTTAACAAGATCACGTCATATAAATTGTATTAATAAATAATGACTTACATTTTTATCTTCACTACAGTACAGTATCCCATACTTTAGAAGACCACAAACATGTCATATGGACTATATTTAGCTTACTAATATTTTGTCTTTTGATTTACCCCTTGAATTTTAAAGCACAAACTTTATTTATCCTGAAAGAAAGTCATTTAGGAAGAAAGTCACAAAGTGATGACAAAATTTCTATTTTTGAATGAATTATTCCATTCATTTCACAAAACAGCACAAAATCATCAGTGGCTCTTTAGTTTACCATGGAGAAACTATACTTTAAAAGAGAAATATTTCAATAGACCTCTCGATGGATGTTGTGAATGAATTAAATGGCCTTAATGCAGCAACATTGAGCTTATCATTTGCTAGGCCTTTATTTGAACCAAACGCATTTCTAGGTTTGGATGTCCGTAAGTACTTTATCTGGATAAATGATATCCATAAATGTATACGCTTTCTAGTTTCTATTTGCAATTGGAATGTCATCCATTTCATGTCGTGGCTTCATGGTTCTTGGACACACAGGCTCGCGCAGGCACAATTTCAGGAGGAACATTTATCTTGTAACAAATAACCCCCAATCCTTTTCACCTGGATCGGAGTTGCTTTTTTAGGAAATTATTAGAATGGCCATTTTGCCAGGAGCCAAAAAGGAGAAGAAATTAATAGCTTCATAGCACGACATAAAAGCCAGAGAAAATGTTGAGAATTGTTTAGCCATTTTGGCCCGGAGTATGTTCATCCAGAATAAACACAGCGAGGTGCTCATGTGTGTGTGTGATCTGTCCAAAGGTGTGAAGCACAAGTAGATGTGTAGCTTCACCTCACATTGCCTCGCCATTTCGTCAGTAAGCAGCCGGCGCTTTCATTTTCAAAACAACTTTCAACTTTCTAAATGGCTTTTGCTCTGGGCTGCAGGATGAAGCCAGCGAAAATGTGGAAATGGCACTTTCACAGTCTGACTAGAGAAATATAATTTCATGCAAATGTAGCGTTTAGTTTAGAAAATCAGGGTAATGTTTTTCCCCAACCACTGTCTCTCGCACAACCTATTTCCACCTTTTTTTTTAATTTCACACTTCGGTGCACAACCATAAATGATGACCGAAAATCTATCTCAGCAACATGCTATAGTTTTGAGTGTGGCTTTTAGCGAAAAAGAATGTTTTCCCCAGTGATAACTAATCGCATGTGTGGCCTGACAGAGTTGCTTAAAATATCAGATTAGGTATTATATCATATAAATCCCCTTTGGGTCGTAGGTTCTGGAAGTCCAGTGATTCCAAACATTTAAAAAAAAAAAAGGGAAGGCTTTTTTAAAAATTACAAAATACTTGAAAAAATATTCTGCCTGTTAATAAATATCCCTAATGTTTTCCAATATTGCTTATACAGTACTGCAAAATATCCCAAAGCATAAGTTTTAGTTATTGGCTGCTTTTTCTTTATTAATGGCCCAAGTAAATACGTTTTAAATATTATTCTAATAACATTCAGGATTTATTATGAAAGAAATCAATATGTTGGCACAATTTTCTCCATTTAATTAATTTAAAAAATCTATACATTTGCCTTCAGATCAAGAAAATCATTTCAGCCAAGTGACCCTAAACGGTTTTGGTTAAAATGCTTACGTAAAACATTTATGGTGTTTCTGTATGTAGTGTTTTTATTAGTACAAATAAATATTTGTGCTCAATATTTGGAAAACATGCTTATTGTGACCCTGTCTGGAATCCAGACTAAAGTTGAGTAAATTATATAAATGATATATTTCTAGATACAGATCTCAAATTTCAATCTCAAAATATTCAATATGATAAAAACTAAAATAACAGAATTTTTATTTAGTACAAAACATACTGAAAGTTTGATTCCTAAACTTGATTCTTCGACATGGCTTCAACTCCCTCAATTATAAATATATCCTAGGTAATATTCTTTACATTATGTAGAAAACAGTAAATCACAAAACAATTACTTCAGCTGTGTTTTCACAGGCAAGGTCACATTTTTAACTGCATTTTGAAGTAACTTTTCCACTATGCTATTGGTTAAAATTACTCTTCTGATTGGAAAAATACACACAGTAAATCTATATTAATTGATATTAAACAAAAGTTAAAGGTTAACAAATATAGATATACGATCCATACATAACCATATACAGTATCGCCTCAACACTGTAATCTCCTGCTTATAAACGTGTTCCCCCTCAGGTCGTATTTAGGGCAGAGAACAGAACATTAAGAAATACTCCAGACTGAACTCTCAGTGTTTTGAGCTGCAGATGTCCTGAGCCTGGAGTCTGAGATTCATGGCATTGAAGCGGCATGTTTACGGGTATGGATCAATGTTCAGGCTTGAATATTTCATAATGGCTGTCCACAGGCTACATTCTACGGATGTGAGGATTCAGAACTGGAGTCATATGACAATAAAACAGATTAAAAGAATCAACAATCCCCCGCTCACCCTAAGCATCACATCGTCCAAGTAAATGAACCATTTTTACCATCCTACCCTGTACAACAAATGAGACAAGCGATGAGCCTTTTTAACAATTTATAGTACATTAGCCACTTCGGCTTCGTCTTAATTGTCGTTCGGGGATGGTTTTCGGCTTGTTTGTTTTCTACGTTGTTTGTTTTGTTTGAGCTGGCAAGACACATATTTGGAGGGCTTCCACGTTCTATTTATAATGCTTATTTTACATTTTGGGACAGAGTATACATGCGTAGTTTTGTATCTACAAATTAAGCAAGACATGTAAGCTAAAGTGAACTTTTGGGTGAATATACAGCCAGGGAAAAATTAAGAGACCATTTCGTGATGTTTTTTCTGATTTGAAAATTTACTATTTATATATGTGTTTAGGTAAAATTATAATTTTAGTTTTATTCTACGAACTACTAATAATATTTATTCCAAATTTCAAATAAAATATTGTTTCTATTTGCATTTATTTGCACAAAAGTAAAACTGGAGAAGCAGGTGAAAATAACAGAAAAGATGCACTGTATTTTTTCAGAACTCAAATTCTGCAAAGAAAACAAGTTCAGATTCTCTTTGAAGCAACACAACAGTAATATTTGTACATGCATTTTGGAAAAGTAAAAAAATGTCATGATTCTGCCTGCTCTTGTCTTGATTTTCTGGTCTAGGGGCAGAATCATGACAGACCCACGTGTTTTATGTGGAGAGGAACATATTATGGTCAATCAGGACATAATATGCGTTCTCTCCTGTCTCGTCATTTGGCCCTGCCCCTCTCGTTTCTAGTATAGCGCTCCTCCTGTGTCGCATTACCCACACCTGCCCATCGTTATCCCCTTTATTAGTCTCCCTATATAATACCCTCTTGTCTATTGTCTTGTGCTCGTTGGTTGTACAATATCCCTTGCTTGTACTCCTTGTCAAGTAACGTATAGTCTAGTCTTAGTGTTTAATATTGAGTTCTTGTTGAGTGTTTAGTAATCCGTTTATCATATTTGTTATTGTGTACTGTTTTGTTACTCCCTCGTGGGTTTTTGTTTTGTTCCTGTTTTATTATTTATTAAAGTCTTGTTAACCCCTTCATCTCCTGTTGCCTGCGCTTGGTTTCGTTCTCTGTGATTCCTGACAAAAAATGTTTTTATGTGATCATCTAGAGTTATCACAAGAGTTCATGTGTCTTCTGTCAGTTTTTTTAGATTTGCTGAAGGTTTGATTTTGTTAAAATGCAATACACACTGGACTTAAATGGCCACAATGGGTCTAGAAATGCTGATTTGGAATGGTCTCTTCATTTTTTCCATGGCTTTACATAAAACCTGTCCACAATTCCAGAGACAAAGCTATTATTGGTAATATAGATTTCCAACCATTTTTGGGTGGTCATTTTTTGACAATATATCTCACAAAGGGATCTAATCCTTCCCATCGACTCTGGATGTCTGGAATTACAAAGAGAGAAATAAAACTATGCTCAAGACAACCGACATGCAAAGCTTTTAAAAACAGCATGCAAGCCAAATATTTGCATCAGTAAAAAAAGTTTATTTATTCAATACAAACTATTGATGGCATTATTTCTGAAAACATCTTCAATTTATAGCAAATTTTCACAAGTACCTAAAACCTTCACGGTACTTTAGTTTCTGGAAAGGTTGTTGAAGCATCTTGAAGATGTTGCCACAGTTTGCGGTACTGTATAAATGCAAAGTGTTTCTATTGATCATGGCATCAGTAATTCATCTCCTGATTCGCTTGATTTTAAGTAAGCCAGGACGCTATCAGTTGACGCAATTAGCTCTTAGCAAATGTCCCTGTAGTGTTTCGAAAGGCAAGATGTACAAACATAAATATGAATAGAAATATGAGACCTTTTGAAGTCAAGTCTCCCCATGCTTAAATGAAACTGGATTCTAGCACTGAAACTCTGTTAATTAGCAAGTTCTTACCGCTAAACTCCACGGATACAAAAATCACTCATAGCCGCAGTGTTTCCTTACACATCCGCCTATCATTTTCCACACGTTTTACTGCAGTAGACGTGCTGGCTCTGCACCTCTTCTTAACCCTGTGGCTACAAGCTCTGGATGTTAAAATATTCAGTGCACATACATGCGAAACCACTCCCCCACGCGACTCGAAGCAGCTGGGCCCAAAGTACAGTCCATAAAAGTCTTGTAGGTCCAGGTGGAGTCTAAAACTGCACTAGTTTTCTAGAAACATCATCACGATGCTGTATGCTGAAACACCAGATGGTTCGTGTCAGTAAAGGAAGTATGTTGGTGATTTAAGCTTTATTTTGGACAACAGTTATTTATAAGAAATTGAGGAAGGTAATTGGAGCTTGTAAGTGTGTCACATCCCATGCAAGGCCATGTTACAGAGAACAACAGGGTATAAAAGTCAACAACTCAAACCTATAGAACTTAAAGCCATTTTTAGCAGCGATGTTCTGATGCCTGTCCAAAAAAATCATTATTGTATTTTTTGCAGAACTCACAAAAATGTGCCTCTTTGTAGCGCGAACAAATTTCCTTACCAGCCAAAGGTGTAATGAAGGTACGATTTACAGAAGCCCTAATGATATCTTCCGTATTACAAAGGTTAGATGTTACAACCTCACCTCGCTGACTTTAATTTTCCATGTCATCAGCGTTTTCGTTCACCTCTGTCTCAGACGGCTATTAGAGGGCTTCGAACTTCCTGCTTTGAGCCTAATGAGGGACGATGATGAAGCTGTACTGGGAAGGATTATGGACTGTAAGTAGCTGATCCCCTTATTTATGTTTTAATAATTAAAAGGCCCTAATTCATTCGAGAGTTCTGATTTTATTGACTGGAGGGATTACTTAGAAGCCAATGAGAGATAAATGCAAAACAACATGTGAGCAAAGCTTGCTTCTGCACATAAATATTTCAGAATTATACTCCAGCGTGCGTATAACATTTTGCTTATGAATGTGGGCTACACCTTTGGTAAAACTTAATATTCACTAGGATTAATGACAGAGAAAATTTAGGGATGCATAAACACTCATCTCAAGGACAGCGGCGATTAAGCACATGTCAAAATGCGTTGAGTAGTGAGGGATTTGGACTGTGTTGTTTGGTTTCAACGTAAGAGCGTGTTGAAAGAGTTTCATAGCATGTATTGCGTTTACACACAGAAAGTGAGATCTATGAACACTGGATGTGAGGTTGATGGACACAGGAAGTAGAGTTGAAATACAAAGAAAGTGAGGTCTGTAGACACAGGAAGTGAGGTTGATGGACACAGGAAGTGAGGTTGATGGACAGAGGAAGCGAGGTTGATGGACACAGGAAGTGAGGTTGATGCACAAAGAAGTGAGGTCGTTGGATAATGAAGTGAGGTCTGTAGACACAGGAAGTGAGGTTGATGGACAAAAGAAGTGAGGTTGATGGACACATGAATCGAGGTTGATGGACACATGAATCGAGGTTGATGGACAGAGGAAATGGGGTTGATGGACAAAGAAATTGAGATCTGTTGACACAGGAAGTGAGGTTGATGGACAAAAGAAGTGAGGTTGATGGACACATGAATCGAGGTTGATGGACAGAGGAAATGGGGTTGATGGACAAAGAAATTGAGATCTGTTGACACAGGAAGTGAGGTTGATGGATAAAGGCAGTGAGGTTGATGTAAAAAGGAAGTGAGGTTGATGGACGCATGAACCGAAGTTGATGGACAAAGGAAGTGAGGTCTATAGACACATGAAGTGGGGTTGATGGACGAAGAAAGTGAGGTCTTTGGAAACAGGAAGTGAGGTTGATGGACGCAGGAAGTGAGGTTGATGGACAAAAGAAGTGAGGTTGATGGACACATGAATCGAGGTTGATGGACAGAGGAAATGGGGTTGATGGACAAAGAAATTGAGATCTGTTGACACAGGAAGTGAGGTTGATGGATAAAGGCAGTGAGGTTGATGTAAAAAGGAAGTGAGGTTGATGGACGCATGAACCGAAGTTGATGGACAAAGGAAGTGAGGTCTATAGACACATGAAGTGGGGTTGATGGACGAAGAAAGTGAGGTCTTTGGAAACAGGAAGTGAGGTTGAAGGGTAGCACTTACCACCTGTCCATTTTGGGGGTTTTTGTGGGCATACGGAGGACCACGAATGTGATTCCACATCTGACCTGAGGTCATGGCAAACACCACACACTGTGAAATAGAAACAAGAGAGAGTGAGATTGCAGCAGTGTGTGTCTGGTGGAAAACAATGATAAAAAAGATTGATTACATCCTTAAAGCCTGTAGTAAAACTTTCTCGTATTGCCCTAATAATCAATATGGCAAGTAACAAACTTTATCCTTTCCACCTTCAGGAAATTGTTAAAAGTACATGCATTAACAATTAACACTGCTTCCACACTAAGCACTTAGAAAACTTAGTATGCAAAGCAAACATTTTATTCAAGTCAGCACACTGGTGGTGACTCTTCACCTTTAGCTTTCTTTTTCCCCTTGAGCTCTAGACTTTTTATTATCTCATCACAGTGGGTTTAGATTCAATAAATAGTTCTGTTTTATGGTTAAAAAACTCTATAAATAATTTCAATCTAGGTTTACTCCATGGTCAGCTGGTTTTATTTGATTAAATGAGCTTGTATGGCAATAGCAAAGTGTTGAGGTTGTCGTTGTTGAAGTACTTCGAACAGTTTAAGGGCCATTGAGAGCTGACCGTAGTACCGCTGCCAAGATATGCATTGTTGTTTGATCTGGCAGCTTTTCAAGGGAGTGCATGGCCCCATAGTTTAGTTTGAATTAGGGCGTAATATTGATAAATTAGGCACCAGTGCGGCCATGGCCCAGCCAGTCTTGTTATAGATGAACTCCAGGTTGTTTCTGCGTAGGTAGAGGAGCCCACCGACCAGAGACACAAGCAGAGCCAGAGCGATGGTCCCAGAGTAGTTGGGTGGTCGAAACACCCGAATCTGGAAAACAGAAATAAGAACACAAAAAACACTAAGGGACAATGATTATAGCAGATGGCATGACTTTTATTGTTTTATTTAGCCAAGGTTTATAAATTTGGCATTTGTGGCACATTGATTGAATTAGTTCCAATGTTAAAAAACATTTCTTTGGTAGATACTACAGTAAACGTTGCTAAAATGACTAGACACTAGTGTTTTAAATCTTACCACAGTAAATATTATAGAAACTATAGTATTTGCTAAAACTTATCCAATTTCTATAGTTAATACTACAAATATTGCAGTGTGCAGTATAATACAGTTCACTAAATACAACATGTTTCATTAAGATCTGGGTATTATAGAATTTTGGGCAATTTTGTAGATTTTAATTGTGAAAAAGACACGCACCGCAATACTACTTCTTACCTTGATATTTATTGAGGTATAGTATCGTAAGATATGTTTATGGTACCGCGACAAGCTTTCTAGATGCATGATCCACAGAATAAAAAATTTAACAAGTCAAACTGAAATTCGAATAACAGAGTGCAAAACATTATCAAAATAACTGATAAAGTGACAACATTTAGGTTTTGAACCTTTTGCTTGTAAATTAACAAAAACCAAAATGTTAAAGAAAAAATATTCAAATTAAGTTTCAAAAAGTGTCATTTTGTTATTCTATAGCAAAAATATTGAAAGTAGTTGACCTTCAAAAAAGAAATCAAGAAAAGACAATGAAATACAGTTCGCGCTCAAAATGAGGACTGTCACCTTTAGTAAACATTGCTTTCTTAAGAGAGTAAAAGCAAACATAGTTGAGGTCAGGGTCATCCTTCAAAAAGGGTCAAACAGAAAGATTGAAAAAGGAAATTAAAGCTTGGGTTCAAATGTTGAAGGTTAGTCATCTCTAGGCCTACTTTGGTAACTACTGCCTGAAGTTAAAAACAGTCGGAGATGGGATAGGATTCACAAAGAATGAATCACGCGCCGTAATGAACAACCACAAAACATTGTGCCCAACCGAAATGCACATTGCTAGTCTGGATATCTGCCCGGTAATAATGTTCCTCCATTCATTTGATGAATTACTGCTGTCATAATTCATAAAAAAGATCAATTAACAGTTTTCCTGAAAAAAACCCAAACGTTTACTGTCTGCTTTCCAGACAGTGCAATATTAATTGTACTTATATGACTAAGGCTTTATGTTAAAAAAGGTGTGTTTGTGCTAAACAGAATAAGCGTGACTACAGTGCCCTTTCCCTGCATTGGTTAACCAGTTTTTGCTGAAATGCCGCAGATTGCAGAACCACCATAACTGTTTAGTGAACTGAACATTGTGTATCCGCTGACCGCATTGTTTCCTACTCACATTGGCCACCCTCCACCTTTTTTATTTGCCTTCCTCAAAGCCCGATGTTAAAAGCAGACCCTAAGGGCTAGTAAGTCTAAGACGCATCAGATGCCCAGAATGCCCTATTTATGAGCAATGCGATGCGAGACCCAGAAGGCTGTAAACACATTTAGTGCCTGACGTTCAAAGCCTTAATGTTTGCCTTCAAACCGTGTATAACACCCTCAGCCGCGCTCCAAATCAGATCAGATTAATCTGGGATAAAAATGGGCGGCTTCACCTATTATTCAGTCTACTCCAGGGGGCGGACGAGCAATGCTCCGATGCGTCGGGATCGGTCGACAAAGACTAATAGCTACCTTAGCTAATGTTATGGTAATGAAGTAAACAGAGTAAAAAACTAATAAACTCTTTTGATGTATTCATTATACTTGCCGTCTCTCGACTTTACCCTATGGCTTCGGATGAATGACAATTACGCAGGCTCTTTAAAACGAATGGGACTTTACTGTTTATACGTTCGGCCAGAATAAAAGATGTGTATTCGTGTCAATACGTGAACGCGATGCAAAGATTAGACAAAAGATAACAGGTCTGACTCGTGAATGTAACAGGGTTACTGACATATGAACCCCGCCGTAATCCACACGCTGCTTTCTAATTGGAGATCGTTCGGTTGGAGAAAAATCTGCCTTAAAAATTCCATTTTTATCGACTCTGACATAACTCAGCCATTCCCTTAAGGTGATATACCCCAAGTTACTTATTCGAAAGTATTAACGCTCAACCTGAGTCTTAATAAGGTGACTGAATTAGTGGCGGCGCTCCGAGGCGCTCATCTGGAAATGCATTAGGGTGCTGGTAATATTTTTCTCTGGAGGGAAAATTTATGTTAACATGATGGCGAAATCAAATGTTATCCGTCTCCATTTATCGGAGGAAAATCCCACATCTGGGTCTGGGTTGTGTAAGCCTTGTTCCACCTTGAAGACCTCATGAATCTCTCATTGATCCCAATATAATTAGAAGAATTATTGCTTGATTTGCCAAGCAGGCCGGATTAATACGAACACAAATTCCCTCTTCCGAGACAAAGCGAAGATTATAGAAGCTATATTAAAAGGGTTGGTTTGGGTATTTTGACAGAACTTAAGAAATCTATTACTCAACAAAGCAAAGCGGTTTACTTGTCTAAGGAGAAGACTCATTTTTTGATTATTCTTGGAGAAATGTCAGATATAAAAAAACATTAAAGAAGTAAGTCAAGCTTTTGGCATCTGTTACACAAACACTTATATAACTCTATATAAACTCTGCTTGAGGCTTTATCAAAACCTACCGTAAATGTCATAATGAGGCTGCCAAGGATACATTTTCCAAAGGCTAAAACACAGTCTAACATAGTGGATCTTTTACAAAACAGCTCTTGACTTTTTCTAGACGAGAAACTGCCCTTTCGAGAGGAGACCACCGATTATGTAAAGAACCCAGTCAGGGTTCGTTTTGTTTTTACGAAACATTTATGGTAAAGTTAAAAAAGTTTTAAAAAGATCATTTGCACTGAAAAAGTGGAAAATGGATATAAACTCAAGTGATTTGAATTGTTGTCCCGTCCTAAAGAAACAAGTAGAGACTATTTCACAGACATAACTTTGAAAACAAAGCAGAATACAGTTCTGCTTGTGGACATATTCATTGGTTACCACGCACTAAAACTGAAAACTAAAAAAATTTTTACTTTCAAGGATGTGCATGAATTACATGCGCGTCTTCTACAGAAAAATGAAAAAAATAACAAGCTGGCAAAAAAGGTTTTAGTTAAAAATGGTGTTCTTTTTATATTTTAAGATGATAGAAAAATTTACATTTAGCAGACGCCTTCATCCAAATAGAAGAATCAGGAACAATAAAATGGACCATTGAACACTAGTTTTGTGTGTAGTATCCACTGTGTTTAGTATTCATATGTAGTATGCACTGTGTGTAGTGTGTTTTGTGTGTAGAATGCAACCTCTGTTCCTAGTTTTGTCTATAGAATGCAACCTCTGTTCCTAGTTTTGTGTGTGGTATGTTTTCTGTAGTATGCAACCTCTGTTCTTAGTTTTGTGTGTAGTATGCACAAGTCATTAAACGCTGGATGTAACATCAGTAAGGCCGAAAGTGAAAGACATGTATATTGTCGTACCTGCACATCGGTGCGGTCTGCAATCCACTTTGCCAGTTGCTCAGAGGCAAAACCAATCCGCTGAAGGTCAAAGGTGTCCGCCCTCTTCGGCTTCCCTTTAGCTGGGAAATGCATGAAGGTGGGGGCAGAGTTCATGTTCAGCTGGAGGACAGGACAGAGTTGGGGAAGAAGGGCAGAAGATACGACAAGAAGAAGGTGAAGAGCAGAGGGGAGCGAGGAGTGATACAGAGATGAGGAGAGGGGAGGGTGGGGAGTGATGAAAACAATAGAGACAAGAGCACAAAAACATTAATATATACTAATAAATCAATAACGCAGCAGGAACAATGTGATGCATATTGCAGGGATTTCTTTAAGTGAGGGGACAGGAGCGATTCAAAAGCCTCCAGAGGGAGGTGAATTACCAGCTATATAAATTAATGTCTGAAAAACAGGCTGGAGATTTCAGAAGGAAGTGTGAATATGTGAGTATGTGAAAGACAGAACAGCAGAGGAGAATTAATGATTGAATAAAGACGAGAAGTCTTAAAGGCACAATATGTAAGATTTTTGCATTAAAACATCCTAAAAATATTTCCATAAAAGTGTTGTTTACTTGTGTTCTTACATTATCCCAAATGTCCCGAACTATATTTGAATTCAGAGAAATTTATTTTAAAGTCCCTGTAATAAATCTAAATGTATCTCCATTGGCTGTCAACGTTTAAACATCAATTTTACTCATTTTACATTCATGAAAATGATTTGTGAGACCCGTCGGGTTGATCGACAGTGGAGGTGAAGACTCCCATAATTCTACGCTTCTTCGGAGCGTCATCATGCTACGCCTTCATTATAGCTTTGCATCCAAAAATAACATATTGTGCCTTTAACCATGACTTAACAATGGCAAATATCGTTTTTGGGATTTGTTTGTTATTCTAAATAATTTGTTGGTTTATTTGTAAATGTTATGTAATTCTAATAAGTAATACCACTAGTACCAATAGTGATCACATATTTACTACGATCTCACAAAAACAAACATGGTATAGAGTGCCGCAGGGACATGTTTCTAGGCAAACCCTAGTAATTTCCTCCTCCAAAAGCTTATGGAATTTTGCAGGATTGTAAAAGCTCTGTGATTAACAAAAATGTGTGATGTTTACACGTTTTGTCTATCAAGATAATCTTTGAAAATTAAAACAACAAGCCTAAATACAATCGACAGAAGTAAAAGCTAATGTAAGGTTATAAACAGACTAGACTACGGCCGCTTAATATCAACGTTACCACAACCAAGCCTCTGACCACTCTTTTCAACTTTATTAAACAACGTGTTCCCTGGTAAGAATTTAGTCTGTGAATGAATCCCCATCCAAATTTTTTGAGATATCTGCCCATGTTGCATTATTTGTGGGATTTATAATAAATGCTTGATGCATCCCGCCAAAATTAGTAGATGCTTTGGCAGTCAGACGCTTTTTTTCAGACACAATAAAGCTTTGAAAACACCTTAAACTGGTTATATCGACTGTGTTTTAGGTCATAGATTAAAACATGAAAATATTTAAATTTTGGTTTTGTTAACTCTAGATGTTATTTCAGACAAATTACCAAAAACCCATTTAAAAACCCATAGAATTTGAGGCGATGGAGCGAAGGATAAAAGTGCTAAAATGTTTTTTTTGCATACAAAAATGGATCATCCCCGCGGTACTCTACTTGAAGCATAAATATTGTAATACAAATGTAATATAACGAGTACAATCTGCTAAAACTTTTGCTATAATAAAACCATGGTTAATTTTTCTTAGGGTGACATTTTAACCATGAGAACTACCTCATTATTTTATTATTACAATTCTAATAACATCGTGTGGCTTCACAAATGTGACTTAGAATGCAGTGCTTTTATTTTATATTTATTTCATTAGCAGTTTAAATATGCATTTTCTTTGCATGAAAAAACACAACATGAACATTCTGCCTTTTCTAAAATACAGAATATAACGCAGGGATTAAATGACATAAGGTTGAGTAAATGAGGTAAAATCTGGCTAAGTGATATTCTTGTAATTACATGTAATTTCAATCACGGGGCATAATCGTGTAATCGCTGTCGAGAAACCCGTCCCTTAAAAACACTGGGGAACGTTAATAACTAGCACCTCTAGCACACATCTGTTTATTAGCATGCTAATGGACTGACTAATACTGCTGTCCTCGTGCTCCGGATGAAAACACATCAAATCAACATTAACCCACATGTCCTCTAAGAAATGGCTTCGGTTGAGATAAGCGACACTGTGGGTGAGTCTCAGTTCAACAGAAATACGAAATGGCAGCCGAGCTGTATTTTAAACATGCAAAATTATTTAAGACCTTGCGACAAATATGTGCAACAGAGCTCCTGTTTTGAATAAAGAATAAATAGTGATTCATAAATAATGCAGAATTTCTAAACATATGCTTTTGTTTACGCTCTTCTGCATTCTCATGCATATGAAGTGGAGTAATTCCTACCCCTTATTTGCCATAGGTATGATGGGAAATATCAATATTCATGTTACCTAATAAACAGTTTAGTGGTGTTTACTCCTGTTCTACCTATCCAAAATACTACATGTTTTTATTGGATGGCGATAGCCCTATAGTCACACTGGACTGATGGTAATACCGTTTAAACATGCAATGGTAACCCAGAGGTTATAGGTTCCAGATTCGTGAGCTACTACAATTGTGTTCTTAATACATCTGACAGATACACCTCTGAAGACATGAGAGCATACAGTAAAATGTACAGAAAACAAAAACGCACAACAACAACGAATGGTGAAGCAGTATAGCTATGATCTGAAGGCATACATTAGACAAGTAGAAAATTGCTATCAATAAGTCCCCAACCCCCAATTAAATCTTTGCTCATGGTCCAGCTTGGTTGGTAAAAATACTTCTTCGCCTGAGAAAGCATAATAGTAAAACCTTCTAAGCAAATGGCCAGTCAGACCTGGTAAAATCCAGGCATATGTGACGGAAAAACACAGAGAAATTGGTAAAATACCTGTTGAAAGACGTCGGCCCCTTCATCGTAATCCACAACCGTAAAGAAGAGTTTGTTAGAGAAGGCCGAAGAGTATCGCCAAGAGTTAGCCAACACCTGGTATTCCTCATTAGCCTGCCTGTGACAGAGACATTTACAGAAATAGAGGTGGAGACAGAGAGCGTGAGAGAGAGAATAAGATATTCCTCATTAGAAGAAAGACAGCAAACATCATGAAGGCAAGAAGAAAGAATTCATTAAAAGGCTGTCATCTCACTGTTACTTTTTGTATTCATTGCTGTTTATTCACATTTATGTGTGTAGACAGCATTAACAAATTGAGAAAAACACGTGAATAATGCTTACAATTGTCTTTCTGCAGATACAACATAGACATTCACATGCCAGTTTCTGGCAATCAAGATCCACCATAAAACCACAAAATCAATTTTCACAAAGATCAAAGTCACTCCGATCATTTCAAAGATCTTAAGTTTTTCCCACACAACCTCCCACAGACAAAACAAACTTACCAGGTGTATCAACTAGGAATGCACCGATACCATTTTTTTAAGACCGTGTACAAGTACCGATATTTTTTTCTGGTACTCGCCGATACTGGTACCTACAACCAATGCCTGTAAAATGTACCATTATCTCAATAAACCAGGATTTTACTGGTACATTTTCTTATTTTTTTCTTTCATTTTTTGGTCTACTTAATTTTAAGTGCTATTTTTAAATTAGGTCAAATGCTCTTTGGTCGAATTATACAAAATTCAAGGTGGGTGGTGTATTGAAATTTGAGTGTATTGTTCACGTCAACCGGACTTTTATTTGATGGGACGCCGCGAGGAGCATTTGTTGAAGTTAACCGGACTTTTGTTATGACGGATTGCCGCAAATGGTGTTCGTTTATGTGTACGTGTCCTCGTGCAGTGAAACGCTGGCTCTGAAAGCTTCACAAGCACAATGCAGTGAAGTTCAGTACACGCAACCGCATCGCTCTTTCACACACAGTCGCGCAAAACAAGCAGAACACATATTTAAACAGTATCTGAATATTTCGTCAGCTGTTAGCGGTTCAGCTCAATTTCTTGTTAGGCTTTAATACATTTGCCAGATTCCGTGCCATTATGTGTTGTACAGCAATTTCAGTTTTTAAGCCCAGGTTCCTTGATTCCGTCCGTGTTTTCTGTATTGCGGAAATCATAGGGCTCTATGTATGTCACGTGAGGTATGTGTCATTACGAG
This sequence comes from Barbatula barbatula, assembly GCF_947034865.1. Lineage (NCBI taxonomy): Eukaryota > Metazoa > Chordata > Actinopteri > Cypriniformes > Nemacheilidae > Barbatula > Barbatula barbatula. The sequence goes on from NC_136771.1 coordinate 20,297,212, forward strand.
TACGAGCTTGGTATCGGGCCGATACCGTTACTGGTATCGGTGCATCCCTAGTATCAACGTATGTAAACAACATGAGTTTGAAGGTGCAAAGCATCTGCATTTTATAAAGACTGTTGCATTAATAAACATACTCATAAAACATAAATAAAGCAGAGCTCTCAAACACTCTGCGGGGGGTAAAAACAAACGCTTAAATAAGCATTAATGTTTAATGATATGCTGAGTGTCCGGTTTTAAAAGGGAAGGGCCGAGCCGATGTTAACTGATCTGTCGTTGAGACTTTACTGCAGTCAAAGCTGCAGTCCTTCAGGACCAAACAATGAAGAGAGAGAAAGCTATTAATTAAGTTGAAGAAAACTCAGCGAGAGAGAGAGAGAGAGTGTGAAAAAGGAGGAAAACATCTATATACATAAACACGATTCAAGTAGGCGGCAGATAATTAAAAAAGCATTATGGGTCACGTTAAAACGAAAGGATGACTGGGCCTCTAAAGGTCGATCCACTTTAGATTAACTTTCTCTATTTTGGTAGCACACACGACTGGTCCAGTACGTTATCCTCATTCAATAATGCCGGTAGATCAGATGATGAGTAGATTTTGAATAGCACAAATAGGAGAGCTTCGGTCTCAAAGGCTTGATATTCAGCAGGGGAACAGGACAGTATAAGCAGCGAGTCATTTTACCCGGCGATGGAGGGATAATGAGGGAGAGATGGATGTGAGGGTGGGTGGATAGAGGGTAAGTAGCTGTCGTGGAATAAATAGATGGGAAGGATATACGGGGTGGAGACTGCTGTGGAACAGACAGATGTAGAGGGTTTTCCGTCGGCACTCCGGGGCAGATCCGATGTTTATCTAAGCGTATTACGGCAGTAAATACAGTTACACTTGCGGACAGGTGCTGATAGATGGATGTTCTTGTCTCACCTGCAGACAGAACATTGTCTTTGAGGCTGCAGCGCGGTGAACATCACGATGACGGAGTAGTTACGGGGAGGAGCCTTGACGAAGCGCCGGAACTTATCTCCGTTCATACGGATCACGGAACGCCGGGAACTCCACTCCATCATCTGCTCCACTTTCTCTGCCAGCATGTTCTAGAACAAAGAAATGTAAAGAATGAGACGGGAGAGAGTGACAGAATCTAAATGGAAATCCAAAGAGGGAATTTCAGTTATTGAATAATACAAATTATAACATTGAAAGAAACTAAAAGAACATAGTAAAAGCGTTATTTAAAAGAGGAGAAACGTTATAATAATACACTTCTACATACATTCATCTGCTTTTACAGTGTTAAGTGAAACTGCCAGGTTAGAAAGCTGTACTGATTTGCATCAACAGAATTGAGCACAGTACAAGCAAAACATCCTGTAAATGTCACCATTAAGAAAAAAAACTGTTCTGGCTAAAAGAAAATGCCAGAGATCAGCAAATAATTCATAGTGTTTTGCACAAGAGCAGACTTGCACAAATAACGTCTTCTCAAAATAAATACATAAAAAACATACATTTATGGTGATTTATTTAACTTATCTTTCTATTTCTAATTCACCTAATAAAGCAAGATTACATAAATAATAAAACGAGGATTTATTTCTAAAGCAGTTATTCAGTTTTGGGAGACATTTAAAAAGTTACACATGCTTTGTATAATCATTTTCATCTTGAATATTGAACATTATATATTCTTTTGAATATGGAAAAAATAGGCAAACAAGCTGTGGATAAGTTACCACTCGAAAATGTTTATTTAATTTGCATTTCTAGATGCATTGTTGCCATTACAGTCCAATGTCTGTTAAATTATAACAAAATCAAACCTCAGGAGTGACCAAGTCATCCAAAAGCTACAAGACTGACAGCATGACAAGACACATGAAAACTGTGAGGTTATCGCATAAAAATATATATTTTCCTAACTTTTCCTAAAAACAAAAAAAATGATCATTTGACCTAAACATAAATAGAAAATAATTTTTAAATGGTCTCTTTATTTTTTTCTGTGGCGTAAGGCGGAACGTGACTGTGTGCATATCACAATCTCTACTTCTTATTACATCATTATAGTAAGAACAATGTCAGAAAACAGGAGTGACATTCAGTGTCTCCTCCATAACTTTAAAACACAAAACAAGTACAAAGAATTAAATCTTAACATGTTCTTATTATTGCAGTCACTTCTATTGCTTTTGAATGCAATGACAGAAGTTCAAAGCCTACTTTAAAACTTTCAAAAGCACACTGTGATGCTGAAAAGAACATGTGTGACATGCTGAGATCCGGAAGAACAGGTTTATATTTGGGAATTCTACAACAGCCGATCCACCAAAACCTAGTTTAAAAAACAGACCGAATTCATGAAAAAGAATCAGTGCTTTTCAATTAACTTGAAGCAAAGGTTTAAAGAAGAATCTGTGAAATAAAACCTAATAAAAATGTTAACATGGCATTCGCAACCCTTTTAACTTCAATAACGTGACATATCTCCGAGTGAAAAATGCTATTATAAAGTAGGAGGAGACTTCGTTTGAAATCATTCCACAGAATTCGTCATGTTTAATTAACTTGAAGAAGAGAAATTACCTTGAAAGAGTTTGCGAAATACACAGGGTTCGGGCTGGTTCTGAGCTCGGCGCATGCCCCCCATCGAGGAGGAGTGACCCGGGTTTGACAGGAACCAGCGAGCTTGAGGCCCGACCCCCTGACAGCACGCCAATTAAGCATACCCTCGCTACTCCTGCTACCATCATTATTATCTGCATAGGCGAACTCGTGAAATAAAGCATATTTGAAAAAGACAGACAGAGCCTTTTTTATCCAGAAGCATTTCATTGGATTCCTATGGCCATCTTTATCAATCCCACCCAACGCCCTGCTTCCTCTGCCTGGTTCTCCCCTCCTTCCCCAGCAATAATCTTGCCCTTTATTTATTTTTTTCTCTCACGCTTTTTCTCTTCACCCCAAAGTTGACAACACATCAGATGCTGCGGCTCGGGGCACTCGTTTGTTTAAAGGATGATCAGAGCTTGTGAGTGTGCGTGTGAACTCAAGGGCAAGCTGAATTATTTAGCTGGTTTTGTTGTGGACTGAAAGAGTCTGACAGAAAGGAGGCAAGTGATGGCTCTGTCAGAGAGCCCAAATTGAAACATTGTGCCAAGGTCACCCCCGGGCCTGACATGATAGATGTTTGTTAGCTTTGGAAAGGAATCGGGCGAAAAAGCTTTAAAAATCTTTAACAACTTGCTATTCCAGGAATGCGTTACGAAGTTATGCAAATGTTGATGTTCATCTGGCGGGGTGTACCTGGAGAATGTTCGAACTTAACAACACTCTCGTATCTCGGTTATTATTTTGTTGCTTCTGCAGCTCAACTGGTAGCACACAAGGGTTCGACCCTCAGAGAATGTACATACACAAAAAATATATATCTATAGATTTGAATGCACTACACAATGCACCTGCTGTCTCTTTGGTGAGCATGTCAGTCTTCGAGAAAAATTGAGTTTCCATCCACAGTGTCCAAACATCCCAGCTGTCAGTCTGGCTGTCAATCAGACCGGCATTAATGATGTGCTGTACCCACCACGACATGTGAAGGATCAGCCGAGCGGAGAAGAGATGCTGCCCAAACTACAAACAACGCAACCCGTTTCCTCACGTCTGATACCTCTGATCTCGTCCCCTCTCTTTTCATTCTTCATTTCTTTTAGACCAAAGAACCAAAAAACGAATGCCCTCGTTTGTCAGAACAGGAACAGTCAAAGGTGCCTGATGTCTAAAGCACAAATCTCACCACTGAGAGCTTTTACTTTAATCATTCACTCTCTAACCTTCCTTCATCTTTTCTTCAGCAGGTGTTTTGTTTGGGTAATGTGACAGATGCTCATCCCTACGGTGGGTCTCAGTGAAAAAGACAAAGCACAACTTCCATCAGTTGTTTGTGTGTCTTGGATTATGTCAAGTACAGATGTCATTTGTATAGAAAAGACCCTTCAGAGTTTCTTCTTTCGACTGATGATCATATAAACTGTATAGCTGGAATCCTGGACAGGAGAGATTTTACACAGAATCGTGGAAACCAGAAACGTAGAAAGACTTTTTATCCAAAAACCAAAGTGATGTGTGATGTACCACTCAAAAGCGCAACACCTGGGGTGAAGTATTGTGGTGGTGTGCTGCTGGGGGGTCTGTCATTCATGAGAAAGAATCTCACTGTAATAGGAAGGATGGCTTGTGTGAAAACAATATATATTTATTATTTTTTCACGTAATATACAAAGGCTTAAGAAAGAGGTTTTTAGTTGAAAGAAAGCTGAAAACGTTGTTAAAGCCTTGTGACACACTGCCAATGACAGCCAATAAGAATAGACTGGTCTACTAGTACCTTTGGCAACCCAAAAAGCCTCTTTTAAAATAAAATGTAACTTGTTATATTGTTATACCTAATAACAAACAGCTTAGCTTTCAGTTCACCTGTCAATCAGACAATTTTACGACAACATTTATAATCACAATTATTTTGATCAATGTTGAGATCACGATTATTTAACAAAATTGCTGATTTTCCATAAAGTCAATAAATAGATCAATTATTCATAAATAAATAACTTGTCAATTCAACTTAATAACAACTAAAAATAAATGTAAAAAATAAGCATGAATGATACACAAATAAACACAAAAAAATGAATCTTACTAGTTGTTTTTTTACAGTGTAGTTGCATTTCGTAGGACTTAAAAAATCTACAGTACTTCAACTAATTCTGTACAGTATTTATCCAACTTTTAACTAAGTCAGTATAATAGAATTTGGGTTCTAGTGACTAACCAGCAATTTTAGGCAACATTTCAAACTTAAGGTTTAAGTTTACCGTGTCACCATGACCAGCGAGCAGAAATACTGTAGATATAACTTATCTAGATTGTACTCAATCCTAACCTTAATCAAACCTTTCACAAACAAGGCTCCATAATCACAATTCAATGCTGTTTGAGCGCAGTAAATCCTTTTAAGTTACATGTAAGCCATTTCTCCCTCTCACATACTGTAAAGTGTGCTGGCATTTGTGTCCGTGAAGCATTTACACCCACCTCAACTCAGACATCAATAAGTCGTTTAAGAATACAAAGAAACTTGAACGGACACATCTGAAACTGGAAAGAAAATTTAGAGACAAATTCCTGAAAGCTCAGTTTTAAAGAGCTTTAATCTGACCTTTCCTAATTTCTATAAGGATACAATACAAACCTGTTAAGAACGATTTCCAGCATCCCACTGTGTTCTGACACAAGACATTTAGAAAAAAGCCACTCGGACCACACCGAGGGCCTTGTGTCCTGACAGGTGTTGTTGCCACAGGACCAGACGCTGTAAGGGATTACAGCGAGGCTAATTGTCGCCGCTGTGACTTCTTCTATAAGCGTTGTCAAAGACGGACTGGTGGACCGAGATAAGAGCTAGACAATGCTGGGATGCGGACTGAGACGCTGAGCGAAATAATCTTTAACTGTCACTGCCTATACCTGCTTCTGATACAAGTCATTACCCATGATCCTCTTCAGCAGGTAAAAGGGCATTCATGTTCACAACCGCCGTGGAACGAGAGTGTGTTTGCTGGAGAAAGTTTGTGTTGGTGAATGTCGGGGTTAATCACAGGTTATTTACAGCAATGGCGATCAATAAAAAGGAATGAAAATATAGTATGAAATAATACATTTCCCATCAATAGAATAGGCAACGCCGAGGAAAACCTTATAGACCACTTTGCAAGATGTAAATACTAGTCCAAGCACGTCTGGTTTCAGCATTATTATTATTATTTTAAATCTTACGTTTATAATTGAACTTAAAGTTACCTGTTTAAAATTTTAAATCAGTTATATTCTGTTGTTTGTATTTTGCAGTGTTAAAAAACTGAAATAGGAAGTTCTTCTGGACCAGCGTTGAACCACCACGTCATCTTTAGTGGTCTATAGGTCAAAGTTTTCTCCAAATACATTTTAAATAAGGAAATTGCTTTTCTTGAAAAATATTATTCTTTTCTATATATGTTTTATGACAAGTAAGCACACTACACGCATTTTTGTATTGTGTAAATGGAAAAAAGACTAATGAAACGTCGCAATTTACAACACTTATCATCGTTTCATTTTTTATATCCTTGAAATAGTATTGCATTACAGTAGATCGAGAAATATATAGATACAGTACAGGTGGGCAAAAAGGTGTTTAATTGTGATGAAAAAAAATATTTTCATAACAATTTTGTAATACAATATTGTTGTTACTTTTTTATATTTGTGTTAAATTAGGGGGAAATTAAATATTTTGGCATTACTGTAGGCTGAAGGAAATGGGTGGATAAAAGTGCTTGATTATCGTAAAAAAATCCCAGTTAAAAAATCTGAATCGTCCCAAAACAAGTTACATTTTCTTCATGCAAATTACAGTTTTACTTGCATTTTGACGATTTCTTTGTGAAATATGAACTGTCATTTCCTTGACAGTTTTCATCCACATATTCATCCTCCTGCATTCATTAAAAATTCTTTAAAATGTAACCATTTCCTTTATCTGCCTCGCTCTCTCGCTCTCGCTCTCTCTCTCTCTCTCTCTCTCTCTCTCTCTCTCTCTCTCGCGCGCTCTCTCGCGCGCTCTCTCTCCAAAACAGCTCATCTTTCCTCTCTTCTTCGATTTCTCTCTGCAGCTCCAGTAGTTTTGTTCAGAGGCCACATACTGCGCTGGGACATCTGTATCCCTGCTGTCATCGAACGAGACCGAGTCGTTCTCATTAATCTCTCTCTCTATTCACAACACTTACCGTCTGCTTTTTTAACCCTCTGCGCACACGTGCTGTATTGCGGCATCCTTCATCCCCCAAACCCGCGAACATATGCAATCCATAATCATCGATGTGGCACGGCGAGACATGAATCGAAATGCGTTTTGGGGCTGTGGTATCGTAACGCGGGCTCATGAATATGCAGAAGATGCAGAACGAACCTGGTGTGAGAGTTTGCCGGGACAGTGGGATGAGATCCACTTTGAATATCAATGAGGGACTCTTACGGAAGCGCCAGCAGAGTTTCAAAGAAGTAGCTTTTGGGAGGCTGATAACAGAGCGGTTTTGCAGATGTTCGTGAGATAGTGCCCGAATTTGTGGGGTGGACGTTGATCACAAGGCAGAAGCATCTAAATTTAGTAAAGGGAGGCCGCTGAGGACCGGTGGTGATAAAAGAGTGCCGCTGGAGAACCGGAGGCTATTTTATTTCTCTTTTGTTTCCGCAACATGAGCGTCGGGAATGAAAGCGGCCTGATCATGGCTTTAGAATTCCACAGTGAATGAGGGCATTTTCACATTGGCATGAAATGGGTTCACATGCACACACACACACACACACACACACACAGAATGAAAATAATGCAATGTGAAAAGAGATTCTGTGCGAAACTGTGCGATGACAAGCAGACAAATATGTACGCATACTCACACTTTTTAAAAAAGGCTCGTGGTAAGGCCATAAGATAAAAGGAAACAACTCAATCCCCATTTCATCCGTCATTCTGCCGGAGAATGGAAAAATTATCTTATGGTAGAGAAGATTGTGCCTTCAAACAACATCTAGCTCCACCTCACTGACCCTCAAACCTCTCCAAGAACTCCATCTATTAAGCAGACATTAACAAACCCCTAAACATAGAAATGAAAAAATTAGTCTTTTCATCCACCTGCTGGGGAGTAAATGAGAATCTAGCGCTGAACTTTGAAAACTTCATTGTGCGAGAGAAACTTGTATAATCACTAACATGTAGCGGCAATGGTGCTTTTCTGATTAATGGCGTGCGCTGTAATTGATATGGCAACTCCAGCTGCTCTTGTTAAATAAAAATATAAATAAATAACAAGCAGCGTGTAAGGAATCTATGGATGTCTTATTCTAGATTGGTCTATTGACAGACACTGTACTTGAATGAATCTACTGCTGTTGATTTGTCTTATCTAATGTAAAAAGGCTCTCTGTCTTGACAGCACATTTTGTTCGTATTATGTAAACAGATCTCCGCTTAATTTTACTAAAACAAACTCCAGACTAAATTAATTCCCAGGGAGCCAACTGCTCTGAAAATGAAACATTTAGGAGACAAATTACTTTTTTGGTCTGTAAATTACATCAGTACAATATCTTTGGTACAACTATTTGCTAAGAATGCTCTGCTGTTTATAAAATGGGATTATTTCCGGTTTGGTTGTACATCTCGTCCTGTTGCCTGACCTTTTCCAGAACAGACTACCGAGTGGATCAGACTTTATCGATACGTAAATAGGTCTGGTTGCCACAGGACATAAAGAACTCCAGCCATGAAATTAACTAGCATAACGCCAATTCACCAAATAAATAAACAACCAATGTCTTCAACCATATAAACTTAAATTCATAGTATGAACATTTGTGACTAGCTGCAGTGGGATTTTAACTTTATTCTGAAGTCCTGTAAAACCTCACAAGATCCATCACGCTGTCTTGTCGTCTATATCTTTAAAAGTCTACACTCTACCCAGAATCCAAACTGCCTTTGAACCTCTTCTATCCTTCTGCTTCCAAAGTCTGGTTGCAAAGCTTGGAGAAAAACTGGACGTGGTGCTATTTTCTATCAGGATCAATCTCATTGTGCTCCGGCCCTTTGGCAGGCCCAGACATTGTGGATGATATAAAACAATTCTCCTGTGTGACCTGATCTTGCCGTTCATGGATGGAGAAGATTATCTAGGATCGGCAAAGCTCGGATCAATTCGATCCTCACATTGTAAGCATAAACTCTGACATGATCCAGTTAAGGCACAACGGTTCTGCAGAACACTTGGTCAATACTATGCTACATTTCCAATTAATCAATAATTTAAGGAAAATAATAAACAGATGGTTATCATCAAAACAGTTGTTCAAACTCTCTACAGTACAGAAGCTGTGGAGTCGAGTTTGGATGTGACTGGCGTCTTGGCGTGCTTTTAATGTTTAGGTTCTTATCTTTAATTATGGGGGTGTCAGATAAAAGCACATCACTGTGCTCTGTTGGGCAAGCACAAGCAGGGAATCTTTCTGCTCCAATTACCTTGATGAATTCCCGTATCTGTCGGTACGATGAAGATGTCAAAGTGACTTCAAATTGACAAAGTGAACTTTAACCAAAACGTGTCACCGTTTTTTATGTTCCTCTTCAGACATGAGGATACAAACCGGTATCGGCCTAGACACAGTGTCTGCACACATGCTCTCAGAATCCATGAGATTGGAACCTGCAATCTTCTGATATCCAGCACCAAACTGTAACCAGAACACCACATCTGTTCCGACATAAAAGTTTTTAAGCTTTTATTATGCTCCGTTTATAACAAAATCAAACGGTGCTTTAGTTCAATAAACTGAAAGCTGGCAGGGAACACGAAGCGGTGGGGAGAAAGGTGGGTTTTGCTGACACGGCAACTCCACGCAAGTCTATTTGACGGGAGTGAAATGCTAGCAGCTAGTCAGCCAATTTATCCACAAACCAATCATTGAAGACCTGCATCGGCACCCACTTCATGTGCATCTAACACTAACAAGTGCATAAAAGACATTTACACTCAGTATCTCATGTGAGCATCCCAAGAACTCACAAACTTGTGTGGGACGCTGGATTGCATCCCACACATATCAACTAAACATGTTCCTGATTGGTCTGTTTGGACGATTTGGAAGTCAAATCGATTTATAAACATTGATTGTGTGAACGCAGCCTTTATCTTTTGTAAAAACAGCAATGAAAAGTTGAAAATTGGCATAACAGGCTGCCCTCACCGACAACAAACCCCTCAATGCTTTCCTTATGGTTTGGGATTATGGTTATTAATTATGGAGTATAATTTACTTTTGAATTTGGGTCAAGCCTGAGTGTATTAAAAGACAAAGCAGCTCAATGTAACATTTTGCATTTCATTTTATTGTCCTTCTTAAACGCTGTTCTTTCACTATACTCCATTTTAAGAAAGAGAGAGATGGACTTGGATCTAATTTTCCTGTCAATTAGCCGGTGACTGAGAAATGACTTGCGATGGCCATGAACGAAGTGATATTAAATCCCCAGAAGATGGAATCCACTCTTTGTTCACAGACAGGGAGTGCCTCAACCACCTCAACTTAATGAAAAAGACATTTCATGAACAATCCAGAGAAAAAAAAAATCCGGCAGCGTCACATATGCCTCATATCAAAGAGATTTTCTGATCCACATAGAGAACAGCCCACTTAGACAAAAAAGAGATATCTGATGGACAAGTAAAGTAACCAATTGTATTTTGTTTTGTTTTTATATGCTGTTCATTGGAGGGTTCACTTGCTAAAACTAATACTAAAGACCACTTCGGAAGACGTAAACAACGCTGGTCCAGAATAAAACTTTTATTTTTTAACAAAATACAGTACAACAAACAAAACAATTAAAACGGAATAAAATGATAAAATAATCTTTATGTCAGATTTAATTATATATTTAAGATTTGTGTTTGGGGGAAAAGTGTATAACATCTTGCAAACTGGTCTATAGACAAAATAAACAGATTAAAACTGCAGATTTTAAAACTGGATTAGTTATTTGTATGTGCATCAGGTAACTGAACACAATTTACACAATTGTGGTGTTGTAATTTTTTATTTGCCGTAATTTGTGGACATCTTAAAGCTGCAATCCGTAAAGTTTGCCTTTACATCTGTTTGAAAAATAAAATTGCAGGTCACTTTACATACTCATCTTTACATAGGTTTAGGTCAAGTGTCAGACTCTACAACTGACATTTTCTATGCAATATTTTTCCAACAGCACAACTTTCGGCAAAAAAGTTTTCCGTTTGTGCATGAAACAATTAAAAAAACTTTTTTAAGAGAAGCAATGTTGAAGGTGTATCTTATTGACAGAAATGCAATATAATATACATAACTATGTCTTCAGAGGGGAATAAAGAACTTACATAGTAAAGCATTTAATATCTAAATAAAGAGTTCTCCGTACCCTATTCCCCGTCACCGTTCTCGCTAATGAACGACTCTCTTTGATATGCTTTTTAATGCATGTTTAAGGCTTCGGTGCGGATGGCTGGCACATACTGATAAGGCTGCGTGCGTTATCCGGTTCGACAGGCAGACACGGCCACGCCGTTCTCCTGCCTACCGCATCTCCGCCGGATCATCCGCCTCCACGCTGTGACGATGCCCGCTATGACAGCGCAGATAATGGACGATCGAAGATGTCACAAGCCGTGGGGTGGACAGGCGGGCAGTACACGGGACTGATGAAAAGGGTAAAGGAAAATAAATATGATTTGAAAGTTGTAACCTTGTACCGTGTTCCAAAGAAAGTCAAGACGATGTTTGTCGAAATTCACAGTTGGCGTTTTTCTCCATTAGTACAAAAGCAGAGGTGTGTGGTTGTCAAGCTCTGTCGGACTCTAGATGTGACTATTAGGGAGGCATTGGGTCAGATAAGCATAGATCGATGCTCAGGGTAACACAGCTCCTGTGTGACCCTGACAGAAGGCGTCACATGACAAAATTCAGACAATAAGGGATTATTTACAGTCGTTTATGCATGATCTGATTTCTACACACATCTATTTACAGTAAAGTCTGATTTCTTATTTTTCTGCTATACGCGTCAACATAGCTGGGTCATGTGGGTTGGAAGTGAGATGCAGCTTAGTTTGAAAGGGCTCATAAATGGGAAAAAAACAGCGACGACTAAAACTTTGATAGCTATACACAGTATATTGCTTGTTCATATGTGAACTGGGGAACTGTGGACTATTTTCCATATGCTGCCATACAACCAGATTAAACAACCAGATGCATTGACACATGCTGAAAAGCATACTTCTTGTATAGAGCTCTTCATTCAGTACATATTTATGAAGTGTGAATACAAAGACAGTACACAGATCATCCATCAAGAACTGTTTTTAAGGAATCATTACTTCACAGACATTTTCTGAACCTTTATTCCTCCCTTTCTCTGATGTTAAACACAGCATGTCTGACTTCCCTGTGGTCAATCTCACATCCCCTTCCCATCTCATGGCTTCAAAAATAACTGCCCTCTGATTAAATGACTCAAAATGTCAGAAAGATGGCAGGGCGACATCTCGGGAACACAAAGCATCCATCACACGGACAGCTCTGCCACACAAGCTATTATCATTCAATCAACAGGGCGGCTAATAAAACATTCAAATACATAAATAGAATTAAATGTCACACATTTTGATTAGAAACTTAATTCATATTATGTAATGTAAATAGGGTATTCGTTTTATAGAAAGGGACATTTAAATTAAGAAACGGCCTGTCAAACGTGTAACAGAAACATTGTACACAAAGGACATTGCGACTTGCGAAGTTGTCTAGTTTTTCAAATATAAGGGGTGTGACGAGATCTCGTGGCATGAGATCTCACCAGATCCGACTGGTGCTGGGCTCGATATTGCAACCATTTCAGTCGCATATGCTCCCAATATTGAATCTGTGCGACCCCAACATATATTTGGAGCATTCGTGACATTTTGTTGTGGTGTCACCTGTTACTGTACAGAACACGCTAAAAACTGCACAAAGTATGTGCGTTACCGGCCCGGCCATTCATAGACAACGTGATTTTATATCCCATGGTGCTACTTCCCCACCATTTTCTATGTAAGCACGCGCTAGCCGGACAGGTTTCAACCTTCGTGTTCGTCTCCCGCATATGCAGCGCCTCCCGCAGTAAGCAAGCACTAGTGTTTATGGCGGTTCGCGCTGCCAGCAGCGATTTGGGAGCGTGCAGTGCGGGGGTGAACAGCAGCTGAGCTGTCTGTACCACAAGTACAGTATAGCAACTGCAAGTTCACATTACGTTATTTTAATACATTCACAGGCAAACTCTTTGGAAACATATCATCTATCTCTTACGTATGTGCAATATTAGAATAAAACATGAATTATTAATGTAGTTTTAACCGTTTCTTCGAAGGCTATGAGGGTTCAGTCAATGGAGGAAGGAGGATTGACACCGTGATATGATCACCAACATCTGCTAATACAAGCACTATGCAAAAGCATATGGAGGAAACAACCACGGCTCTTTACAAAAGGCTACGACTGTTAAGAAAACAATGCATACATTTTGCGCAATTACCGCCTGTCATTTGAGTTTGTGTCAAAACATTTTGCAGTGTTTACATATGGTTTATTACTGCATAATATAATTCATCAAAATAGAAGTTTAATGTATTTCATAAAGTTGATTTTATAATGCCTAAATATTTTGCCACCAATGAGGATTTCTTTAAAGAAAGTCTAAAAATCTCGTTCTTGTGAACCCAGTCTCGTGTCTTGTCTTGTCTCATGAGATAAGTGTCTCGTCACACCCCAATAAGTTATATATTGTTTCTGAATTCTGTAGTATGTTGGAGTCAGTAAAAACCAGAAATAATTGAAACCTCAAATGTGTTTGAAATAAAAACCTATTCTAATAAAAAAAGATATATATATTAGTATACTTATAACAACTAAATATAAACATTAAAACGAATATGCCTACATAAGGTTTTGGACTATAAAACAGCTTATTTACTATTCTAATTACTAAAATCACATAATGCTATTTTTACTGTGAATTCCTACCATTGAGAATTGAAAATGTATCTAACTGTTTGTATATTGCTTATTTGTCGTCTCATCATAAAACGCTACAAATATCAATGCATTCGTTACATACATTCCAACAAATCACTTGAATATTGAATAAACATACAGAGGAAATACAATTATGGCATGTCCGTATCCGACATCAGCGGAGACCAGAGAAGGTCCAGGCCATTCTAAATATTCATTGCGTTTTTGTTTATTTCCCTTTTAAAGCATCATTTTGCATTTTAAATCGCAAAGTGAAAGAACGGGCCAAGCATTCGTGGCCTAGCTGTGATTTGTGGGGCAGGGGCAGTCGTAAGTCTCGCTCAATATTCCGAATGATTCTCCATAAGCAATACATGTGCGATGGCTTTGGATCTAATGTTGATGATATTTCACAGCCTCCTGCCAGCTAGAGAGGCTCGTCTGTGTAGATGGCATGGAGAATCATTTTGGTAATGCTTCTCAAGCACAATACAAATCATATGAGAAATAGGCCTTAAACACAACTCACTGTCTTCAGATAGACACGGGGTGACAGCAGTGCGTATGTGATGCGCCTTTGCACTTTCACGCCATCAATTGTGCTTTGCTCTTTCTGTTCTGGGGAGATATGGCAAAAACATCCTGATGGCAAATTGAATACTTCTCTGTACTTCTGTGTTCAGTAGTTAAATGTGAAGCGTGTCATTTCCAACCACTAGCGGCACCAAACAGAAATGCAAGGGAACTGTTCACATGGATTCAAGTAAAAAAAAAACAGACTATCGTTGTGTGATTTGGGGGTATGGTTACCCTGCTGAAAGAAAACAAAAAATCATTACATAAATTCAGATTGTTTCCATTTAAACCATTACAAAAGCCATTTTTGTAGTGTGTTTAGGGCATTATTCAAATATGACTTACTGTTGTTCTATTGGTTCCCAACTGCCAGATTACATCGCGCCAATAGAATACAAATCCCAGTGTACACTATTATAGTTTGTGTAAAACAAATACAACTCCCATTATAAACCTTGCATCCATAAAATGTTGTATTGTGTCAGAGAATTATTAAATAAAAAAATAAGTATTTGGGATTTTAAAAACAGGTAGAAAATGTGCTGAATGTTTCATTTCATCAAAGCGAAATTAGCAAAACAGTTTGATAGAATATACATTTGTTTGAAACGTAGAGCCTGGCGTAATTTGACACAAGGTGCGCATGTGAGTCAAGCCTCGTCCACATCGCCAGATGCGCTTGCGGTGTGGAGCCAACTGAAGTACAAACGAGCATTGAGAAACATATGAGCATTTCCATACAAAAAAGAAATACGCGAAAAACATTGATATATTTCATACATGCGTAAAGTTTAAATATTATTTTTACCGCCACTTGGACTGTTCCCAGGAGAGAATCATTCCGCTCAGCTCCGCCCACTGTACTGATGTGCGCTCATGTGGGACACGAGCACCCAGCTATCTCGGGTTGGTTTCACATTTAGTTCAAATATCTTGTCCGAGCCCAAGTTCGATTGTTCATATAATTTTTTGGAGGTAGTTTGCGTCATCAAGCCGCTAGTTTTGTTTCCAAAGCTTCAGTACATAACGGCACTTTTGTCTATGAATGTACTGCAAATGCTCTTAAGATCCCTAAATGCGAGAAATTAGATAAACAGCTCTCTGCTTGAAGCGCGTCATACTCGTCAGAAAAGTGAGTGTAACACACAAACAAGCATACATTTTTACAAAATAATACGTCTTTAATGGCGGTTCACTTCAGCGATTTAGTAAGATTGTGTTGATATCAGCGGCGATACGTTCTGGAGCTCACATGAAACACACCACAGACCTTCCTTTTTAAGCGGACTACAATTCACAGTAGTGATGCGAGGAACAGGTTTTTTCCAACCTGCGGGTCCCGCTGTTATGAAATAATTTGGCCCGTCCAAGCCTGCGACCATTAAATAGACATACTAGGCATTGTAATGTAAATGAAAAAATACTTGAATTGAACCCGGGTGCGCACCAAAAGTGCTAATCTGAAACCGCCAAGTCGCCGTCAGTGTGCTGTTGCTGTTTTCAGTCTCCTACTTAGTGGTTTTGATGACTTCTGTTATAATTTCGCGTTATAATGACCTCCATTAAAGCAGACATTCTTTTGCTGGTTTCGCAGCTTTGATTATGTTTTTTGTTTAATAATAAATGTTCATATTTCTTGTTTCAAAAAATGCTTTATATTTCACATATTTCAAGTCTATTGTTCACCGCTGTCATACTTCTAACAAAACGATCAGCTTTTTCCGGTTTGCATAAAGTCCCTCCTTCCGAAATGCTCTGATAGGTAAAGCTGACACAATCAAGTCAAGTCAAGTCAGCTTTATTTATATAGCGCTTTTTACAATTTTCATTGTTACAAAGCAGCTGTACAAGAAAACATTGACTATAAGTAAAACATAAAAGGTTATGGAAGTCAAAACACAGTTCAAATATCAGACACACAATAAATTCCTATATGCAGAGCCAATCAAACAAGACTATCAAATTCTAGCAGCCCCCCCGGCCAGGCAAACAGTGCAAAACAGTATGCAAACGGTGGCGAGGAACCCAAAACTCCATTGGAGGAGAAAAAAAACCTCAGAGGGAGACCAGGCCTAACCAGGGGATTCCAGTTCCCCTCTGGCAAAAACTGCTGTCTCTGCACAAGTAGGAACCAATCTGTCGTGATTGGTTCCTGCGCGTGTCTGAAGATGTCCCAACCATCAGTGAGCTTCCGCTTCTCAGGCTGTTGTGATTGGTCAGGGGCACTGACTTAGTGCACGTGTATTCATAAACTTTAGCTTTTAGCAATAAACAGTAACAATGGCATCATTTTCACTTCATCAGTTAAAAACATGCAGGACGATCAAAGTGTAACAGGGGTCTGCTAGTGCATGTGCAAAAATCTTTGTAAGAGATCAATATTTTTTCCTACTATGGCGTGGGAAATGACACTGGACGGATACTGTCAGCATTGGCATCACAGGGAATGGCTCCTTTAAAGACCAAAAAGTACTATTCTTGTGCAAAGGTCTCCAGAGTGCTTTTCACTTTTTCTGCCTTTTGAAACTATTTTCCTGATGCTTGGCTTCTCCTGACCCCAGTTTCAGTGTTTGACTAGCTACAGTCACTAGTTACAATGTTTGACTAGCTTTTCCGTTACGAAGTCATGACATAAACATTTCCATGGCGACACGGCACTGCTTATCATATGACACACCTCAGAGCCACAGCAGCTGTATGACTGATGTATTATATCATAAGAGCTACATATGATGTGCTGTCCTCAAATCTTCATGTTTGGTATGGACAGGATCCAGCCTGCCAATTAAGTGCAGCTCCAGCAAAGCTTACATTTACATTTTACATTTATTCATTTGGCAGACGCTTTTATCCAAAGCGACTTACAAGTAGTTTTATACAGTGGCACATTACTGCAGAGCAATCAGGGGTAATCAAACCTATCAGAGCATTTCGGAAGGAGGGACTTTATGCAAACCGGAAAAAGCTGATCGTTTTGTTAGAAGTATGACAGCGGTGAACAATAGACTTGAAATATGTGAAATATAAAGCATTTTTTGAAACAAGAAATATGAACATTTATTATTAAACAAAAAACATAATCAAAGCTTCGAAACCAGCAAAAGAATGTCTGCTTTAATGGAGGTCATTATAACGCGAAATTATAACAGAAGTCATCAAAACCACTAAGAAGAAGACTGAAAACAGCAACAGCACACTGACGGCGACTTGGCGGTTTCACATTAGCACTTTTGGTGCGCACCCGGGTTCAATTCAAGTATTTTTTCATTTACATTACAATGCCTAGTATGTCTATTTAATGGTCGCAGGCTTGGACGGGCCAAATTATTTCATAACAGCGGGACCCGCAGGTTGGAAAAAACCTGTTCCTCGCATCACTACTGTGAATTGTAGTCCGCTTAAAAAGGAAGGTCTGTGGTGTGTTTCATGTGAGCTCCAGAACGTATCGCCGCTGATCACAAGGTGCCTTGCTCAAGGGCACTTCAGTCATGACCTGCTGGAACTGAGATTAGAACCGGCAACCTTCTGATCACAAGCCCAACGCTCTAACCATTAGGCCACAGCTGTACCCCTAAAGCTTAAACATGTTCTTATGGGTTGAAAGAAGAGCTTGACACAGGGGAGATACACATAGCGCCACAATCAAGTACTAAAGTGCTTGGCAGCAGCAGTAGAAACCAAGAGAGTGGCAGCAAATGCCATCCCCCAAAACGCCCAGGCTAACTCGCTAAAAAGGCAACCCTTTATTCAGGAGGGGCAGAAAACACGGGCCAAGCCTTTAACCCCAGATTCAGGCCTGCTGAGTATAGCCAGGGATTGGAAATGCAAGTAGATTTAAACCACAGACTTACTTTCCCCTTGGAAATCGCAGTGACCAACCTGCGGCCGGACATGGTTGAGTTGACTGTACCTTGGGAAGAGGCCATTAACGCAGCATTTGAAAGAAAGAATCTCCTGTGTGCCAACTTGGCAGCAGAGGCTGAAGAGAGGGGATGGACAGCAAAAGTGTTCTAGTGGGAAGTGGGCTGCAGGGGCTTTGTTTCCAATTCCACCACAATGCCGCTTAAGGAAGTGGCGATCAGATGATAGGCCCAACTGATGGTAGTCACAGAACTTTTGCCTGTTGCTGAGAAAAGCAGCCACTGGCTGTGGTTGAAACGGAAGGACACAATATGGGCTGCCAAATGACCACGTAAAAGAATAGGTGTTTTGTGGGAACGGGGGCACTGAGCTTTTACATAATTTTTCTTTTTTACTCAACATTTTCACATGTCATGAAATATCTAATATTCTGATTGTCAAGTATATACATGTTAGGGATGGGCACAGTACTCGATCACTCTTGTACTCGAACGCAACAACGACGATCGATCATAATAACGATGATCTGAGTTTAAAAAAATACTTCTGATTGGTTATAGCAGCCTTTTGGGCGGCACCTTGAGCACTGATTGGTTAGCGTTGCTTGAGCGCGGTCCAAAGTCCAAACCGAAAAACAGAGAAAATGGCATCAAAGTCACTTTGCTGCCCATTCGTTTTAGCCAATATATTGTTAAATAACATTTTGGTTTATCAGAAAGTGCTAATGTAATGCAAAGTATTGCTAAAATATTAAATTGTGATCATTGTCTCCATGACGGAAATTTCACAAAATCTGCCCCTTTAGGGCAAAGTGGGCGTGGCTTTCATATTTCTCTGCAATTCGATTGGATGGTTAAAACAGCTGTTGTATTTTGAAATCGAGCTGGCAAAAGGTTGTCAGTTGAAGGGGAGGGGTTAACGGATGTTCTGCGCAAGACCTCTAACATACCCCATTTAAGATGGATAGTCATTACCGGACGGAAGTTAATCTGATTTTAGCTGAAGTTTCTGAAGGCACACGGTTTATAAAATAGTGAATAACCCACATTGATAAACTATTTACAATAAACGGTGCAATATTGCATGAAAAAATAGGCATTGTAATTCTTTAATTTTTTTTATTTCAGTGGGACTTTAAAATAGTGCAATGACCTAACAGTCATCGCACAACCCTCACGTTGAGCCACGATGCACATTCAAGCCATTTTAATTTGAGTCTAGTTCATTTAACAGCATCCCTCGCCACACCCACCCATAATTTCCGGCCCTCTCCCTGCGATCCCTTTAAGGAAAAGTGGAAAATTAAAAACTACATCCTAATGCACTGGAGGCCATCAACTCTTTCAATATTAGACCGACAGATTGATTTGCATTGAGCCGTGTTCTATTTACAATTTGTCTTTCAGAATGTGGTCTCGTTGTAGAAATGGGTATATGCAGGCCTGCACTCTGCAACTGCTTTCCCAATCTGTGAAATCAATGCATCCCGATAACAGTCCATCACGTTAGGATGAAATGAGTTAGCGAAATAGAAAAAAGGGAAGTAAAAAAGGTAGTTTGAGAGAGGCAGAGCAGCATGACGCTATTTTCCTCTCCATGGATGACTACATGTATGCATCATTATGTCTCTGAGCTTTTAGAATTAAACTGCCTTCATCAAACACTCAGCGGGGTGGCCCTCTTCGCACCGCTCACCCCAGCGTGAGAGAGGCTTCAAGACTTCAAACATTTCAGTTGTTTCAGAACATAAACTCGACTTGCTGTCTTTCAAGCCTCCCGCCCCAGTGGCAGTATGAGCTGTAATGAGTCGAGCCACAGTTTGAGAGCGGAAGGGAGACTCCAGCTGCCGGTGTCTGGATGGGGCCATGTAAGGCCCACGATCGTACAAGACTGTACTTGCAGTACTACCTGCGATAGACAGGTTTCTGATCGTACAAAACTGTACTTGCAGTACTACCTGCGATAGACAGGTTTCTGCTAGATCTGTGAGGAGTAAATGCAGTAGAGGTCTAGCAATGTAGTGAAATGAAAGCAATTGAGATGCACTGTTTGAGAGTATAAATGAATAATACTGGAGAAACAGACAGATAGATACATAAATACTGTAGGTCAAGATACAGTACAAGTGCCAAACTAAATGGCTTATTTAACAGGATGACGAAGTATTTTGGGATTCATAAACTAAATGGCAGATGTCAGATTAATAAGCTTCTAAAGGGTTCAAGGAAAGCTGCCCTCTTTCACAGTAGCTGCCATGCAAATATGCAAATCCAAGCCTAATGCCTTCTAACACTGAACAGAGCATGTCATCCAGACAAAAATAACTTGGATAAATACTGAATTGACTCATGCTTTGCTAGTGATTCATCATAGCCTACAGGTTTTTGATTTAAGAGCAATGGCTAAAGCATGCAATACCAAAGAAGTGTTGGACTAATAATATGAAAGGTTATATTGATTTTAGCTTGTGATAAAAAATAAAACCAGCAATTGTTATGAAAAAGAAAACTTAGTTGAAAATGAACAATTCTTGAAGTTTGAGGTGTCAACATGCTATATAAATAAAAAGAAACAAAGGATTACATAACACTACTGGTCAACTGTTGTGGGTTTTTAAAGACCAATAGCAAGACATCCAAACGGTAATAAAATGTTGAAATATACTGTACCTAAAATGTCTAATGAGAAGTATCGCTGAAATGAGTGCAATATTAAAAGGTATATTTCACCTAGGCTGGGCGATCTTCCATAAAAAGCATGTCTTCGTGACAAAGAATCTCGATCCATGATCTGAATTGGAAATATGAACTATTTTTGCACATAGCACTGGTGCTACAGAGGTAAAGTGTTGTAGCACAGGCCAAACCGTTGTACAGGTAGCACAAGTACAAAACGTCTGTTATCATCTTTAAAACACAAATGCAGGTCATCACATTAATAGACTGGTTAACGACAAATGACATTAATGTTACATACAAATGGATCAATTAGAGCCATATCATTTTTAGTTTTCCCATGTTTTATTGTTCAGTGTTGTCCATTTTTTTACCAAACAATAGTAATATATTTATCCACATAAAAATATGGCAGTACACTACGTATGTATTACTAGGGTTATAGTAAACTGCAGTCAACTTCCTAGATAATATAGTGTTTTGAACCTTACTAAAGAAAATATTAATACTGTATACTGCAGTTCATCAATTTACAACAAGAATATCACAATTTGCTACATCAAAAACTATAGAACACTCTGTATTTTTTCATTCCAGCGTTTAGGTTCACCTGTGTTTTATTTTGGCGGGACGTCGTGAAGATGCTCCCACAATAGACACTTGACATTCAGTGTGTGTAGTCAGTGAAGATAGTTTTTCTAAAACAGTTGAAATAAACTCTCAGGGCAACTCTGGACATGATTCATGCGTTTATGTCATCATACAGTGAGACACGTACAAACCAAGAGCGTGTAGCACGTTAAACTTTGCAACACATTCACTCATACATACAAAACCGGCAGGTGATAGATTTATACAGCAGGATTCCACGTTCGCATCACGTAAATCATAGGGTATGAATCAAACATTTTTGGGGCACATTTGACTCACATTTTAAGTTTTCCTACTATGGTAGTCATTGATGTTCCAGAACTGAAAATTGCCAACATTCCTCCAAATATTTTTCTCTGTGTTCAGGAGAGCAAATTAAGTTATACAGATTTGGAACAACTTGAGCGTGAGTAACCAATGACAGAATTTTTTTTTTTTGGTGAAACAACACACAAAACTTAGTTTTTAGACCACTTTGGATGATGTAAACATTAACAATGTTCACACAAAATGTATTAGGGTTGACCCCGAATAGTCGAAGATTCGATGCTTCGATAGGAGGAGCCTTATTCCACTACCAATCTCACAGTCGATTCTTCGCAGAGGTATTATACAATGGGGATCATGCCATTTTTGCAGTGGCGTAGCAGACGGTATGCACTGCACCGCCAAAAATAATATTTATGATGTCAAGAAATGGGACATTCTTAAGGTTGGGTACCAAAACCCCCCGCGCTTATGAACGCAAGGTTTGGCCATGACCCAGTGCAGGATCACGTCTCTCCATGTGCTGTGAGACCGGTAAACAGAAGCAGGACGTTCCGCACGCACCTTCAAACGAATGTGTACACGTTTCCAAACATTTGTCACTCACTGAATGTTTAGCCATATAAATATAAATGAACACTTTGTCTGTAATAAACGTAGTTCGATACTTAGACTGAACTGTCCATTAATTTCCCCTGCAATTAAGATATTTTACCTACAAAACATTTATTTAGCACATTGTGACTTGAATCTGGCTTATTTTTTCATTTATTATAAAGGAATATTCTGTTCTTAACAAATTCTGTAAATTAATGGTTACATTTTTTTTGGTACATGTTGCGCTGCACTGTGCGCTGTACCTGTACTTTGGATAAAAGTGTCTGCCAAATACATAAATGTAAATGTATGTTAATGTAATGCTGGTTCAACGTTTTAAAATTACACAACCGTTTGAACAAAGTACAACCAACAGAACATGTATAACCCAATCAAAATGTCAAACGAATATCTTTAAGATTTAATTATTTGTGTAGGATTTAAAAATAAAACAAAAATGAAACCGGAAGTGCTTCTGGACCATTGCCCATCTTGGGAAGTGGTCTGTTGTTAAATGACCTGACTGGCTCAAAGGCTTTCAAAATTTGAACCTTCAAAATTCCAAAAACAAAGAGATTCAGAAACTAAACTATAGGATATTTAAACCCTCTGTAGAAGCATCCACCTCTGCTAGCTACGAAAAACAAAGGCAACCAAAATCTCTGCAACTCCAGCAGGCCAAAACTGCTTACTCCATCTTTTTTCACCTTTTCCCATTAGTCAAGCCAAGAAACGAGAGGCACAGAATTTGGCTGTGATGATGAACGAGTATCTGGAAAGAGAAAAAATATGCCTCAACCCCTGCCCACTCTCCTCCTCCAGCATTCACAGAGGGCAGCGCAAACCTTAACAGATATATTAAGGCTTAAAGACAATGGCTCAATACTGCCCTTCTCAGCACCGGCAGAGCATCAGGCCATGAGGGAGGAATGAGAGGGTGAACAAGACAAAAGGAAATTTAATAAAAAAAATGCAGGGGGGAAGCAGAAAGTTGCTGCTTCACCACTATCCCTGATTTGTGCCCAATATGATCATTTTCCTTCTAGCCTGCTGCAGGGAGATGAAGGGGTCAAATACACATCATATTTCCTCAAGACAACGAGAAACATAGAGATTATCTTAGAGCTCACTTTATATTAAATACTGTATATAAACACTGTAATAATAAGCAATGAACAATGTATAAAAACTTAACAATGCGGAATGCCACTGATAATTCAACCTAATTTATTAAAAAGTTGAAAGTCCAGTCTAACTCCAGAACCACCATGTGACACAACAAATATAAGAAACTGTACATAAGTGTATTGAAATGTGCATCTGAAAACCTTAGCATACTCTGTAATAATATTTCATGATTGATAGATTGTCACGTGACTGAAACATACATTTCCATTAAAAACATAAATTCATAAACATATTGAATTATTATAAACATCAAAATTAAATATCTATTCAAAACACACATTACACAGATGGGTAACGAACAGGCTTATTTCATATATCAATCATTCCAGACACTTTTTATGTTCAACATCGCATTCGCACATCATTTTACACGGGCATGCGCACAGCGTCACACGGGCACGCGCACTAAGCTGCGTTCACAATAGAACGGTCACCAGCACGGCCAAAACCGTGCACGACACCTGATATACACTAATACAAATTATTGTTCTCGCACAGAATATTTCTGTGTGCCTCGTGCGTGTATAAAAAAGCAGTGTTAGGGTCATATTCCTGTCAATACAATTTAACAGCGCCGACCAGAAATAGATAACAGAGCTGGACGAGGCATTAAGGACATATTTCCCCTCAATAAACATCGCTGTCTGCTGTGAAATTTACATTTATGAATGCATCAGTACCTCCTTTTTCTTTTGACCTCCTCCTGACTGGAGACATAGCAGAAGAATGAATAATATGGAGGAAAACGGTAGGTTGATTGGGAATCCTTTGACCACCACCGCCATGTTGGAAGATGCTCTATCGCATCAGTGTGGCAACGGAATATGATTGGTTACTCTCACCTCCAATCAGAATTCACACACTCGCGTTGTGGGACTTGTAGTTTTTATTATTCGGGGTTAAAACACCTGAAATAATTAGGAAATAACAGCTAAGGATTTGTAAAACGCTCGAAGAATAACCATAAAACCAACGAAATTCATAATTTTAGTTTTTTAAACAGTGTAGAAATATATGATTTTGTTAAAGAATTGGCATTCAGAGGGTAAGATGCTCTTGTATAGCCTACTGTATGGGACTGCTGTACCTCCAGTTTCTGCCAATGGGGGGCAAACCCGAAAAGTCTTTGCTAACACAGAATTATATTGGACATGGAGAATGCATGACTTGCAAAAACGAGAAACAGTTAGGGCGCCTATATAATGTTTTTAATAATAATATTATTCACGATTAATATTCCACTAAAACGAAATTCTAAATTGTTGTACAGGTGTTCATATTCATTACTAAAAGTTAAGCCTACAAATCTCTTGATCCCTGCACAGTGGTGTAGGTTTATTTTAATTTCTCTATGTAGTATGAGATGTAGCAAAATGAAATGTCTCCTGAAATTGGTGATAGCCAACAATTATAATGGAGGATAACTGATATTTACAGTCTAACAGCTGCATTTGATTGTAAATAAATATCAATCTGCACAAATGTGAAATGTTATGACATTTATAGAGTGGTCACATGCTCTGATTATGTACATGTGCATATAAATGACTATGAAGAGATGTTAAATTCTCTCTCCTGTATTGTAAAACATCTGAAAGAATATGATATTAAACAATATGTCCTTATTGTTTCTATCAGCCATATTAAGTTGTTCTTTCATCATTTTTTATTGGCTCACGTATCTGCATGGATGGTCTGTTATATGTCCCCCTAAGGACCTGACTCACTCATACCTCCATAGAATTTTTTTCCTTCATTTGGCCAGCATGCTTATCCTTGCAGGGTGAATATAAGGTCAGACACGGGTAAACACAGATGCCATTCAATGCATAAATGCATGTGGCAATGTCAGACTAAGTTACTTCATTGTAGCTCCTTTTTTAACGTTGGAATCAAATCATTTGTGTTTAGCTTTAGGGGCCAAACTCTATTCTTATTAAACAAAATCCAGTGGCAGCAGATTATGTGATCTGATTTATAGATAATGTTAAGTAAATAGATTGATGCTGAGTACAGTAAGCCGTGTTAGAATGGCATACGTGGATGAAAGAGACTTAAAGTTTAACTCATCCAGGAATAGCGAGCCAAATTTGCAAGGCTCAAGATAATGTATGATAACCACTTATCTAGGACACAATATTTAAACCTACACATCGTGCGCGTGCCTCTGTCAACCTGCCCAGACTGTATGTAAATAGGTGTGTGTTCGTCTGCGCTGGTCTCACACACGCTCGCACACACGTGAACGAATGCGCGGACACCATCTCCTCTGAGGTGTTCCACTTGAAACCTGTCGCGCTGTTGTTTCAGCTCATTTTACTGTGGGCTGTTAATTTGGGTCCAAGACTGGGAGTTGACGTCACCGGTGCTGGAGCGCGCACAATATACCCAGCTGAGGTCAGGTGCGCACGTAAAATCCATGCCAAGGAATGATTAATTGCGGAGTGGCACAGTGAAAAAAGGATCCCAATGCGTTTCAGCTGTGAAGGTTCATTTAGCAGAATCATCTACATTCCAGAATGTGGTTATCTGCATCGAAATGCACTTTAGAAATTGTTTAACAGGACAGGTTAATAGAATGCACTTGAGATGCAACACGCACGCATGCGAATTAAAACTTAAATAGCATTGCGGATCTCTCAGCAAACGGGCGAGTCTCTCTCTCTCCCTCTTTCTCTCTCTCTCTCTCTCTCTCTCTCTCTCTCTCTCTCTCTCTCTCTCTCTCTCTATATATATATATATATATATATATATATATATATATATACACCTCTCACCCCTCGTGGCTCTAGGACCCAGGAGAATTACTATACCTGGACAGTTTTGAGTGATAAAAAGAACTGGCTAGAATCGAATATAAAGGGACCGCACTGTCACCGGGTTGCGAAGTAGCGTAAAAACAAAACGGGATTGTCACCACCAAAGAGAGAAAATTTCACCCCCACAATCCACTCTACACTCGAGGAAGATCTCCCCCCTTCCTTCTCCCGCTCTCCATCCCTCCCTCCTCAGACTCCCTCTCCCAGACACAGAGCCCGTATTCAGAGGACCGGGATTCGGCTGGAGACGCGTGTTTGGATACGAGGTTTTGTGGAGATCACCAAGTAGGGCAGTACCGAAGTGCGCCCCGTCCCTGGCATCTCCATCAATCAATCAACCAATCAATCAACCGGATAACGGAACTGGGCTGACAGCCTCCTTCTCATCCGTCGGCTCGAGTCGAACATAATTTCTTAAAAATTTACCGCAAAAGGATGGTTTTCAATGGACTGATCTACCAGTGTTGCTGTCAGTAATGTGTCGGTGGCGCGCTCAATGATCTCAATGACAACATGATCTCATATTGATGGAAACACTTGGAACTCTGTTAATCTCGTGTTGAGACGCTCTGAGCGAATAGTTGTTTAATACAGAATAGTTGAGATTGTCGCTGTGTGTTATACCGGGAATCGTGATCAGCGGGCATGAGACTGAGGAAATTCGCCGCGGCTCGGAGATCTGGGCAGGCTCGCGCTCGGGAACTACAAGGCTAGAAATTCAACTTTTGTTTCAGACTTTATCTTTCCATATGGACCGATCGGCATCACTGGACATCGAGGCGCTTAAGGTGAGTTGCTGGTGTGGTGCCGTTTTTAGGACGCCGTGTTTGCAGCTTGTCCGTGTGGTATGTGTGTGTGTTCGGGGCTCGATGCTTGTTATACAGTGCGGTGGTGGGGTGCTGGGTTTTGTGCGTGGGGTGCATTTCAATAACCCACCATCAAGTTGCGGCCATCGGCCATTAAATGCATACCTGCCGCTGTCTGTGGATTTTCAGAGAGCGAACTCATCATCTCATGTCAATTCACAGCACTTCGAATTTTTCAATTGCAGTTAGTCAGCCTTACACACACTGTGCATTTCTGCACAGAAACGAGTCTTTCCCCGTCAAACCCCTCCCTCTATCGCCTCTCCAAGCATTTTCCTTGCATATACGTGCATCTTTATTCAACCGTATACAGTGCTGTTGGTTTAATGCCATGTCTGAACTGATTCAAGCAACTTTTTTACTCGTATGCATTCTTCTCTTATTTATCAATGTTTATGTCCGTGCGATGATGAGATAAGAGACAATTGAAGTCCTGCTCAGGGATTCCCAAACGGCGGGTTTTGTTTCAGCACCTCTGGCAGTGGACAGCTCCAGAATTTAGAGTGCTGGAGAACAGCTGTATTGGAGATTTGTATTGCCGGGTTTGTTGGTGATCTCGGTGTGTTGTTATTTCTCTTGTGCTATCGGCATGCGCACGCGAATATCAAGCGTACACATCAACTCAACACATCTGCTCAACACATCTGCCAGTAAAAAACTCAAACGTGCGCAGGCATGTTTTATTGGATTGATGTACGTTGTCAATACATTTATTTATTTTCCAATATGCGCTTGCTTGCAGTAGTTGTTGCTTTGGTTTCAATATTTAAACCCACCAAGTGTATTTATTTATCAAACGAACGCTTCTCAAAAGCACTATGACGACACGGAACTTACACGTATGCCTGTCGTACGGTTTTCTGTGGGAACTTAGAAAAACACAATGTAGACGTGACACATTATGGTTAAGTGTATTATAACCAAATATGCCGAATTATCAGGACAAATGAAAATTGGCGGACACTTTCTGGTCTCCCTTTCTATTGTCTGATCAAGTAGATATGAACTACTTAAGGCGGGAAGATTTACTGAAGTTGCAGGATGTTGTTCAATCTTTCAAATCTGTCAAGAATTGCAAAAAATGTTTCTGTTGTTTATAAAGTGAGTAAAGATTAACATATGCTGGCTGTGTTGTAATAAGAGCCCATGTGCCGTCCAACATGGAGTACCAATGCCTATTTTTCTAAATAATTTGGAAATAATACTTCTACATCTATTTTATCAACACTTGTAATTTGCTAAAAATCCATTGAGAGCTTTTTAAAAGAACGATACCTCTTTAGATCGACACGAGAGTCACACTTTAGTGTCCATGTTGTGTAATTAGATAAGTAGGTACTTCTAATGAATAACATGTAAAATATGTAAATTATTCGTAGGCTGTTTGCCAGGTCCAATTCTACTTCTTATTAGTATTATAATGAGTCATGATAACAGTTAATATGTTATATGAACACTGCTAGCAGTGTGTAACAAGTGACACTTTTCATTAAACAACAGGGTGAGAATAGATTTGGAGATAGACGAGTCATTAAAACAGTGGTGATGAGGCAAACAGTTCTTTGCCCTTAACAGGGCATGTTCAGTGGTGGTTTAATTAAACTGGCATCCCTGGTTCGCCTCTTATCTGGAGGCGTGTATGTCCTATGAATTCCGAGGCTGATGAAATGCCTTTCTTAATCTCTTGGAGTGTCATTTCAATTTACTGCCAATCCTTTACCACCTCTGTTGAGTTCCTTTAAAGGGACAGAAAAATGCTTGGGTTCGGACCACAAACTTTGATGTGAGATTTTAAACACGAGAAAGAAATGAACACTTTAATGGCTCATTTAAGAGTGATTAAACCTTCACTGTTGCTTTTCATTATTATAATTTATTTAACTAATATTTATATAGAAATTATTCTAACATTCGATAAATATTATTATGTTCTTGAACTACATCTAGTTCTGTTTTAACTTCCGCAGATGCTATGGTAATCAGTATCTGTCAGATATTTGTATTAGATCTGCAGTAAAGGTATAGTTCACCCCAAAAATTTAAATTCTGTCCTCATTTACTCACCCTCTTGTCATTTCAAACCCAATGACTTTCTTTCTTCTACAGAACACAAAATAAGATATTTTGAAGAAGGTTAGTAACCGAACAACTGCAGTACTGGTTTTGTGAAAGTAATGGTACTGCGTTGTTTGGATATCAACATTCTATTGGGTTCTGCACAAGGACTAAAGTCATCCCGGTTTGAAATGACAAAAGGATGAGTAAATGAGCACAGAGTCCTTTTATACGTTGTAGCAAATGTTTTTAAATGTGCATTTGCAATATAACATAATTTTACATTGAAAGCACTCCACGTGAAGAAAACACTCTCAAGGAACTCAAAAACTACAAAGTAGTCAAACTCTGAAACTGATGTGGAACTCCACTGTGACAGTTGGCAGAAGAGAACAGCTGTATTCACAGCAACAGCTGATATTTCATCATTATTTGATATAAAGCTGCACGTCCTCAGCTTTAAATTATTTCAATTATGCTTTTATCCAAAGTGACTTACCCTGCATTCAGACATTACGTTTTATCGGCGTAAAAATGCATGACCTTAGCATTGCTTGAGTCATGCAGTTTCAGCTGAGCTACAGTAGATTAATTAAGTCCATTGGAAATTAATTGAATCCCCTCTAGCATTTAAAATGATTGTAGGCTATGTATTTTGATACGGAATGAAAGAATATGCCCTTATTAAGTTAAAAATTCTCAAATTCAATTCCCCAAAATACTTGCATTGCTTTTCAATGATGTTTTCATTTATATAATCTTAATACTGCAATGAAACTCCAGCTAAAGGGGTCGTGTTGTTCTTTGGATAGAGCATGGGTTTTCGCAATGCCAAGGTCATGGGTTTGATTTCTAGGGACCACAGACTAAAAATATGTATCTTGATCAGATGCTTTGAATCGATTCACCCAATAAATGTAAAATATACTTATTTGCAAACAAACAGACATACCGTTTGCTCTGGTCTTCAGTGTCAGCACTCCATACACACGCTGATCCTGGACCAGACACTAAAAGCTGCAGCCACTCAATAGCACTAATAGCATCACAAATGGCCGTAATCCATCTTCTCTTAGGTTTGCTGCGCTGGTCCGAGTTTGACTGGCAGATGAAGGCCCCATCGGTGTCCCGATCCCCTCGCTAGGCTCAGTGTTGGTGTGTCGGGGTCTTTGCCAAGCTTTCCTTTTCATCACCCCTCCACCCCCCTTCCCTCCCACCTCCATCCATTTTACACTTAATTAACTCCGTCAGTGGGAAAGGGCAGTCCGATTACAACACAAGTCTCAACAACAGCAGTATCAAATGATTAATATATATTATAGTCGAAGGAGGACAGGAATATAAAAAGAGTTGTGTTGAACATTTTCCCCAGATAGCCTTCAGCATGTAGCGGAGAAGAATGGAGGCACTTCAGTGGGTCTTGCTGAATTGCGACAGCACTGAACAGGGGGGTTAAGAAAAGGTTAACGTGACTGAAGAAGAAAGCGTTGAGCAGATGATGAACTGATTGACTGCCTCAGGAGTGCCTGGCAATGGAGCGTGGTTTGGACGTTGCGATGGTTCAAATCTATTGTTTCAAAGTAATTTCGATTTTAAAGTGCTTCCTCTCGTATTACAAAGACGGAAATGAACTCAAATTTAATTACCGATTCATTTACACCATAAATCACTGGCTTTAATCTATTACGGCAAACGTTATAATTACAACTGCGATCTACAGTACCAGAAAAGCTTAATTGCAAGAATCGTTTTACCAATGGGTGGCCATGGTAACAAGCCACTTTTGCATCTTTGCATAGATTTATATTGATCATTTTCAACCTGACATATGCATACGACATGAATACATGTCATCTGTGTAGGAGTAGAATACCGTGTGAGGTTCTAGGGGGCAGAAAACTTGGCGACCTCCTTAACAATAAAAAGGAATAGTTCACCCAAAAATGTTTAACCTTAAGTTGTTTAAAATATTTATTAATTTATTTGTTCTGCTGAACCCAAAGAAATATATACTGGGAGTAATGTTTGTGACATAGTTCTGGGGCACCATTGACTATCATGATAGTGCCCCAGAACTGTTTGATTTATCATATTCTTCCAACTATCTTATTTTGTGTGCAACAAATTAAATAAATGTACAGTGTTTGGAACAATTTAAGGGTGAGTAAATCATGACAACATTTTCATTTTTTGGGTGAACTATCCCTTTAAATTACAGGGATTAAGGGAGAACAGGGATTAAGACCCAAACTGCTTCTAAATCTCTTGTCAGTAGTGTCAACAGTAAGCCCATTTCTCCACCCCTGGTTGAGGAGAACAGAGGAGGCTTGGAGAGGAGGAGGAGAGAGCAGAGGGCTTGTTTTTTGCAATGATTTCCCACTGTGAGGCTACAGCTGGGCAGTGATGAGATAATAGCAACTCCGAATGGACACGAAACGAGCTGGGAAAGGAGAAATACGGAGGGAGAGAAAGAGAGACATGCCCACTCCTGGATCTAGGCCGATGGGCCACATCATGAGCCAAATGAAGCGAGTGGCACGTTGAGATGGGCTATACGCCTGCCGTAAAACTTCCAGCATTACAGCGCGTGGATGACAGAAGCTCTAGAGGCCAAATTATTTCTTTCTGTCCGTCTGTCCTTCATTTTAAATTTAAATTCAATTATATTTATTTTATTCCTTAATTGCATTTTAGTCTCCAAACATCTTCTTCGCTTCAATTCCTTGTGCCCTTTTTCTTTCTTGACTCAACATCTGCCTTGACCCATCTGGAGAGCCATTAGCCATTAGCACTGTTCTTTGGTAATTTGTATTTCCAGTAATTAACTAAAGGAATGATAAAGACACATATCAAAATTCAGGCTGCCAATGCAATTAACCTGCGTATTCTGAAAGCAAATTAAACTCCAACCTTCACGAAGTGTCATTTACACAAGCTTAAATAGTCTCATAGACTTGTCAGACTGTGCTTTGTTAACGTTTTGGTTCTTCTTAGCAACATCTTAGCAGCATCTTGGAAGACAGTCCATGAACTTGTCTTTTAGATAGATGAGAACAGAATGCTGTTGGTAAAGGTTTGGATGATTTTGTCCCGTATTGGTGGCCACGGAAGACACGGGGTGTTAACAACCAGATCTTGTAGATCTTTATTGTCAAGGAGCGAGAGGAAATTGAGTGAAAACCTGAGATTTAGCTCTGCAATCGTACAAGAGGAGTTAATGCGCCGATGCAATTATCTCATCGAGGCTTCTAGCACGCTGAGCGTGCCAAATTCACTCACAATTATACACAGTCATTACACACTGACTGTTCCCGCATTCATCTGCTGTAAATTCACGTGCTTCCTTAGAGAGCTATGAGGTGTTAACATTACTGTAACTCGACCATGACTCTTCATTGCTACAGTATAACTCTTTCTTTTACTTGTTGATAACTGCCCATACGACAGCGTGCAATGAATGGCGGGATGACAAGCACATTGTGGCTCTTGTGGTTGCTGATTCATATGAATTTTCATGACATGCATTCTACAAAAATGAACGATATTAGAAAAAGCTATACAGTTATCCACCTCAAAAAAGTTACAAATTACTGTGAGAATGTGTTCAAATTGTTTTAAAAAGTGAAAGTGTAACTTTATTAGTCGCATTCCCAATTTATATAAAAATATAAACAACAATTTCCTTACAGCGCACTACTTATCTGTGCCAATTAAGGCAAAAATAGCCCCTAAAAATAACTTTAAATTCGCATTGACTTTAAAGTCGAGTTTCTAGAGCCCAATTCGGTAATTATAACATAAACTGTTATATTTCAATTTGTTATTATTTTCTCATAAATACCGTAAATCGGCCAGGTACCAAATGTATCAATGCTGTTAGAGCTACACGATAAATCCGATAAACCATAACTATGGCATAAATGTGCCTTTTTATCTTGATTATGGCATCAGAACGTTTCCGATTATGTGTCATGTGCTGTTTTTCTATGAAGCACAGCTCTGTGATCAGCTGCTCAATCTGAAAGCATTACGGTTTACGTGCATTTTAAATGCAGCAACACCCGTTAAACATTCAATATCAAGGAGGCTTGAAGGCCAGTGATAGAAAGATGCCCATAGGCATTTCATGGAACTACGTGCGTTAGGGTACTTCTTCTGTGGCATATATTTGGAGTATCTGGGAAAGAACGCCCTCTGGCTTTCATATTCAGCAGCATTTAACCGTACCTCACTGACAAACTGCTAAAAAAAGCGCAGACAACCGGCAAATCATGGTTGGTTGATTTTTGATTTATTGTGCAGCCCTATATGATGTTATTGAATACAATGTTCTCTTGAATTGACAGCAATCATAAAAAATCGAATCATACCAATTTATTAAGTGTCTGATGGGTGCGCTTGTTGTCAAACTTAAATGGTTTCTTTCTCTGTCCGACTGTGCTCATCTGCCGTAATGTTCTGGTTTTCTCACATTCTAACTTTGCCTGACAGTATCCATGGTAATAGTCAAAGAGCGCAAGACATGATTAAACTGAAGTATCTAAAGGAGAAAGTAATTAAACACTATATGAGATATGCTTTGGTTTCCCTTTCCCCGTCTTCATTTCTGATGACTTTAGACTTAGAAGCTTGCACAAAAAGATGTCCTTTGGTGTTTATCAAGCAACTTTTGTTCTTCCCACTATTTTTCTTTTCACTAGCCTTAAAAGCAACTTTGTTGTTGTAGGCCACCTTCCCGTCTCAGGTAAATCTGACATTTGGCGTAGGCATTTGTTGCGTCTCTTTCTGATATTTGTGGGCCTCAGATGTTCGGTTTCTCGGATGTGTATTTCTTGGACCCTTTGATGTATCTTTTTGATCTCCGTGGTGAGACAGCACGCCTCAGCATCTCTTCCATGACTAATGTCTGGCTTAAGATTATTTTATTCGCCTTGAAAAGCCATTTGATGTTCAATATTTCTATTATGTTTTCGAAAAATCTAAATAAAAAACAAACACACAAGCGTGGATGGCAACAACAAAGAGATACAGCGAATCTCCAGCAGAGCCGAGACCAGGTACAAAGAGAATGTTTTTATAATACAGCAAAGACATTTAGATGCTGTAGAATTACAGGTTTCCTGTTCTGTAAGACGAATGAAGGACAAAAACAGAAACTACTTCTGACAGCTCTCTTGTTCAGTTGTGTTTTATTGCTTTTTTAAACGTCCTTTCCTAAGAAGGTTTCGGTGTTACTTTTTTCTCATGGGTGACATCAAAACTATTTCTGGTGCAGAATCCCAGTGGAACGTTTTTGATGAGGAAATTGAAACTGTTTTCTAGGAAAAGCCTTTCATTTTTTATCTTTTTAAAAAGCTGTGGAAGCATTACTTTTCTCTAGGATAGTTTATACTAAAATCCGATTTATTAATTTATACATCATTATTTGCTTGAGATATAGATTTCTACCTTTTACTTTCTTTAGTCGTTAAAGTATCTAAAGTTTTAGGTTTAACCTAGAGAGTCGTGTACTGTAATTGAAGTGGCTGCTTGCGAAACATCTTCTATTCATGCCAGCTTGAATTTGCAATATAGAAAATCGTCGTCTTTTGAAATCAGACAAAGTGTGTGATAGATTTTCGACAGGTTTCTCAAATTGGCCTTCCAAATAATATTTTTTTCCTTCATCTGCCTTGCCATTGATTTATCTGGTACATGAAAGGTTTTTAAAAAAAGCCCTTATGTTTGATGCTTTTGTCATAAAGTCCAGGCAGAGCAGAACAATCAAGATCACGTCAAGGAGCAAAAAATACGAATCGCAACACAAAACACATGCATGTTCACGCCCAATTTTAGCGTACTTGCTTAAAAACATTCCACGTTGGAGCTGTAACACTCAGCATGTCTGGTTTCGAGTTCGACCCAGGTCACCTCTCGATCCACTTACTGTTCTATGAATAATAAAGACAAAAAAGTAGCTTGTGAGAAATTCTGTCTGTTATTATTTAAATTCTGTTTTTAGTCTTAGCAGGAACAGTTAGACTGATATAAACTTCAAATAATCAGTGGATATTGTATGTAATGTTGAAAGAAACATATCTGATTCTCTGTTGTGATTTTGTAGGCGTGAATATGGATGCAGGTCATGGGCCAGTTAACCAGCACTTTGGTTATTTTTTATTCAATAACGTATGTTTATTGAGCAGTGTGCATCTCCATAAATCAATATTATCCCAAATGTCCTTAAAATGCTGTTGACAAGATGAACTTTTAGAAAATTATTTGTGGTTTATTGATTTGACAAGATAACAGAGCCTTGTATTAAGGTAGGTTAACCGACACCCTCCACGACTGTATTTTAATCTGCCTTCTGTGCAACTGAGCGTAGATATTATTGAGTGTTGGACTGAGCAGTAGTTGTTATTTTGTGCAACAGGTTGTCACCAGATGTCTGGTCAGTAAGCCGAATGCAGTTTTGTGGTTACTCATGCTTTAAAGAGTAGTGGATGTTCCTAAAAATTGACCACTTTTTGGTTTCGTTACACCTAGAAAATAAAATTTGTTCACTTGCTTCTTATTTTTTTTGGATATTACCTGGGGGCCGTTTCAATAAGGAGGTTCAACCAACTCTAGGTTAAACCTTGAACTCAGAGCTGGTTTACTTGGAAATTAGAGCGTCAGACTCTCTTGCAAAGTTAGCCTGATCGCTGGTTCGAACCAGATTTGAGTTGGAATGATCTCTTTAAGCTAATAAAAAAGTACTTATTAAAAAACACTAATAATGGACAATGTGGTTACTGCCATATTGTGCCCAAATACTTTAAAGTTAAAGTATATGGCCTTGTGTCCTTATGGTTCCCATAATCATCTGAGACTGTTTAACAGGTGATAAAGAGTCAGACCTCAATAGCCTTTTATCAAGGGAAAGAGGATTTACCCCCACATACTTTGCCATGTCATCCCCCACTGACCACAGACATCTGGTATCTTCCCAGAATGGTGGGCAGGAGCCTTTGCTCAACTGTGTGTCTATGTATGTGTGTGTGTTTGTCTACGAGCGCAGAAAAGCTTTTGAGAACAGGCTTCCTCTGGGGGGAAAGCATTCAGACCCACTGGATCAGGGTCATGTTGACTGTGAGGTTTGGGCTAAGGCCCAGCAGAGTTTCCCAGAGTCCCAGATGTGCCGGAAAAGCCGTTTTTAACACTTAACACACTAACCATCGGCACATTTCTGCAGCCACTGAGTGGTCAATTTCAGAGCCATTCGAGAGCTGTTATGATATACCGGCTATCCAGTACAGCAATTTACCCAAACGTGTTCATTTCTGTTCTATTCCCTACTTTCTCTGTTTCTTCGCTTTCTCTTAGTTCAAGTATGACAGGTCGAGTATGTTCAATCCGTTGAGACTGTAGCGGACAGTTCAGAGCTTGCTGGTGTCAGTCACCGGGCAGGTTTAGCACCAGGGTAAACTCCCAATTTCATAAAATGTTTATTAAAAAGCGACAGTTGATCGATGTTAGCCATAGGCAAATGTGTCATGTGTTCAACTCATATCATTGTCTCTGAGGTTTTACCTTGACCTGAGAGTGACATAGTAATTTTTAAAGGTGGCGCGGGCATGCACCATCACACGGAAGCTCATAAACCACCCTCAAAGGTTTGTTTCCCTTGTTGAATCTTCCAGACCGTGGATCGATGGTAAGACTATGAAGGAAATGCAAGACCTTGTGCTTCTGGAGAGCATCAACACACATAATAGTTTAACACTCCATGTTTGTGATGCTGAGAATGCTGAGAAAGATCTGTAAAGTATATGAAGTATGCGTTTGTATACTTTTAATTCAATTGTGTTTTCTTCATGTGTCAAGCAGGTGAGTGTCTGGTCCTTCGATGTTGTCTGGATGTATCGGAGGCCAGTTGCATGAACATAAGCCTGTGTCTAATGTTTCTGACTAACTAAAGAAAAACTGGGTGCATAAAACAATCTTATTTCAACTATAATAGCCTGTCTAATTCACATAGCATTGCATTGTGTAAATATACACTGAACCGCAGACATAAGAACATAGACTACTGTTCAAATGGATCACCTTATAGAAATGTACTTTGTAATCTTAAAAATAATTTCATTTAATTTCATTTGTTTAATACCATATATTGTGTCTCTTATTTATAAATGTATTTTTTGGGTTATTTTCTTCACAGTATTTGTAACGGGAGGAAAACACTTATTGTTTGACGACTTGTTTGGGGGGGTTAATGTCTATCAGGTGTGCATGTGTATCTACAAGTCTTTGTTGCAGGTGTGTCCAATGTTACTGACGAGCCAGTGGTACAACACCATCGGTACCACCATTGGATAAAAGAACCAGCATGCAGTCCTTTCTAGGTTGGTCGACCGTGAGAGATACCGCAACGCGTTAAGCTCGACCGCCTTTGTGCCCGCGAATGGGTTTTAAGGCTAATATACTGATCAAACTGATTTTAGTTATATAATTATTGCTTAATGTGTGGGGTTTAGTTTGAAGTGTTTACACTGATACCTTTTTGACTTGCTGCTTGCTATTGTTGTGTAAATATCACGTGTGACCGTTACATACGACTTCATTGGGGTGATTTGTGTGCCCCTCTTCTAATTCGCTGTCTAGCCCGGGGGTGCCAGATTGTGGTTTTACGCCTAGCCCTTGAATGGATTATGCATACAATTATGTTTAGTTTTTAAATGGTTGTATAAATAAATTTTGTATTTTTATTAACTTTTGTTGTAAGCCTGTTGCTTGTGTATCACAAGGATAGAAATTCCTGCAAGTGGTTGAATAACCGCTTTACATTTTCACTACCTATTTGTGTGTAAAGCTGCATTCCAACAATGCATAATACATATAATAATAATAATATTAATAAAAATAAATTGTATCAACAGTTTGTTTTCTACATTTTTGCTGTCACACCACATGATGCATGGTAATGTTTATTACCTACCCAAATCTCAAAATGTTGACCTCAATAAAGATGACTGTGAATAGTGTAAATGCATGGCAACAGACTGTTGAATGTCTGATTTAAAACAAATAATGCAACCGGTCCCTTAGCTTCACATTTTCACATTTTATCACCACCTTGGTACATTTTAAACAACAAATGGTCCCCCTGACCATTCTGCTGTCATCTCTTTGAGAGAGAGTCTTAATGGCACACCATTCCTTTGATCAAACACTACACGCTGATCAAAACCTTATAATAACACAGCATTCCCACTAACAACCCTATTTGAGAAGACAACACTGGAGGTGCATTCCCATTGGATGTTATTGCTCCAGCTACCGTTGTCATTGGTGCTTTTACCACTCCACTGTTTGTATGTGTTGGGCTGGCATAGCAAGTATGAATTGGAGTGCTCTTTGGTACTATTCCCCTTGTGATCAGCCTGCATTCTAATTACCATTCCGGTCTGACAGTGAAAAGCACTGACCTCAACTTAAGCAGCAACTCGAAATAGAACCCGCACTGCACAGTACTGTTCTATGGCATCTACAGCCCCCTATCTCTTCTTCTTTCTCTCTTTTTTGTTATCTTCTTTTCCTCATCCTCCAATCGTCTCCGACAGTTACGTCATTTCACTCCCCGTACACCCCAATACCACCCCATTTTGTCTTTTTCTCCATCCACGCGTCTTGCAATTTCCTCCTACAGTAGAACATTATTTTGAAAGGGGGCTTGTGAAAGCGAAACGCGCAGCACACTCAAAAAGAATAGCAGCTTTGTTGAGAAACTAAAGGTGGAAAGAACTGCTGTTGATCACCCTTGCTCCCCCTCCTGGCGTTTCTCACCACCGGCTCTCAACCTTTGCCTGCTGAGGCAGTCCAGTGCTAACAAAGAGTTCATTAAAAGTGGATCAAAGGAAACTATCTGGTATCACAGTCAAGCAGTACTGTTGAACTCATTCTGCAAACGTTTTATTGCACCTTCTTCGTTGTTTCTGTCTACATTGCATCCACACGAGTTGGATTTCAAATTTAAGCATGTATGTTTCCTGGAATCGAACCCATCCTCTTTGCATTGCTAGCGGCAGGATTCTATTTATTTATCAGTCACTTTATAGTAATAGATCACGCGACAAAACAGTGATCAGCTTTGGAGACTCTATGGTTTGCATTCCTTGACTAAAATAGCTTCTGTTGTGCTTTTAGTTGACAATATATATGTGAGTGGAGCATGATTCAACTCAGCCACTTAAGTGTGGATTTGTTGGAAGCGAGCCTTTCTGGTGGTAATACTAGCAAGCGGTGTCTTAGTAACAATTCAGATGCACAGACAAATGTAACCAGTGTGTAATTTCTTGGATCTAAGTTATATACATAATACTATATACGTAACTGTCTTACACAATGAATAATAAAGCGTTATGTTTTGTATTACCATAGAATGAGCTATTTCTATCTACATACATCATAGATTTTATGCTTTTATCCAGAACAACTTACAGTGCATTCATGATATAAAGATGCATACTAGTTACATAGTCCCTGGGGTTTGAACCCATGACTTTGGTGTTAGAAAATGTTAAGGTCAATAAAATGTCAATGTTGGGTTACATATGCTATATGGAAACTCTGCTATTTTTTGCTTACAATCAGATAAGGCCTTCTGACAGAATAGTTAAACCATAAGTTATATATCTTTAATGTCCCAAATGTTTCTTCTAGACAGCAGTGAGATTGAATGTCGAGCAAAGAAGAAAAATAGTCCCCAGTTATCTTACTTTTTAAGTTTTTGAAACAATCTCAATAAACTGTCGCAAGTCAAACTCAATACAAACCAAATACAAACTCAATCTTTCTCACCAAAAACTTCCTTGAGCAAATCGTCGGCTCATTTTCATAACCTTGATAAATAATTATTATTATTATATATCACCAATTTTCTCTTTTACAAATCTTTAGGAGAACCATCAGAAACAAAGTTATTGATACTTAAATGAAATAGCTTTCCTGTAGCTCAGTGGTAAGAAAATGGTGTTAACAACGCCAAGGTTGTGGGTAAGATCCCAGGGCATTACACCTACTCAGAAACAAATGTATAGGAAAAATGAAAGTCACATTGGATAAAAGCGTCCGCCAAATGTTAATGTAACAGCTTTGAGTTCCATTCTGTCTTCTGAGCTTAACTTTGAGAAATATTTTTTATCTGGGTTGCGCTTTTCATGCATATTTATGAGCAACATCCCTCTCCGAGTCCATCAATAATGAAAGTCAACTAATATGCAGAAAATATTATCTGTAACAAATCATAATAGTTGAGGGGGATTTCATCCAGACTCATGCATTTCCCTTACGCTGACCTCATTTATGTCACATCTGCAGTCCCAATATACTGACTACTAGAGAAGTAGATCTTTGGTTTGGGTTTCTGTTTATAGATGACTAAATTCACGACATCGTGTTACAATGAAAAAATTTTCATTATTAGTTTTTCCTCACTCCACTCAGAAGTGAAGCTGGTTGGAGGGGATATAGCCTACTTCGCTCTGTCTCCTTCCCTCTCTCTCTCTTGTCGTACCCTACCTCAATCATTTTAAGAGACCAAGAGGTTCTCTTCTGTCTGAATCAATTATTGAATTGCCACCTCTTGAAAAGCATCCAACCCTGGGAGGTATAAATCTGAAACAATCTGGGCCATTACAAGATTATACTCAAACCTGATGTATTGTGGACCTACTAGCACTCGCTCACACATAAACACAAATGCACGCACTGGGCTTATATGAATTAGCAGAAAAGCAAAAGTCAAGGCATACAGACCTTTGATGTGCCAGTGTGGTTTAATCTAATGTGGAAAGCCTGAGGAAGAAGCGAGAGAGAGTGTGTTGATGTGGAAAGTGTTTGTATGGTTGGAAAAATATTCTAACTAGAAGCTCGGCCAGTACTTTTTACTTCTCCTCAAAGAACCAATTACCAGTTAATAGCATCCCAATTGCCCATCTGTCTTTTTTGTGCGCATGCGTGAGTCACAGTGTGTTTTGTGTTATTTTTCCAAACATATTAGCTCCATCTCAAAACCTAATGGCCTGCCATGCTATCTGCTGCCTGCAAAGGCAGCATCCAAACTGAAATTGAACGTCATAAGTGAGTGATTTGAAGGTTTATTTATAGGCCTTTACAAATAGAGCTCTTCACATGAAAGGCAAGGAAGCCACTCAAAACTGAGTCCATTAGTTTGATGCTAATGACAATGCTAATGATGCTATTAATGAACTCTAATAAGCATAAAAATTGGGTAAACTAGTTGTTATTAATTAGGTTGATATTTTGGTATTTTTATCCTCATTTCCTCCACCATATTTTTAGATATTTTTGCTGTTATGTAAAACCTACAGCTACTCTTCCTAAACGTTTGCGGATGCAGTCAACTTGTGGATCGTGTATTCGCATTTATAATACGTTCGTTGGAACACGCCCGATACGCCAGATGGCCAGTCCACCCCTGGCACCCAGGGGTACCTCAGGGGTACATTTAATATGTAATGCATAATACATACAGTATTAGTACCATAGAGATGCACCATACAGTTTAAATTTCTCCACCGATACCAATAGCCATTTATTCAGAGTGATATCTGCCGATATCGGTTCTAAAGATAAAATGAATATTTCTTAACTTTCTGAATGTTATTAATACATGTAAAGATTATTAATGTTTAACATCAAACTGGCGATGTTTCTTAACATTTTGTGTATACAGAGCACAAACTCATTGCATTTTTCGTGTCCTCTTTTGATTGACAGGCTATATCGGCCCTATTCATCTGCTGTTTATAACCTACAGTATCGGCCGATAGCTAATGGTGTGACAAATTGATTTTATCAACGAATACAGATTATTGACTGATATAAGGGTGCACTTAAAGGGTACAGTAACAGCTTGGGTACATCTTTTGACCATTTTTCTTCTGACAATGTATAAAAATACGGACAAGCCGACTCACTGTAGATTCATGCATTTTATATGATTTCCTCACTGTGATTGGTTTCAAGGGTCTAGATATTGATGAGGTAGAACTAGATACACATTCACACACTCTGTCTGTACATGTCAGCATGATTTTAAAGACCCATGTGCTCGTTTCCACCTCCTCTCCTTCTAAACCCTAAAACCAAACACATTTTCCAGAAGAACGATGATGTTTGCTTTAAACCCAGCATTAATTACCCACAAGTCCTTGGGTTGAATTCTTAAACAGTATGGATCAATATAGGTCGTAAAAGCCTGTTTAAGGGGGAGTGGTGTTACAAACCAGCTCTTTCTAACACAGCAGTCAGGTTAGTGTAGTTATCTTACAAACATCTATAGCAAACACAAATTTGCAAGACAATATTGCTATCAAATTATGTAAAATTGTCACAATAGAAGTCTTCGTACACTTGATGCAGAACTTCCTGTTATTTCCAAGATGAACAATTATTTTCTTCACATGGAGAACACGGTGCAAAATATTTCCCTTTTCACTAGCTGAGGTCTACCAGCAAATTGCACGGACAATGGTACTGAAAATTGTTTATATCATCTAAATAGGTGCACTAACTCGCTGAAACGCCACCTCATAGGGCTCCATTATGTGAGTGTTTTATTTCATGTCATTGAATAAACAGCCTCAATGCAGAATAACTGTAATCTAATAACTGAACTCTTACGGCCATTCAGACAGACACAGATCTTACTCACAGGATCATAGCCAGATAGTGCTGGGCTAAATTACTCACATTATGAGCATTCGCCATTTAAATAGCTTCTTGGTCTTAGAACAAATTTGGCATAGTTTCCGTGAGAACGTGTCATCGTTCAGATAGTGAAATAATTGTGTCATTTCCTGGATTGTGATACACACCATTGGCTCATGTTTTTGATGGATCGCCACAGGTCCACTAAACATCAACACATACAGTTTACTCAACATATGTGAGGATATGTGTGTGAAAAAGTGTTTTCTGTCACTTCCTTCTATATTCTATATATCTAGCCAAAAAAGCAGAAAGAGAAAGAGATCATACTTCATGTTGAATTTCTTAAAAACCCAAAGAACTGAGAACAACAATTGTGATGCATTGGGTGTCACAGGCCTTTTTCATAGAGCTGAGCCCACAGCAATAGCAAATAAACAAACAAATAAATAAATCAAAAACTGGATTTGAAAGTGCATTCAATTGAATTGACTAAACCTCTTTTTCCACACTTCCCGTCACCGTGGCGTCTCGTTTTTCTATAATGTGCCAGAGATGCACTTATCTCTTCTTTATTTTCTCTCTCTCTCTCTCTCTCTCTCTCTCTCTCTCTCTCTCTCCCCCCCCTCTCTCTCTCTCTCTCTCTCCATCTAATGTACAGCTAGAGCTTCCACTTCCTCCATCAACAGCCACTCCTCATTCCAACATGTTTTCCTTCATTGTCTAAATCGAGCCAACCACAACAGATTCTTCATTCTTCTGCAGTAATTTAGATTTGTGAATACATCATTTCAATATACTTTTTTCCTCATTTGAAATATTAAAAACTTGATTAAACTGGGAGACCTCACCCTCATGCTGTATCAAAGCATGATACACAGAAATTCTGTAGCGCACTGCACCACATTCGCATACATTCCTAATATACCATGCCAATATTTGTCACATTAGGTACATCTAAATGTGTAAAGGAAACCAGCTAGTATGTAAAAAGCTGTGCAGGACATATGACATTGCTGCTTCAAATCCTGCTAAAACAGCCCGAATGGAACCAGGAGCATATGAAAAAGAAGGGCAAGAATGTTCTTTTAAATACCTTAAAAAGCGTCTGCCATGTAACAAGAGGCATATCACAATAACAAGGACACTGTGTCTGTTCCCGTTCTCCAGAATTATATTTAACAGAGGATAACAGCAAAATGTGCATTTTGTTAGAAAAACTACAAAAT
Organism: Barbatula barbatula; assembly: GCF_947034865.1. Taxonomy (NCBI): domain Eukaryota; kingdom Metazoa; phylum Chordata; class Actinopteri; order Cypriniformes; family Nemacheilidae; genus Barbatula; species Barbatula barbatula. The sequence goes on from NC_136771.1 coordinate 20,341,375, forward strand.
TCACAAGAAAAACTACATATAAAAGAAGGGAGTAGTTTTGCCACCGAGTGCTCAGCATTTTAAAAATGAATCGGAAAACCCTAATGATCCAGTCATAAATTACAGGAATATTATCAGCCTTATGTTCTGTAAAATATCAATGTAAACTGACAATCTAGTGACCTGATTATGTAGACCTTTAATCTTATTATCCCAGGCACGACTGTAATTCGAGTGATTCTGTCTCGCATGCTGCAAGATATGCGTGCGACTGAAAGAACGTGGTTACCATCGTAAGGTTTAACATTCCTGTGATAATCAGATCTCAGTGTAGCACTGCTGCTTAATTACATTGCGCCTCATAAACCTATAAACCTGCCAAATAAACTCTCTCTCGGAGGACCTGGGCGCTGTACTTTTCACAGCATAGCCGCTTTGAAGGGGCCTTTGTGAAATTCAAACTGTGTGAGTTGACACGGCCCGTGAGCGCCTTCCGTTTCCACCACGCCTTCCCGTATCGTGCCAGAAAAATTGAATATTCATGGGATATGTGTATTCAATATGGGGAATTTAAACTGGTTCTATACTAGCCTTTTACTGAACAGAAACTTAAATAGACGTGGCAACTGAAAGGGAGAGTGAGAAAGAGACGGACAGATTCTTTTCTGGTGAAAAAGCGTGGCTGATTCGCAGCATGTATAAGTGAAAGCTTTGAGCAACACATGAGTCGATTTAGCACACTGAGTGAGTTTCAGGACAGATATCGCTGCAATGCACGCTCACGGGTTGTTTACATTAGCACTCGCCGGATTAGTGGAGGAGATAGCGTCAGTATCTCGACTGTCTGGAGTCAGGAGGATCTCTTTTTCTGAGATTTGTTTTTTGCTGATACAGTATGTGCATCATTTCTCTGATGGTGGAGGTAGATGTACTGTACATGTACATGTTACTGTGGCTCCATGGTTAAATAATGGCACTAGCAACGCCGAAGTCGATCCCAGGGTATCGCACGTAATCGGATACAATGTATAGTATAATGCAATGTAAGTCACTTTGGATAAAAGCGTCTGCCAAATGCGTAAATGTAAATGTATTGTGTTTCACTTTAGGGTCTTTATAGTTCACCTGCACTTTTAAAAATAAAGGTGCTTCACAATGCCATAGAAGAACCTTTGTTGTCTAAATGGTTCTATAAAGAAGAACCTTTCTGTTTCATAAAGGGTTCTTTGCAGTAAAAACGGTTCTTCAGATTATTAAAAGGTATGAAAGAAATACAGTATATCATTAAAGCACCTTTGACTGAATGGTTCTTTGTGGGACCAAAAATGGTTATTCTAAGGCATCGCTGTGAAGAACCTTTTAAGCACCTTTAAGTCCAGAAACGAAAACGTATCTTTTATTCACCCTCATGTCATTTGAGGGATATTGCTCTTTTTCCCTGCAGAACACCTAATATGATATTTTAAGACATGTTTTCAGGCCTACCACGGAAGTCAATGTTTAGTTACCAAAATAACCAAAATATATTGAGTCAGATCTGGAATGACATGGGGGAGTAGGCCTAAATGATGAAAGAATTTTCATTTTTGGGTGAACTGTCCATTTTTATAATGAAGTCCCTACCTCATTAAATACGCTATATTTGTCCACTCAATGTTATTAGCCTCATAAACATCCCAATATTAACCTGAATTCTGGGTTTAAAAAATACTGTGTGAATCTCCAAAACATGATGACCTGTTGGATTTATTACTAATCCATGATAAAGTACGACCAGAGGGGACCGGAGGATTAAGTTCACCCAAAAATGTTGTCATCATTTACTCACCGTCAGGTTGTTCCAAACCTGTATCAATTTCTTTGTTCTGATGAAGACATTTGTAAGAATGTCAGTAACCAAACAGATCTCATCTGATCTTAACGCAAGAGCATTGAGTTAACAACGCAAGGTTGTGGGTTCGATCCCAGGGGATTGCAGATACTTATGTAAAATGTATAGGATAATGCAATGTAAGTCACTTTGGATAAACGCGTCTGCCAAATGCCTAAATGTAAATGTAAATCTCATCCCCCATTTACTGCCATAGTAGGGAAAATAACAAAGAACTTTATACAGGTTTGGGACAATCTGAGAGTAAGTAAATGATGTCAGAATTTTAATTTGGGGTGAACTATCCTTTTTAAAGTCAAGTTTTTAAGTAAGTTTTCTTAAGAAGAGAGAGTTTGTATGTGTGTGTAAGAGTGTGTGATTATCTGCATTTACACAGTGAAAGATGAAAGAGATTCGAATGCTTCTCTTTAAAGACAGAGAATCCCCTCATGACACACAACAAATGATGTGCCTCGGCTTTCCAGTGTCAGAGCATGAGTGTCGACCATTAATCAAACCCAAACTTTCCAAGAGCTGTAATTATGCTAATGAACCATACTCATCTCACTCTCCTCACTAACTCATTGGCCCTCCCTGGGGTCAAAGCATCAGGTTTCCTTTCACAGTTTGGCCTTCCTCCTTATCATTCCTTAGACAGCAGGTTCACTGGATTGGTCATTTGTAATGCGGATACAGCCAGGCTGAATTTCAATGGATTTTCTTGGTTCATGTAAACACAATGCTTTGAAGTGGACAGAACAGAATTTTAAATATCCGTCTTAACCCTTGTTTTGCACTTAAGAGTGCTAAACAATACATGCACAACATTTCACCCCTAGAGTAAAATGAAGAACTATGAATGTAAGTTAATGTGCTCAATTATATTCTCTCTGGCGAAAAATTGCAGGTTACTTTAGGTACATTTACGCCGGATAATGTCAAATTAATGTTTCTTGCTAAATAATACAGACAGCTAAATTTACAATCATTATTATAAGCTTACCAATGTGAAAACCAGTCAACGTTGAGCACAGATTTTTGTTTATTTTTGACTCAACAATGTTACAGGTCGCAGCTTTAAATTAAAGTTTACTTTTAAGACCTACTGATATTTCTTTAAAAAAAATTGAGCCCTATAGCTTGCACTAGTTGGTGAAGCAGAATATATACAGTATGTGGGATGGGAAGCATGCGTAGGTGACCTCTGAATGGCGAACGACATCTGAGCATTTTTTAATTCCTGGCTCTTTTTAGATATGGAATTCCAATCCTGCCCAAATTATCAATCAATAAAAAATCCAAGAAAAAATTTAAAAGCGAAAATAGATACAGAAAATAAAAAATATACGATTAAATAAATATTTTTCATTCTTTTTAATATGTATTTATTTTATCATTAATATTTTAGAAATTTTTTACTTTGTTTTTTTGTTAGTATATACTGTTTGTATATCCACATTTTTTAATTTTCACATTTATTTATTTTTCACATTTATTTCTACATTTCTGTGTCCATATGGTAATGAGGAGGCGTGTCTTGCTTCAGACATAGGAGTCGAGCACAGAGTGCTGCTGTAGGCCACAAGCAAACTTAAAAGCCACAATAACATCTTTGACAAAATGAGTGTGACCACATGAAACAATGATATAGTACATTACAGCTTTTACTATAGTAAACTGTAGCAATTGTAACATATACTGTAGTACACTGTTTTATTTACTATAGTAGGATTTAAAAGCCCTTAAGGAAATCAATCATGATTTTCTCATAACGTAAGAGTAGAAACCACGTCTTTTGACAGATGTATGATCACTGTTCTACTACTTGCGTCCTGTATTGACTACACATCTTAAAGGGGATGTGCAACCGTGTTTCATGCGTTCCGACTTCTTTACAATTTTAAACTACAATTTTTATTCTCATGCTTGAGATGGTCAACTTGTCAAAAAACAAGTTAGAAATATGATGTAGTATTTCTGTGCTCTATACACTCCCCCACATTCGTATAGGTTTCGGAAAGTATTTAGAACATGAAAACCTAACAAAAAACACTTTTCTTAATCCCTTATCGGACAATTCTCCCTAAAAAAGCATGCCCACACGTCAACCCGCCAGAGGGAGAAGAGAAAGCAAGCCCACCCATCAACAAAGAAGAGTGGGAGAAAGAGCAAGCCCACACATCAACCAGCTGGAGCAAGAGAGAGAGAGAGCACTGCGTTCGCAAAGTTCAGCTGTGTTTGTTTGTTAACTGCAAACGGTGGATATAACGGTGCATTTGGAGATGCCGGACATGAACCGCATGCAGTAAGTGAAACTGAGTCATATGTCTGTGTTTTGTTGGCAATGGGTGCGCACATGCTTTAGATCTTCCTGGTTGTCTTTAAAGATTTCACAGGATTGTCTTTGAAGATATGTGTGAATCTAGTTTGTGGCCTGCGGTTCCTGATTAAATTGGATCATGGAGTCGTGGTCCTTAGAGAGCGGTCCTGTTTATCTTTTTGTGTTTTCCACACAACGTCTCAACACTCGAGGCTCTGTTCATTCCTCCTGAGAGAAATCCACCTGATGGCTCGAGAGGCCATTAAAGTGACACGCACACACAAACAGACAACTTCCCCGATTCAGAAGCTTTACTGTAGACTCTTTGCAGATACAAGACCAAAAATCAATACTGTGGAATTGTCCCAGCAGTCCTCAGAGAGTCCTCGGCTGCCAAGTAGGGGTCTGGCTCACGGAGGACTCGCTAAATTCCCACTTCCTGATTCTAGTCACCGAGAGGCCCTTCTATCAACTCTGCTTCTTGTTGCTTTTCTCCGTCGTGTTTGTGACTGTACGACAGCACGTGTGCCTGTGTACACATTTGGGTATCCTGAACACATGAGGGCCACTATTTTTTCAAATGTCTTCACAAATATACATATCGACTTGGGATGAGATTTAAAATAGTCCTTACTATTCAAAATAATATTTTTTTGTATTTACATTTGTATGATGCAAGGGTGCATTCATATCAATATGTGTGTGTTCTATATCTGGCCCGGCTGCCCAGCAGGTGAGGCTTTTACCATAATTTTGGAGTGCTGAGTGAAAGACCTAATGAGATAGATAAGATGAGCCCAAATGAGGGAAATTGAATTTGACATTTGGTGTGTGTCAGTGTGTTTGAGAGAGATGATGGGAGTGTGCCCGTGAGATATCAAACCCGTGCTGGTTGAACAAGTTCTGTTACAGATGTGTCACAGCAGGACATTGGCCTGATCTGTGAAATGGTGCCTGGAAAGGATATTAGCAGCGCATCTGTACAACTGTCCAATGAGGACATCCCAAATGTACCCCATACATCTAGGCAACGTAAGCTAAAATAAATCGTCATGAGACCATGAAATTAAAAGTTGACCCTTTTAGGTTCATTTTATTTGACAAAAAGTAAAAGCTTTCTCAGTCAAAAACAGCTTCACTTTTGGGCTGTTATAACATTTGACAGTGTTAACAAATAGCCAAAAATCTTCTTCAGCTCCACATTAAATAATCAGGTTTCTCTCAAAAATGTCACATGATACACCAACAAATCTTTTAGATTAACAAACATAATATGTACATTGGATGCACATATTAATGTTGTTCACTCGCCATTATTTCAAATGTTCAAGTTTAAGATAAATAACATGATTTTTATATATAGAACTTTATAATGAATATCAGTTCATATTGAAAAATATCTATCTTTTGTTAGTGTGACTTAAAGCGATAGTTCAGCAAGGAAAAATATTTGGAAGAATGTTAGCAATTTTTAGCTCTGGGTCTACATTGGCCATCATAATAGGAACAATTACAATGGTAGTCAAAGGGGGTGCCCCAGAACTGTTCGCCTTACTACATTCTTCCAAATATCTTCTGTTTGTCAACAGAACAAATAAAATGCATACAATATTCAATGATGCACCAAAATTGGAAATTGCCAAAATTCTTCCAAATATCTTTCTGTAGCATTTATACAGGTTTTGAACAACTTCAGTTCGATTAAATGGTGAGAGAATTTTCACTTTTGGGTGAACTATCTCTTTAAATTTGTAAAAGTTCAAATAAAACTTAAGTAATGCTTCTAAACAATGAAACACAAAACTAGAAAAATATTTCTTCTAGATAATTTACATTCAAACAATATAAACACATATTTCAAACACAAAAAATAACATCTCCTAATGCAGTCTCAGGCAAAGCATGCTGGAAACTAGAAATCCTCTGCCCAACAATTCTATTTTTACACAACATTAATCATTCATGTAATCCCAACTTGTATAGATCAGGCTTGATGACTGAACATGAAAAATCATGTTGCGACAAAACGTTAAGAACTTTTCGGCGTATGGGTTTGCAAATTTTACCATGCTACCAAGTAGGATATTTTTAATTTAGGGTTTGGTTTCAGAATTTGGGTTAGTGCTCTGTGCACTCGTTTTAGCATCAACATCACATACTCGTTTTTAGCCCTTCCCTTTTCTTTGTTTCGCAGTAATGGATGTATCATAGCATTGGTGCGTGATGTGGGTGGGAGTGGAGTGGGTTGGAGGGTAGGAACACATCATCGCTCAGAGCGGGGAGCAGGCTTGACCTCTTCGATCCGTAAAAAAAAAACACACACTCTGCACAAAGATGTGGGATCTAAATGGTATGAGATACAAGGTCTTTGACGTACATGGTCGTACCCTGTGTGTTGGATCCTGGTATGGAGATGGCCAAAATTGCATCGTGGTAGCACATACAGAAAAGCTCAGTTGAGCATATACAGAAAAGCTCCTGTCAAGGTTAGATACTGAGCAATAGAGTTAAAGGGGGTTAGATTAGGATCAGACTCATAAAGCAACTTTATGAAAGGGTCATTTTGGGCTCTATTACTAATTCTTTCCATCTCTTAAATCTACTTGCTTTAATCTTCTTGACTTGGATGAAGAGGTAAAAAGGAGGCATTTTAATTAAAAAAGGCACTGTGGGCAGCCAGAAAAAAAGAGGTCCGACAATTAGAGTGGTAGTTGAAAGGACTGCGCTCATTGACAGTTAGAGTCTTATTATGCCCAGCATCAGCATCAGCATAAGACAAGCTTTGCTAATGAAATAACCCATATTCCAAACACCCAGCATTCAGGAGAAAACCCCCAGAAGGGTCAAGGGGCACTGAAAATAGCACATTATAAAGACAACTATGCCACAGGTATGTGTCTCCACAATCCACAAGCTTGGTTTCCATGGCGGCGATTTGATTATGTCCTGATGTGCCTTTATAAATGTGTAAAATTAGCAAAGGTATTTTTAGGACCACATAAGGAGCAGTATTTGATTGGGTTGTTATTGTAATAAACTTTACCTGCCTGGAAACAAAAATGGAGGCATTGGTGACCTCCGGTTATCGGTTAAAGGTGACACCAACTCACACTCACTTCTGGTCTTTCGTCAACCCATGTAAAACTGAAGGCAGACAGCCATTTTATATGCACTCCATAGCCTTACTCATACCATTCTGAGCTTATCTTTACAGCCTGTGTAGTCGTTCGGCCCCTTAAGTGTCTCACTCCCTCGTTCTCCAACTCCTTCACTCCTGAGGGGGGAGTGTGGAACATGTAATTAAAGCAAATTGCTGCGTTTCTTTAATCTAATTGCTCACAACATGGGTCAGAGCTTTGTTCTCGACTAGTCAACTCATTACTCATCCTCATAAAGAAGATGTCTCTGTCTCTAGCCCGCGTGTGGTGTTGCTTTGTGCAGTCTTGTGACTTTTACTGTAATTGCATGTTTCGAGGAACGTTCCCTCAAATTTTATTGCTGAGATTGTGATTTCTTGTGGATGGATGGCCTGACAAACATTGTCCAGTATAACAGTACTATGATAAATAATTAATGAGACATGTATAGTGTGCATGTTCAGCATTACTCACATATATTATAATACTCATAAGTAATACGCATCAAATAAAGAGCGTTTGCACATTATGAGTGTGCAAAAAGAGAACGTGTGGATGCTTTAAATTATTTAAATTACTAATGTACCGTATTTTAAGCGAACTATACGTATCAGTCTGTAGTTGTCAGACACGTGGGTTTAATGTGTGTGATGTCACTGAGGCGCCATTTTTGGAGGTATCGCTGCATTGAGGAGTGACCTGAAAGTATACGAGCGGTACAGTGACCAGTTAAACCATCATATTGGAGAAACAGAAGCCAACCAATTACATACAAATATGCACCAAATATGTCAGAGACGGTAATGTATATGATTTGTCGTTTATTAACAACACAGATCCATACTACCTGGCCGCAAGATAGTCGAGTGCCCCGGCATTGCTGCCTCCAACCTCATTTTTGGATATTACAATGTTCTTTACGGTTTTAAAACGTACATTTACTTATACTTCATTATGTAGTGTAATTGTCTCCCATTGATTTGCAATATGCGTTATGTGGGTTCCGTTACAAATAAACCTTACTCTGTTTGTTCAATATTTTCAATAATTAATTTGGCTGTCATGTAATACTGATAACAACCAAAAACACACAGTATATGACAATTCCATTGTACATACTTTATTATTAAAGTAACACAAGGTTAAAAATCTGTTTTAAAATGCATAACAGAATGTTCTATTACATGCTGTCCGTAATCTTTTTTCCAAGAGGGAAACCATAAAACATCTTTCCTATTTGTGAAGCTTTCGGCTGTTTCTATCGCGTGTGTTAGTATTCAACATAATACACAACAAGAACGTACCATTTTATCTCTGAAATTGAATGAAGAAGATAGAACATCTCAGCATTGATACTTTACAAATGGCGGCAAATACCTTTAATGTACTTTCATTTTCGACGTGACGTGACGTCACCTGACCAAGACCGATAATTTGAAACAACTTTTATGTATTTTTGTCAACTGAACATACCTAGAAAACAGGACACTAAATCAAAAAGAGAATTCCATGCACTTGACTACAGACTAGAGAGCACAACATGCATACAAAATATCACATGCATATTACAAATCAAACCGCCCCATAGCTACAGCAAGAATTACACATAAAACATGAATTTTCTTTTGCTAAGCAATACTTTTAACAAACAAATAAAACATTTTAAAGATACCAATCTCAGCAAAGTTAAAAACATTACATTCCATGTTTTTGGCGATCTGTTATTGCTGGACGCACATCATCATTACTATGTGCCCCACCTGCCTCAAACATCTTAAATTACAGTACAGTTCGCACGAAACAGTGTTTCATGTGTCTCGGATGAAATACTGTACGCTATGTCCGCTCTGGGCTTCCTTACAGGATGCACTGCTATGAGTTTGAAAGCTTTGCATACTCTTCTAGGAGCCGATCCTCACCTTGTGTATTAATATCGGTTTAGAGCGGAGATTATTCATCTCACAAAGCGATGCGAAGGAAATTCTACAATACATAACCAAACTTGAACGATACACTGTGTTGTCGTATAATATATAATTTATTTCCCACAGCATTGTTTGTATTACTCGTCTGTAATTGACTATAAATATATGTCAAATTACATACACTGGGACAGACTGTAAACTTCATGTTGAAGGCAGAAAATGTCATTTTTGAAATGAGAATTAATATTGGGTGTTCAGCCCTTGATAGCTGACCTTCAGATCTTGTACTGTTTGACAGTGTCTGGAGTTTGATTAATTTGCCATATGTTCATGTCCAGAGACACATTAGAATGGGATTATGTGGGATAATCATCATGACAACAGTGATAGTCTCTTGTTATAAATTACCCTGCACTGTGTGTGCAAGTCCCTTACTAGCCCTGAGGACCATCTGGTCTCACAAAACTCTTGGACCACTAAATGCAAATCCTACTTTCAAAGATATTTTCATTCTCTTGTACTTTTTTATCACTCTGTCAACTGCCCCCAAAACGTCAAACTCTATTCCCAGTTGGCTGTAGGAAACTGAATGATAGGCATGCTGCATTCCCCCCTAAAACAAGATTGTCTGCTCCCTCAGGACATAGAATTTGTGGTATTGGTTTCTGCCTTGTAATTTATACAAGAAGCTGCTTGAATCTGAATATTTGGCATATATGCTAGGTTCTTATTGTCTACTTTTGTTTATTAACCATCAAGTCATCCAAACATTTTTTTTTAAGTTTTCTACTCAAACAAAAATTACAAATGTAGGCACGATTATATTTTTGCATCCATAATTCATTTTCATGACACCTCAAAATATGTTATGACCAGTTGTGTGTTTACTGGTGTATACAGAATGTGTGTGTTATGCTTACAGTATGTGTACATTTTGAAGTTGAATCTATTAAATCCAGTAAACAATGAAGATAAATCTCCCTCATGCTGTTTTATATTATAAGCATAATATGAAATGTGAATAATATCAATTAATAAATATTATAAACAGTTTTATGTTACACCATAGGACACATGCACAGTGTATTTTGCTCCTTGAGTGTTTTTCTGTGCATTTCTTACCAGGATAGTTCACCCAAAAATAAAATAAAACATCTATCATCATTTATTCACCGTTGTGTCATTTAAAAGCTTTATGACTTCTTTGGAACACAACAGAAAATATTTTGAGAAATGATCATTGGGTGCCACCATTGTTCGGTGACCAACATTATTTAAAATCAACATAAAAAAAAAGTCATAGAGTTTTGAATGACATAAGAGTAAATAAGTGAATACATGATCGTATAAATGGTGTTTAATAGGTAGCTTGGTGTACTGGTATTTCATATATGGTCTGGTAAAGCTGCGTTTTACTGTTAATGGTGTTCTGTGGTGCTGCTTCATGGGTGATTTCCTCAGCGGTTGGACATTTGGGCAGATAACCCAAAGATTGCTGGGTTGAACTTGAATCGTGATCCTTACCAATGTGCACTTAAGCTAGATGTTTAACCCCACGATTAACTAAAGGAAATTGTTTGCTGTAAATTGCTATGATATGCATCTCCACACTCTGTTACCGACTTCATGAATCCCATACAGCCCCAGCTGTGAAGCTTGTAATGCATAACCAGCCGTCGGTCTGGTCAAAACCCCTCAATCTTTCACTCCTGTTGTGCCACTGTGGTCTTGATGTTCCGTGTGCTCACTGGGAGCCAAGCGAGTTGTTTCATGTACCGTGTATTAGAAGGGAAACCAGGACAGAGGACAGAGAGAATGCTAAAGGTTGTGATTTTTTTCTTCCCCTCACATACTTTCTATCAGGTACATGAAGTGTTTGATCTCAATGCTTTCATCTTACCACCATAAGCAGTTGAGGAAACAAAGAAAGCCAGTATTCTTTCTTTCTCCACGGAGCGTGAAAAATAGAAATGTGTAACTGTGTCTCTTTGGCTGCGGTTGTGGAGACAAGAGAGCTTGGCTTTAAGAGTTTCAAGGCGTCGTGTGATTGAGAGTTTCAGAAACGTTCTGTGTAGCGAGGTTGGATTTCGCCTTTCGCAAACAGAGGGAGAGAGAGACTAGATAAAGGTCCAAGTCATCTCTCTATGGACTGAAGTAAGAGGCCATTCTCTTGCTGATCCTGTCTTCCCTCGAACCCGTTTGAAAAATGATGATGTCTTGTCACCATTTTATTCCGTCTGAAGGCCCCTCAGAGCTTTATCTACGGGGTGAGGATGATGGAGGAATAGAGGATTGAGAAACGAGAAAGCACAAAGAGAAATACAGATGCCATTATCTCGCACACAATTTCCTACATGCGTACTTTAGATATATCATATGTAAATGTATTCCCATTACATGTACGTACCCTCACCTCTTCTGTACGTTACATTCCCCCCGCCCGAACATGGTTCACCTGCACCCTGGATATCGGTTTTTGTACGTTTCTGTCATTTTTACACACAGTTATATTATCGTATATGAGCACAGCTATACATTCCATGAAAAAAATGCAGGGTGTGACAAGTTTGCAGTCAGCTGAACCCTACTAGCTTCCTGAAAGCCCCCTGGCACCCACTTTTAAAAGGCTTTCTTTGGCTTCTGTCGATGAGGCTGAAGGTCACGTTCGCCCTCAAGAGAAGACGGTACCACTTCTATTTCAAATTGTTATTTGCCTTTATTGCTATAACCTTAATGGCAGGGTTTTCCAACCGGGGATTTGCGACCCCCTAGGGGCTTGTGAGTGAAGTGATAGGGGCTTGTATAGATGGTGACAGCATTGACCCCAATGCCCGATGAAATCAACAAACATGTATGTAAAGAGAAGATTCTTTAAAATATAATGACACAGAGAAATATAAACAAGTTTTTATTTCATGTAAAAAGGTCTACAGTTTGCTTTTGTACAAGTGATGTTAGATTTAGGGGTGGGGTTAGGGAAGGGGCTTTTTCGTTTAATTCACATGATAAAAATGTATACACCTCGTAAAATAGTTACAAATTCCCATCAGATCAGGTTGGGAGTGGATTTTATAAGTGTTTATGAAGAGTTGCGTTCCAAAAGGAGATAACTCTCACTTTATAGTGCTTTCCAAATAATATCAATCAAACTACAGTTGCTTTGTTTTGATTTAAGCCATAATAACTACAATACAGCTAACTATCAAAATAAAACACAATAAAAACATGATAACATCATAAAAATCATGATTTTTGAAAAATCTAATTTTGGAATAAAACTCTTCATATTATAAAAAAACTGAAAATTGCTTGTTTGAACCCCAGAGGGCGTGAGTCATGATTTATTACTGTTGGGCCCTTTTGTGTCACTGTGATAAGTGCATATCGACATCACGGATGTTATTTCGACCTGCTCTGATCATGTGGCCAACAGTAATGATTCAGATCTTTGTTTAGCTTTCATGAACACACCTGACACGTTCATCTCCCAACCCTATCTTTCTCTCAAATGCACGGATGCATATTTCACATTGTCTAACTCTATGTCAAAAGGGCAGCTTGTCATCATAGTGTTTGGCAGTGTAAAAACCGCAGAGTACACGAGAAAGGCAAAAAGGACAAGAACTACAGCAGGAAAGTGTAGCCAGTCACGTCCCACAGGAAAATGACATTTCGGCTCTGTGATGTCATTGTGAAGGCAGGCACACAAACACGCACACACATTCCTCTGTCCTAATAAAAGCATAATGAGTCCAGCTCCTGTCAAAGGGGGAGAGAGGGGAATGGACTAAGAAAGGGACGGAGAGAGAGGCCGAGAGACAGCGAGATATAGAGGGAGAGCTTGGCCTCATCCCTAACAGATGTGAAACTCCTGCTGGCACCACATTAAATTGATAGACTGCAGTGTCAAAGCCTCCTTCATCTCCCTCTCCCTCTCTCTCTCTCTCGCTCTTTGTTTTGCTCTCGCTTTATATCTTTTTTCTCTCCCTTTCTAGATATAATTTTTCTTACATTTCATTTCTGTCTCTTAAACTACTGATCAAAAGTTTGGGGTCACTTGACTGATTGTTTGTCATGATTAAAAAAATGTATGCAAAGGTGTATTTTTAAATGCTTGATATGATAAAGGCTTGAAATGAATACCACTTTCATTAGAATATAAAGATTAAATGACTAAGCATTTGATATGCTAGCTTTTCTCTAAATGCACATGCAACATATTTTCAATAAAAAGTGTTTCATCCATTCAAAACCGACAGGAATGTTTCACTGAAACATTCAAGGTATTTTTAGACTCTTTATTGTGTAACGGTTGATGAAAAGCCGTGGAGAGTTTCTGCTGTCTTTTTCAATAACAAATTGTATGGTAAGCCAGCAGCATTTTATTACGGCGGGACAATGGAAGGGCACTTTTGATTTGCTTGTTGGCTCAGACACACACCAGGGGTTGCACGACCAAGCCTGAAAATAGTCGGCTTTCAAGAAATCACAAAAATGTTGTTGAGTTGATTCAAAACATCTGTTTAAAGTGTTTTTACTACACAACTAAAAACAGACGAACATACTTGTGGGATATTTTGGTTTTAAGTGCATTGACATTTTTGCGTTTTGGTAGATGGGCCCACAAAACATAATCAGCCGACTAAAGCAGAAAAAGCTATTAATATTGACGTATAATGTCATAATTACATTAAGGTGCATGTTATAGATAAAATATGATCTCTTTTGTTTTATAGTACAGATGAACATTTTATTATGAAAGATGAAAGTGTACAGACATTTTGATAGCTGTCATGATCTGGGGTGGAAGAACCCAAGTGCAGGCAGCGAGGATGAAGGGGTTAAACAATAACTACAATATATATAAACACAATAACACAAACACCCACGATGGGGGAAAAACACTAACCAACTAAATACAAAAACTGAAAACAAATACTTCCCAAAAGGGGGCAAAAACAACCAACTAGGAATAATAAACAAAGAACTTGGACAATACATACAAAATGACCGGACCAAGAACAGTGCATGGAACACAGCAGACAACCAAAAGGAACAAGCACAAGACAATAGACATGAGGGCATTAAATAGGGAAATTAACAAAGGAGATAACAATGGGCAGGTGTGCGGAATGAGACACAAGTGGAAAGCAATACTAGGAACGAGAGGGGCGGGGCCAATGACGAGACTGGAGAGAATGCATATTATGTCCTGATTGACAATAATGCATCTCTCTACACATAAAACATGTGGGCCAGTCATGATTCTTCCCCTACACCAGAAAAGCAAGACAAGAGAAGGCAGAATCATGACAGATAGCGACATATGTAGTAGCAGGTTAGTGAAACAGGTGAGGTGCTAACAATGTTATAACGTGTCTGCGACATTGTGAAAATGCTTATTCATTAAACCTGGCATCTGTCGGATTTGGTACATGCTTTAAAAACTTTATCACGACTAATGTTTGTAATTTTGCTTTCAGTTTAGACACAGATGATGAACGTATGCCAAGGTTGTGCCACTTGCATTGTGAGACATTTGATTACAAAATGAGTTTTTATTTTATTTATCTGCATATCAGACTTCTGCAAATGTCCTCTAAAGCTTTTGATTTACTGGGTTTCTCAAAGAAACACCTCAGATGCGGGAGACATCTCAAAAGCCTCCATTTGAGCTTAATTTCATTTCATCGTTGTCTAGAAGAAAAAAATAGATTTAAAAGAGAATTGACTTTTGGATTTTCTTGTCTATGAGCTCAGACACACAATCACTATTGTCTCTCTTCAGAAAGGTCATCGGTAAGAATGCGAGTGAAGAGACCTTTTCTCATTCCTGATTATACTCATTCCAAAAAAGTAGGCTACAGTAAGTGATGAGGAAGGACATCAACTGTGAAAGCTGTAATTTTAGAATCTGTTTTTCTGTCATTGCTTCTCATTGACTGCTGCTGTTTTTACAATTCATGACCTAATTTTATTTTTCTGGTGAGGACGGTTGTCCGGTCCTTGACATGCGCACAAACATCTGTTGTTCTTGACCATTCGTATGGTAAAAGTGTTTTCCTCACCTCTAAGCAAAACCTTGACACCTTCTCGGCACACTCACGCATCTCTCTCTCCATACACAATAGCTCATTCCACACACATTTCTGTGCACAGTTTCCCCATTCGGAGAGTGTGAAGCGTGCGTTGTACTGTGAATACATACGGTCAGTCTTACCTGCTATCTTCCAATTCCAGCCCGACCAGCTCACAAAACCGACCTGTTTACAAAAAGCTTGATTTATTGTGATTATATACATAGTCCTTCTATGATTGTGTGTAGTGGGTAATGGACTGTCCCCTGCAGACCTCCATAGCTTGTTATTTTACAGTCAGTCAGACATTTACATAGAGATGGAGAATATGGAGGTCAGGGTGAGCCGTGTGAGACAGCATCTCTGTTTCAATGCCTAGTTATAGGGCCCTACCTAGACAGCATTACCTAGACAGCATTACCTAGACACCGTCCTGACATGTCTGTCTCCAAACGTGGGCGGCATAATGATGCTTTCCAACACTTCTTGTTTTGGTTCTAGAGCAGCATTGTATGTGTTTTTACAGAATGCTTTTCCAGAATGCATTTTTTTACTTAATAGATAAGAAAAATCAGTTTTCAAAACTGTCTTCTTACGTTACCGATTCACTGTTAATCTTAAGATAATGATGTATAAATTATAATGTTCGTTTTTTGTCTTTTGAATTCCACCCATTTTTATATTAGTAATCGGCAATTTTTCTTTTTGAACCAAGATAATGATATAGAGACAAAAGTAACACAGTGCAGCCTTACAAAAGATGTTTTGGCTGTTTTGTTAACTTGGCAATATATTATAACTTTCTTTGTTACGTCAATTTAAAGTTGAAATTAAACATTTCTAAGGGTAATTTATAGGTGTCCTTTCGGTTAGAATACTTGTTTCTTAGGCAGCTAGCTTACTTGCTTAGGCAATAGGACTACTGTAGACAGCAAGATAATAAAATTGTCTTTAATTAAAAACATCTGCCGAGTGCAGGAAATCCTAAAGAATACGAAACTCTGCAGCCCTGCACTGCCATTCTGTGACCTTTAATATTTTGGTATTCATAAGTTTATATATTATTTGACCTGGCCTGTAAGGTCCATGTGGAGAGAAGTTTTTCGCCAACTCTTAAAACGAAGGCAAGAAAAATACATTGCAGTGGAAATGCAGCGCCTATGGCATAAACAACTAGGTGGGGGACTGTTATCAACTAAGCACTTTTTATTTTTGTGTGTGTGTGTGTGTATATGTGTGTGTGTGCTATCAGCCATGCACTCTGCTCTAATCCTCGTAAAATCCCACAAAAACCAGCCAGCATTACAAGGACTACCTGACCAAGGCTATCTGTGTGTATAGAAAATTTGGCTGGGGCAGTGTATGTTTGTATATAGCACCGCATGTGAAAGTGTGTGTGATCTGCAGAGGCAGAGCGGTAACTGTGTTTGGTTTGCATTCACCGTGTGTGCTCATGGGAAAGTGACCATAAAATGACAAGAGCCCAACAGCACTGTTTACATTGTCCTGCACACCGCGAAGGCTTCGGTGCTGGAACCCAAACAAAACCTTTATCTAACCGCAGATTGTTTACGACACATTGCCCCATTACGCCAACAATGTGGCGTGTGATCGCACCGTTCATGTGCAAACACAAAACACACACGTTTCTGAAATGTCTCCGGCTCCACAGGCTTCCCAGTGTAGGGATCTCGCCCCTCCGAACTCTGTGACAGTTAATTATAAATCGCTTCTTGGTTATGACTCCGTATGCGCGTATTCACAGTTTTCAGTTTTGAGCGGCCATGTTGTCTTCACCTCGTGTCGAATGAGCTTTGTTTTCTCAGAGAGTGGCAGAGGGTGAAGGGGAAATGTGGAGAATGCAGGGGTAGAGCACGATTTAAGAGGGTGAGGTGCCAACCTGTGGGACCTTCACGGTTACAGATGAAAGGACGTAGCTGCGGCTCTGACGTATTCTGACGAAATCCCTTGCAGGTGCTGTCAGTCCGTGAAAGAACAGAGGCAAACGGGTGAGCTGATCAGCAAAAATGTAATGATGTTAGAACAATGGTTTGGATGTGACTGGAAACTCATTCTGGGTTATTTAAAGACATCAGATGTAATTTGCTACATGTTTAACTTAATTATTGTTGAACAGAAAATTTAAATGATGTGAGGCTTGAACTTATCCAGTGGGTTATACTTGGCATAGACATGGTATAATAGTTTTTAATATCTACACCCCCCATCTTGGACCTAATTATATCAGAAGAAAATACATTTTAATTTCATAACATTACAATAACATACAGACACACACAAACTGATAACTTGAATACAGAGTTAGTTGTTTTGGATGAATGTAAATGTGCCTCTCAACCGAAAACGAAACCGTTTCGCTCTGCAACTCATGCAACTCTGACCAATAGCCGCACAGCCCATGGGAGCACATCCGTTTGCTTGCGAGACCCACTGATAGCGCGCTTCAGACCCGTTTCAACTGCATGGCACAAATCAATAAATTGTCTGGTGAAGTTTTAATGTACACAGTCGGTTATGTCTGAATTTTTTGTCTCCTCTTTTGTCTCAGAATATTGGATCTGTGCGGCAGACCTTACAGTGTGAATGCGGCCGAGATGTTTTGCTTAGATTTTTACACTTTATCTTAAGTTGAAATCTGCATTTTAATGGATAGCTTGGCTTAATTTCTTCTGTTTTAGGCCCTTTGAAGTATTACATTCACTCTTTTGTTTTAAAAAAAACATCTTGATTCTTAAGTCTGTGTGCGTTTCAGCGGTGGTCATCTATGGTTTGACCACCGTGGTTTACGTGGGTTTCAATATAGAGTTCTGCTGTATTACTGCATGTTTCAACTCTTGACCTCTGAAGTACTTCATCTGCTTTCTCTCGCTCTTCCAATGTATTATTCACATTCTTATATCTTTTGATTGGATTCGTTCTATTTTTAATGTGCTTGGGTATGTACTGTACACTGCTGTTCAAAAGTTAATCATCTAAATATTTTGTTTTACAATTATCGTGCAGTAAACTTGACTAAACTATGATTAAAAGGTCCAGTGCATGAAATTTAGCAACATGTAGCGGCGAGGTAGCGCATTGCAACCAACAGCTCCTTCCCCCCCCTTCCCTTCGAAGCAATACGGTGGCTAAATTTGTCACATTTTTGCTTCTCTGACCGTAGGGAAGAACGTATTAACTAAACGTTTGTCTGTTTAGGGCTACTGTAGAAACAACATGGCAAAATCCTTGCAAGGGGACCAGTGGTGTATGTAGATATAAAAAGCTCATTCTAAGGTAATAAATACACAACGGTTCATTATGGAATGTGTTTAAACACCTCTTAAGACATTATGTATGTTATATAGCATTTCTGTCAATAGATTCTAAACAACATTATACAGTATATCTAGGTTGACTTTGTGTTCAGTACAGAACACAAATATAAGTGTGTGTGTGTGTGTAAGCTTCAAATTATTTATGGCCAGTACAGGACAAAGGTTTGACTAATGCGCCAAGACACATTCTGCTCTTTACCCTTCTCTCTCCATTAGCAGGTACCAACAGACGTTCAAAGGATGCCTGCCAAGATCAAAATGATCACTAATTAAACATCCGGATTACTTCAAATGGAGCCTTTGTAATTGAAAATCCCCGACCGCATGCAGACAGATATTCAGAGTGCTGCGCTCTTTGGACGTACACTCATGATATGTGATGGGTCTTTGATGGTGGAATATTCTGGTAGCCATGGGAACTCAAAGTGGTCGGTTATGATTGGAGGCACCCTGATGTTAGACCTATTGTGGATCTGAGAGAACAAAGTCGGTCAGTCACATTATAGATGTGGTAGAGACAGATAGCTTTTCATTAATAATAAACACCGGGGTGTGTGTTTTGTGTGTGATGGGGCTTACAAGCACTTTCTCTTTCTCTCCTCCAGAGTGCTAAAAATGGATTAGGATATGATAACTTGATACCTCAGCAGCTGGACTGGCCAGACTTCCTAAAATCAGTTTGTCTCTATTGTTATTGTTACATTATTGAATCTTATGTATGCGAATACACACAGACCCATTTACCTAGCTTTCTAAATAAGGAACATGGGAGTTTTTTTTAAGAAATATCTGATAAAAAGTTCTATAGACTATATTTGGATATTTAGAATATTTTTGAATTGGCTTTCTTTTAGGGGCAAATTTCTTTCCAAAGTATGTACGCATACTGTATAAGTAACGACTGCTCATACATACAATGGTTGCACACTAAGATTATATTATTGCTATGCACACTATAAAGACTAAACCCTTAAGCAAAAATTTTGTCATAATTAGATTTAAAACCACACGATTTGGCCTGTTAAGAAGTTTTTTAAATGGTAAGGACCACTTCAGATCAGTCAACGTGTTCCATTGGACTTGTGAAGGTATTTTTTTTAATTGGCCCTTTCAATAATAGTCAGTTCTGTACACACAAATTGATTTAATTAGAATCCAAGCAAAACATGATTTAAATAATTTATGAGTATCTTAAATAGAAAGGATCACTTTAAAAGACCTTACAAGTCTGCGTTTGATATACTTTATTTTAAAGGGCTTTTCAAAATTGCCAGTATGACTAGCTGGTAGCTAGTTTTTTGCCGGTCCAAGATTGTCTAGCTGCTAAAAACACAGCTACTAGCATATGCTCCGCATCGAGTTAAAAATAAGGATTTATTTTGATTAACTATGTGAATAACTGTTTCAGCAAGTTCAGACGAAAGCTTGCTCGGTTCGAGTGCCTTTGGTGTACCTTTTTGTTAGTAATTTTGTCTGGAATTCGTTTCGCCTCGTCGAGACAGAGCAGTGAGAGAGATTGGAAGTTATGTGCTTTTTTATGGTTCTGTCATTTAGGGCAACATCACACAGGGTCCTTATACAACACACACACACACAAACACAGTTTATATCCTGCACTGAGTCACAGCAAACCCCTAATTATCCGCTTTGGTGGCTAATGTAAATGAACTGAGTTTGTCTCGCCGTGTGTTGTATTTATCTGACCATTAAAATCCCAACAGAGAATTAGTGGGAGCATTGTTTGCACAGTGTACACTTGTGAAAGATACATTGTGTGTGAGGCTGAAATGACCCTGCACGTATGAAAAGGCCGGCACAGAAATAAATCAAAGCAGCGAAGATCAGGTCATTATGATCTACAGACAGAATACATGAACAGAGAGAGGCAGTATTGCTCTCAGGAGCTCAGAGGGTCCCCGCATGTGTGAGTATGATGCCGAAAAGATTGCATTTCTCTGAAGATTGCATTTCCCGTCGTCAAGCTTATGGGCAAAGGAGCGTCTGGAGAAATGCACAGGTGTGTGCGCGCACATGCGCTCGTTTGGGTTTGTGCGGGAGGCTGTCGATTACCGACACCTCACTCTTCTTGACAATGCAGTTCTCGCTCTCTCAATCCCTGGCAGGCCGACTCCCGTCTCACAGTAATCCCCAGTGACCCACTCAGCCATCAGTTAGATGTGTGTGAATCCATCGCTTTTTTAGATAGTCTTGTGAAGACGCCTGCGTCTGGCTCGCAATGTCGGAAGGTGTCTATCTCATCGCTTGCCATAAAGCCATTTTCATGATTGCACATGCAATACTTTCAGTTCGATCTGCCTTCTCTTGTCAGAGCTAGGCTGTGGTGCTCTTCTCAGACCTGAGATATTGAACCAATGGAGGTGATGCTGTGCACAAAAAAAAAATCTGTTTTGCGACTGAGTGAGAGAGGTGACTGAGTGAGACTGAGTGGTTGGGTGAGACTGAGTGATTGGGTGAGACTGAGTGATTGGGTGAGACTGAGTGAGAGAGTAATAGAGAGTGAGACTTAGTGGTTGGGTGAGACTGAGTGAGTATGAGTGGTTGGGTGAGACTGAGTGAGAGAGGTGATTGAGTGAGACTGAGTGGTTGGGTGAGACTGAGTGAGAGAGTGAGAATGAGTGGTTGGGTGAGACTGAGTGAGAGAGGTGACTGAGTGAGACTGAGTGGTTGGGTGAGTCTGAGTGAGAGAGTGAGACTGAGTGGTTGGGTGAGACTGAGTGAGAGAGTGAGAATGAGTGGTTGGGTGAGACTGAGTGAGAGAGTGAGACTGAGTGGTTGGGTGAGTCTGAGTGAGAGAGTGAGACTGAGTGGTTGGGTGAGACTGAGTGAGAGAGTGAGAATGAGTGGTTGGGTGAGACTGAGTGAGAGAGGTGACTGAGTGAGACTGAGTGGTTGGGTGAGACTGAGTGAGAGAGTGAGAATGAGTGGTTGGGTGAGACTGAGTGAGAGAGTGAGAATGAGTGGTTGGGTGAGACTGAGTGAGATTGTGAGAATGAGTGGTTGGGTGAGACTGAGTGAGAGAGTGAGAATGAGTGGTTGGGTGAGACTGAGTGAGAGAGTGAGAATGAGTGGTTGGGTGAGACTGAGTGAGAGAGTGAGAATGAGTGGTTGGGTGAGACTGAGTGAGAGAGTGAGAATGAGTGGTTGGGTGAGACTGAGTGAGAGAGGTGACTGAGTGAGACTGAGTGGTTGGGTGAGACTGAGTGAGAGAGTGAGAATGAGTGGTTGGGTTAGACTGAGTGAGAGAGTGAGAATGAGTGGTTGGGTGAGACTGAGTGAGATTGTGAGAATGAGTGGTTGGGTGAGACTGAGTGAGAGAGTGAGAATGAGTGGTTGGGTGAGACTGAGTGAGAGAGTGAGAATGAGTGGTTGGGTGAGACTGAGTGAGAGAGTGAGAATGAGTGGTTGGGTGAGACTGAGTGAGAGAGTGAGAATGAGTGGTTGGGTGAGACTGAGTGAGAGAGTGAGAATGAGTGGTTGGGTGAGACTGAGTGAGAGAGTGAGAATGAGTGGTTGGGTGAGACTGAGTGAGAGAGTGAGAATGAGTGGTTGGGTGAGACTGAGTGAGAGAGTTAGAATGAGTGGTTGGGTGAGACTGAGTGAGAGAGGTGACTGAGTGGTAATCGACTGAGCAACCAAAAAAGGGACTAAATAATCCAACAGGGATAGCTGCGGGTTAGCATATACATCTGAAAAAACATGGATGGTTGTAGGTTAATTAACAGTTGCTTTTATTTAAAAAGACCTACAGAACAGTCCTCTGGAGATACCTGCAGGTAAGCACACTTCATGATTGGTCACTTCATGAGGAGTTCAAGGAGACAAACTTTTTTTCCCTGAGCGTTTACCGCTAAACTAAGTGCATGTCACTGAATGTGACTGAATCAAGCTGTAGTGGTTTTGATGTTGGTAAATATCAAGGGGTGAAATGATACCATGCTTTTCCTCTGTGTGTGTTTGTTTGTGTAGTGCCTCTTCTGGCACTTGTTCAAAAAATCCTTGCCCAAGTACATGAGAAGATAGTTTAATAAGCGTGTATCATTACCTCTCATGGCCCTCAGCTGTAAAGGTCAACAACTCTTAGCTCAACCAATTCCTCTCATTCATCCCAAGTGCATTGCAGTTTTGATGTGCATGCTAAAACCAAAAACAAACGCTTTTCTTTCCCTTCCCACTTCCTCCCACATTCAAGATGCGCCCACAGTAAAGGTTGCATTGCTCTTGGACTCTGACACCATACGTTCCTTCAGGTGAACTAATCTGTGGAGGACCATCCAGTAGATGAACAAATTCATACTGTTTACATTCAAAATGAAGAGTGAGTGTATTTCTTCCCATTTGAAGAATAACCAAAACGTGCCTGTCAGGGGACAAAATAACTCTCTTTCTTGAAAGCGTGCCCAAAATCAGTTTGTTTTCCCAACAATCAATTCATTAAGGACTTGACGTGCCACCTTGTAAATTTCAAAGGGATTATGAGAAGTATTTTAAGCCTCTGACTCATGTCATTTCAAACCGCTAAATGGAAACGGGCTTCATTTGCTTGTTATATCAGCTAGTTAAATACTTGCCCCCATATCTGTACTGAAAAATACTCTTGCCCCTCAGACTCCACCAGCAGGGAAATCAAAAGTGGAACATCAGTATGCTCACAGCTAAAGCGTGTACCCATCGCGAGTGAGAGAGAACCGGCGCTCTTAATTCGAACTTTAAGGCTTAGATAACAGCGCTGCACTTTTATGAATGTTCCCCCAGATAAACAGCCCAGCACGTCTCAAGGTTTTTAAACTGCATGCTCTTTTAATGCCGCAAAAGCAGGCGAGTGTTGTGGAAAACAGCCGTTTGAAGGAGGGGTTGGCTGTAAGACCGCCATCTGTTCCAGGCCCATAAACCAAAGCAGTAAAACACATTGGTAATCTATCAAATTAAAGATGATCCATTTGTTTTAGTCTTTTTTCTCTGTCATTTTTCTCTTTTGTACCCTTTAACATGCTAAAATGTTGTGATTAAAGAATCTCTTATGGCAAACCCCAGGCAGAGCTCTTAACCTTTTCTAAATATTGGCCGCCACTTCTAACATGAACATTTGCATATTTTCCTTTTCTTCACCCAACATTTAATCACTTCACATATACAGCGACTGTTAAAACAGGAATGTAACACATTAACCTATGAAAGTTTTTTTGTTATTCCCCATACATCTACATTTTCTCACTTTGCTGTAAAACGATACTATTTTCAAACCACCTGAACTACTGTCACACTACTAACAATCTAGTTAAGTTAGTAGGATCTCAACTTTTTCCCAATGCTGTCTTCTCCCGCAAGAGATGATTTAAGGTTGAAAGAGTGGGTGGACGAAAGATCTGATTGGATTTGATGTCACGCAATTTTTTTTCATACACAAAAAATCCCTCTTTCATATCCCCGGAGCTTGAACTTGTTGCAGAAAGTGAGATTTTGGAGAAAAAATAATACTCCCCTCTTTCTTTTAATTCTGCCCCCAATGCATCAAGGTGCCTCTTGAATTACCCGTTCTGAATCTCAACCCCATCTCGAATCTTAGTAAGCATCCACATGCTTTTCTAATCCATCTCTCGCAGAGCTGGTAAAGGACTTCTGCTAAATATCCATGTGTGAATACAAAATGTTTCAATAGGATCTTCTGGGATAACGTGTAATCTTTCATATCAAATGATTTATAATGATGTCACAATCAATACTCTTGGTCTTATTTCGATGTTGTTTAGGTGTCATGTCAGACAACCTATCTGGATATAACAGAGTATTAAGGATAACCTTTAAGCCCGACACTGTTTTAAATTTCTCTCCGTACAAATTGCTAGCCTGCGGCTTTAAAAGACTTTGAATGCAACACATAAGTTGTATAGACCAATGCAATGGTGTTTTATTTGTTATAATATTAGAAAACCTTGTTTTTTTATTTTATCCTATATAACGTCAATGTGAACTTTTCCTTTAAAACTTTTCAAAGCCTGACAAGTGAATTAAAGCGCATTAAAAGTTATGTTTCTAGTTACGGGTGGGGTGTTGCATTCGTCTTGCCAATCTTTCAAAATTTTGGATATGTGTTTTTTCAAATGTCAGACTTGTTTATGGTATACTACCCCTTGATGTCTGAAAATACTTTTGATTGTTTGCTCATCTGCAATATGTCTCTGAGACTTCCTCTTCTAAGATGTCATATAGACATCTAGAGGATGTCTGATAGATGTTTATGATTAAGAATGTATGTAAAGCTGCTCTAAGATGTTTCTACACAGCAGATGTTTTCCAGATCTTTAGCAGATGTCTTACAGACGTACCTGTGCTGTCTGTCTGATTTTAGGTAGCCCCATCTCCAAACATACGTCATTGGTAGAGAGTGACATGTAAGGCAGAGCGAGTCGTGTAAGATATAAACATCAAAGTGTTAATGTCAGAGTCTTAATGTTTACGTTTTGGTAGGGGCCGATCTGTGAA
The DNA here is from genome assembly GCF_947034865.1 of Barbatula barbatula. Taxonomy (NCBI): domain Eukaryota; kingdom Metazoa; phylum Chordata; class Actinopteri; order Cypriniformes; family Nemacheilidae; genus Barbatula; species Barbatula barbatula. The sequence goes on from NC_136771.1 coordinate 20,366,519, forward strand.
TGTTTACTTATCTTTCTTTGATATGTTGTGAAAATAAGACAAACTATTTTGACATCCAGACTATTTCCTTTAAATAAGGATTCATGGAAGCCTTGTAGACTAAACGTTCTGAAGATTAACTTACATTTTTTGCTAAGTATTCTCAGCTTTTTATTCGGCTGCGAAAAGACAGTTTCTCATCCCAAATGCTTTTGACCCTGTCATATTTGAATTTGGAGGAAACCAAAGAGTTTAAGAGCTTCTGTCCTTGCTGCTGTTTTCGTCCTGTGGGAACGCGAGCGAGGACTCTCAGGCGTGATTCACGAGGTGTGTCCTTGCTTTCCTCATCTGGTATTCACTACCTTATGATACCCCTCTGATCCAGCTCGCACCTGCTGTCCACCACTGCAACAGTGCGGCTCTTTATCGGCAAGGGAGGGGAGAGTTCGCGAGAAGGGGATAAAGACGTGGAAAAGACTGAGGTTGTAAATCAAGGCTCCGTCCCTCACGACCTTGTTGGAACAAGACCTGTTGTTGAGAGCATTGTCACGCATTCGCTGGGGTGGAGTGGAGGGGATAAAAATGCTGTTAGAGAAGAGATGCCAGAGGTAGAAAGCGCGATGATGGAATTGCTGCTGTAGAGATCTGGACAGTGATAAAGGGAAAAAGAGCCGTGCTGTTATACAGTGAGAAAGAGAAGACAGATGGAAGTGACAGATCAGACAGTGAGGTCATTACTGTTGGTGTCATTTTGTGTGTCTCTGCACATGTGTGGGTTTGTGTGTACATGTTGGGATTGCTGATCTTCCCCTGCTACCATATGTTTTGCTCTTTTTGACAATGGCCTAGAGTTACCATTCTGTTTTGTCTTGATAGCTCAGCCCTCTGTTTGTTCCTGGAATCATTCAGAAAGACTCAATTCAGGTCACTCTTTCTTTGATCGATGAGTCACACATATAGCATACATATCAAATATAGTCCTCTCATTGTTAAGCAGCAACCTTCACCGACCATTTGTTTCCTTTTGACGGGTTGGAAAAATAGGATTGTAGTTTGTGTAGTTGTGCTGATACGGTTTAGAAAATCGATTTTTTTTTCTGAATTTAATATTTTTAGATACTGTATGTGTTCAGAACTACTGACATGATCCAGAATAAAAAAATATATATATTTGCATTTTATGCAAACAATTATTGAGACAAACTAATAAAAAAAAGAGGCACTCAAACGTTTATTTTCAACCCAGCATTGGGTCTAAAAGGGACGAACACAACCATTGGGTTTATATTGGTTTATGTTATACCCAACAATAGGTTAATGGTTTGAAAATATTTTAAACACAGCTTTATATCTTGGCATGCTATCTCGCTGTTTATAAATACAATAAATGTTTATCATGAAGACATGAAGTCTTCTAATCTGAAAGTGCCTGCTTGAATGTTTGACATTATTTAGATTTAGAATTGACTTGTCCCAATCAACACATCCATTTATCTTATTAAAAAACTAAACTTTTTATTTAAAAACGGAATGTTTGACTGAATAATGAAGAAAAAGCCCGCAAATAAGAGCCCTGAAGACTGTATGTTGGAACTAAAACTATTACTTTTAACACAAATTGAAAGCATCTTAGCATGAAACCTCAGGAAGCTGGTTAATGAAATGCCAGGTGTACATTAACAATTTTTTTCTATTTTAAATATTCTAAACATAATTCTTCTAAAGTTGTGATGAATATGTTTTAGCATAAAAGTCATTATTAAATATTTCTAATCAAAATCATAATAAACAAAAATTATAAATTTATTTTGATTACTGTAAGGGGTCCACCCAATCTGCATCCCCCAGACTCTGCCTGAATATTGACCTTGTGTTTTTGCTGAATGGTTAACAGTTGACAGGGAAATGCGTTCACCGAAAAAGAAGAAAACTTTGGCTATTCAAATTCCCCCCAATAAATCTTAAAGGAGTATCGATTTGCTCAGGAAAGAAGAGAGAGAGGTTTTATGATTTTATCTCACATTCTTGGCTTCACCCATTGGTCGGGCTATCTATCAGTTCCTTTTCGTCTCATTCGCAGGCGTATTCCTGGCTTCCGCTGCACTTTTAACAAACGAAATGTAGAAACAAGAGTGTGGCTTATTCTGACTTTAACTGCACAGAAGCCTTGAAATATTTCTCTAATCTTTGTGTGCCCTTGATTATCCGACCGGAGGAGCCTACAGTCTATTAGATGTTCGAGAGTGAGAGTCTTAAACTAATGGATCTGTCCTCAGTTTTTTAAAACGTGAAAACCCTTGTTGACTTCAGCAGGATGGGCCAATTAGAACAGACGCAGATGCTGAGAGCGGTCATGTGTGCACCTGGCAAATCCGGGCACAGGAGAGATCCGAAGTTGCAACGCTGACCTGGGCGTCCTTTCATTTTTACGCGCTCATAGTGTGATTTATGGAATTTATTCAGAGGGTGTGAAATGCCCACAGTATTTTCTCTTTTGAGGTGCTGATATGGCATTTAATCGTAGCTGTTTTTTATTTTACTATAGCAGAGATCCTTGACGCCTGCAAAGCCATTTTCTGTTTGCAGAAAATCAAAATGTATCAATGATACATCGCAAGATTCCGGGCCTGTGCTGCGGGATGCACACCAGGCGGAAAAGACAGTTTCGCTGCCATTGGTTTAAAGTTTGCCTTTCACAAACCGATGGCTGTGCAGTTTCACTGCATTATTGGAAAATAAATTGTTAAAATGTTTTCCCAAAGCGTCCTGCTACTTCCTGCTAGTGAAGTATCGATAGGGAACTGCAAGCATCTTATTATTGTGTTTATCAGTATTTTCTGATAATGTATAAAGTATAGGATTTTAGTGGATGCTGATGTCTGGAATAATCTTGAATGTCTTAAAGGCGGTAGTTTAAAGCTATGATTTAATGCACGCTTACCTTGAACAAATACTGAACGAGTTCTTTTATGGCAGGCAGGCTGGCTTGTGTCAAGAGGACATACCGCCACCTGTCCCTGTGTGTTTATATATCTGATCTTATGTTTTACGTGTCATATTTTGCTGTTATATATGGAAAATGTGTCTGCTTCGCTGTTGCAAAAGAGAACAGGTTTTGGTTGCAACCATTTGACATCAGGGATTTTGACGCAAAAAAATTGCCGGCCTCCAAGTAAATCTTTTTTCAAAGTTTATGAATAGTGTGATGGTTACACTGTTTATTTATATCACAATTATAAAGTCAATGCCATTTTTCATATTTTAAGCCATACATAGCTCTGTACCCAAGGATCCTTTTAAGGATTCAGCCAAAGGTATGATATTTCTGAACAATAAAAAAAATAGCTCTGCCCTTTATTTTACATTCGGTTTCTGGTATACATACCGCTAAATGTGTTTTTCAGCCTCCCGTAGCCCTCCAAGTTCCATTTGATCGGGCTGTGTAGATAAAAGAAAAACAAGGCACTTGGTTTTAAACCCAAGGCTTGTTTATGGCGCTGGAGTCCAGGGGGGTGAGGGATTAATTGAATTCTAAAACATGCTTTATCATCAGAGGCCAACTCAATTACGCAGGCAGCCTCTGTTTAATGCAGTCCGTGGGACAAATAACATGGTGACTAAGTTTTAAACTGGACAAATACTCAATGTTATCACTGTAAATGATGCACCAGGCAGTAATTATGTTAGTAGAGAGAGAGAGAGCGCGATAGAGATAGAGAGAGAGAGAGCATGTTGCAGGTGTGCGCATCCGGCCTCCTGACCCTACTGTCTAGATCAGCTGTTTTTTAAATGACGGTACGAGCCGAGCACATCGATGGGAGCGATTATGTGGTGCCGGCCCCATGCATTAGCTCCGCTGCTATCCGTCCGCCAGCCTTCCAGCAAATCAGCTGCTGGGATAATTCAATATGCTTCATACAACATTAGCTTTTACTCAGAGTCCGTCGTCTCATTCTTTTATGTTGCCTCTCTCTCTATCACTATCTACTTCTCTCTCCCTCTACGTAATTCTATCTGTCTAGCACTCTCTCGCTCGCCCGACCAGCGTTGTTTGTTAGTGCTGTGTTGGTGTATGTAATGGAGCTTAATTAGTGTCAGTGGGAGACGGTAGGAGACCAGCAGCTGCCCATATTGTTTCCTCAGAGAACGTAGGAATAGGCCTTCCATGACTACAGCTCTTCTGGATGAACTGGCTCGGGCGTTTGGAGTGGGTGTTTTTTTGGGGAAGTGACTCATAAGATAGAAAAATCACTTGTTTAATATCTCCATTGTTTCTCATAGACGGCAATGCAATTAGGTGACTTTTGCTTAACTCTACGGCTTCTCTGTTGTTTTTCCAGAGAAAGACTTATACTGGAGTGGGCTGGCCCAATATACTTGTATTGACAATAACAGTTTTATTGTCGATATAGCGTTAAAACTACACACATGATTATATCGTAAATCATTCAACGCTTGTTTTCAACTTTGCTTCATGAGCCACAATGGTTACAGATGCTCTTTCTCTGTCTCCATACACTCATACATTGAGTGTGATTCATTGGAGAACTCAAAAGAAACCAAATATAAAGATGAATTTGACTGATAGTCTTATTGAATGACAATTCATCGCGGTGATACTGTTATTGTGAAATCTTTGGCCATTATTATTGTGGAGTAGTAAAAATCTGATATTGTGAAGGCCTTATTCTGGAGTTTCAAAAGACACAACATTCTCATTCGCCAAAATACAAAATTCACTACTTTTGAAGTCAAAGATGACCTCGTCCAAAATATATGAGCTGTTTTTACATGAATAGTGCAGTTCTGTGCTCTTGTTGTACTGTGTGTCGCCAGTTGTCGTTTTTGAGTGTTTCAATTTGAGAAGAAAAATTGAGAAAGTTGTTACTTGCATGGTTCATGAACTGTGAAGGTACAGCTTCTGAGTAATAAAGATGTCCTCGGAATAATCCAAACTTCAATTTGGGAATGCAACACAGGATAAATACGTTTTCTAAGGTTCAATGCTGCCACATTCCAATTTTGAATGAATGGTGAGCTAAAGTGTGCTCTATGCCTTTGTTAACAGTTTGACCTTTCACTTTATATTACTGTAACAAACACTCAGTACATATTCTGTCACATGCTAATATCAATGTTACGTGATAAACATTACAGCAATGACTTGCACTAAAATTGTTGTAAAATATGTCGAACACAGACTAGCAAACCGAACGTGGGTATATTTGAATAATAGGTGGTTTGGGAATTGTTCATCTGAACCAAACCTGTGTAGGCATCTTTGCATCTAAAACCGGTTACACTTTAAAATTAATTTCTCTTTTCTTCAGATCAGCTGGAGATCAGCAGGCGTTCCAGTGTTTCAGTTCTTGCAGTGCACCCACATGCGCTGTCATATGTTGTGCATGTAAAGTACTGGCCCAGAGAAACATTTAGCTCTTTCATATCTCAGGAGCTCACTTCTTAGTTACACTTTATTAATGTCTGAACTTACGCCTTGCATTCTTTAGAATAAAATCATTTAGCATTACAAATATATCAAAATTAGACACATAAAATCCATTAAGAATATGGGGATATTAAATAAATCTCGATTGTATACATCAGGTTTTTAATACATTTCTGACGAAATGTTAGAGGTCATGAAATCTTTAATATATTTAATCTCGATAATAACTAATTAATATAAATAATAAATAATATCTCATTTTGAATAGAATTTTATAGCAGCCAGGGCAAATTCGTGCTCTGTTCCATTTTTCCAATGAAGAGATTCTGTTCACTATGCAAGAAAGAGTTTAAAGAGATCTCTTATGATTTATATCTTCTCGGGGTGGTTAGAGACATACATATAGTCCTCATATGGTAGTAAACTTTCACTCATACCACTGCAAATGGCGACATGATTGCTGCACTTTATTCCATGTTATTCTGTCGTAACTTTCCTAATAACTTTTTGTATCACCCAGCAACCAAAACTTTGTCCGCCTCCTCTTCTTGTGAGGACAAGGTTTGATTTTACTACTGAAATGATGGCTTTGTAATCTCCTCACTTTACCTCAAGTCCTTCACCCTTCTACACCCAATAAAATCCTTTCCCACTAATATTGTGTGACTTTGGGACCTCCCCTTATGCCGTGGATACAAAGTTTACACACCCTTCTCATCTGTGAATATTTCATGTCAAAACCTTGACTCATCCACGGAAAGATTTCCAGGTAGAGTAAAAACATGGATACAGTGTCACTAAATGTAACAGGGAAATGACAAGCATTGAAATCCTGGCAATACAAGAGAACACTTTTTTTGTAAGGGTTTTTAGAAGCATTCAATGAATAGGGAGGTAGATAGAGAATTATACATACCATGTTGTTGCGTCTTTTGGAGTGACGGGGTCAAAGCTTCTGTATTCTGTATTGTTGAATGAAGTCTGTTGAGGGGCAAAGGTCATGGACACCTGGGAACCTTTTCCTCATTACAATGTGCAAATAATTTTTGTGGACATCACATGAAATGAAACCGAGTTAAGAGACTGGACAAGCTGGAGAAAAGATTAATTTAATTTAAAGACCTCGCAACAGTTCATATTAGTGCAATGTAAATTATGTTATATGTAAATGTGATTGTTACATTTCTTCACAAAGGGCTAAAATTATCCAAACGACAGGTTGCTGTTATAAATTGAAGCTTTAAGCTTATTATTTGTAGTTTAACCTTTTATTGGAAACTTATATGTACACTGGTGGACAAAGCCTTAACCTGAGCCTTCCTGTATGACACCCCAATCATCAAAGATATCCAGGTCATTGGACCTTCTCAGATCTTCAACGGGTGTTTACCCATAGACCAGCACTTTGTGGGCGCTTGATACCCAGTAAGACTCGCTTTACTTCCATCTTAAACCATTAAAAATGGGGGAAGCGGGTGTCTGTTCCTGATTCCTGGGGCCAGTGATGTGCAGACGCTGTGACGATATTGTCAGATAGCCCGGACTATATGGAGTGTTGTGTGGAAAGGGGGATAAGAGTTGTTTTGTGGAAGCTTGGAGCCAATTATGAGGCAAACACTGTGACTCCCCTGAGAGTACTTCAGGCCTGACAAGGCAAGAACAACAATTATTTCCCGTCTCACTGTTCCCAGCCACTGTTTAGACGCAGACTGGTGCGGGTCGGACAAGGTTTTTGGTGCTTTTATGTTGTGTTTAAAGCATTTGTACGTTTGTTTTTGTGCATTCGGTGGTACGTGTATATCCAAAGCAGCGTTCAAAGTACATTTTATCAGAACATGTTTGCTTTTTGAAATCATGACCTTAGAAATATGTGCAAGCAATAAGTCATACAAATGACAACAGGGTGAGTAAATGCTGACATTTTTGGGTGAACTGTCAACTAGTCTAAAGCTGTATTTCAATGTAAATACAATAAGTGTCCTGAAAAATATGCTTTTCTGGGAATTTTAAGTGCCTACATATGCTAACACGTCTCTAAAGGGCAGGATTTTTGAAAGAGGGCTTATGTTTGAAAGAATCAGTGGTAGTTAGTGGCTAAGCCTGGAGGATTTCACTGAATGAATTCACAGAAACAGGAAACTCAATCTGTGATGACTGGGAGTCTTCATATCACCCGAGGAAGTTGCTGAGGGGGCACAGGGCTCTCTGTGTCTTTCTGGGCATTATTATCTTTGATAACCCCATAAAAGCTTTTATGAGGCCTGTAAACAAGTCGCACATAAACCCGTGCACAGCACCTTAAGAATCGCCTATCAGATCGTGCTGCGCGCGGACCAGCGAGTTCATTTCATCAGAGGGGAGATAAAGAGAGCAGCCCTGTGCTGGCCCTGGATGTGTCAAGGATTCTGGGATAAAAGCAATATATTATGTATATCAATCCAGATAAGCTTTTTATGTTCACACAAGCTTCAGGGCATCACATCAGATTCGTCAGACGGCATTTTTTGTTGACCTGCACTATCGATGTATTTTCGATGAAGCTGTTTTGTGTTCTTAATTTCTGTTCTCACCTGGCATTTGTGATGTCTTTGGATGATGTGCATTTAGAGTTGTGTAGTGCCAACTTACAATTGATGAGAAAGTTTGGAGTTTTCTTTATTCATTTAATAATTAACGTTTTAGTTACTTTTGATATATCAAATCTGCTTATGACGCGGTGTAATGATCAACTAAGAACAAATATTATGATTTTTCTATTTTCTAATCGTTAAAAGTGTATCTGAACTGCTAGCAACACCAAGGCCATTGGTTTTATTCTTAATGAATATATACTCATAATATATACAGTGTGTGTGTATATATATATATATATATATATATATATATATATATATATATATACATATATACATATATACATATATACATACACATACACATACACATACACATACACACACATACACATATACACATATATATATATATATATATATATATATATATATATATATATATTAAAGCAAAGTGTGAGTATTTCTATGAACATACTATTTATTTTAAACCAAGTCACATCAAAGTCTCTGTTTATGCATTTTAGACTTTTACCTTGTCGTTCGACTATTATTTATGGTCACCGTAGTTTCACTTCATTAACCCTCAAATGCTCGGTGAATGACGCAAGTATATTGATGGTCACCTTAAATGTAATCTAGTTGAGTGGTTGCTAAAATTGCCCCGCTCACAGATCATCATTTCACGTTCATTTAAATTTGGACATGTGCAAAATGTACTGACGTCCGAGTGAACGAGTTGTTTACTCACTAGTAAGCCTGTCTGTTTCCAACGGTTTACAGTCATGCACATTTGTGAACGTGATAGACAGGCATTATTTCATTGACAGGATAATCAGCTAGTCACAGTAACATGGAAGCAGTGCCTTAAAGAACTACTGTGTATTTTTTTTAAAGATTTATTGACATTAATGCAATATAAAATACTTAACTATGTCTTCATATGTTTTTTACAAAATGAAGGTCATTTTAGTGCTGTGTCAGCCGCCGTAGTGCTTCGAAACGGAGGAATGGAGTGAGCCATTGGCTGCGATTTGCGCCCCGCCTTCCTTGCCTCCTGTGAACACTCCCCAGTTTGTTGAACAATGTTGTTTTCCTCCTACACTCCCCTTATCTCCCCCTTCCTGCTCACAGTGGGTTATTGTTTAAGCCACATCACTCGGTGGTGATTTTGGTTATGAATATTTATCATCGAACGTAGCTGCCACGCACTAAAAGAAATGAAAGGGAAAAAAGATTTTAAAAAATAATAAATTGGGTTTAGCCAAGGCCTGCCTCTGCACTCCAGGTGAAAAATCCTTCAACAGAATGATAAGATGAAGGACTGTGATAGCTGACTGTGAGAATGATCGAGAGAGAGAGAGTCAAATAAGAGGGAGAGATACACTCGAAGACATTGCAGCACCACATTCTGCATTGAAACATGAAAAATCCAGCGTCAAAAACTTGCGAAAAGACGGAGAAACCTATCTAACATCAATGCTGCTTATTAATTCCCAATTTTCCCCTTTTTGAGGCTGTTTTTAGGCCAGATGGATGCAGAGGAGGGGTGGATATCCATATTCAGACTCTCTCTTGAGATAATTGGCAGTGGCTGGCTCAGCTCTTACGTGGAAGGGAAACTGGCTGTTGGGAACATCCATAATGACCGCCCGGCTCTCAGGAGTTCAGGGTTAGGTAATGGCCTGTGAGGAATCAGAGTTCTGCGCAACAGTGTTGAGACTTCATTAGAGTATGTGATCTTGTGCCTTTAACCCCTCTTAACCTTTACGGGACCACCTGACCGAATACCCGCACCACTGAGAAGCCTTCATGCAACGGATACTCTATTTTTAGCATCATTACACCACCGCTGATTCCTAACGGGAGAGTTAAAGCTGTAAACCTTATAAATCAGAATGATTGGCAAAGACCCTTTAATAATGAAGGCCAACCCACAGGTCTTCTCCTATGAGGTCTGATGGTGAAGCTCTGGCACTTCTACATGAAAATGCTACAAATATAAAAATTCCAAGCACTTACTCTCCCTCATGTCATTCCAAACCTGTATGATTTTTCTTCTGCAGAACACAAAAAGAAGATATTTTGAAGAACATTGATGTCCCAACAACAGGGGTCCAATTGACTTCCTTTGTTTTCAAAACCAAACCACGGAGACGTTTCTCAAAATATCTTCACATACAGGTTTGAATAATACGAGGGTGAATACGCGATGGCAATATTTTCATTTGTGGGTGAATTACACCTTAAAGTCTAATAGATTTTAACATTTTCTGATGAGTTCTAATTGACCTTGCAGCATGCCAGTGTGATGCTAGTGTGTTTTTAGGTAGTTGCTAAAGTGGTCGGAGTGGTTTTTAGCATGTTGCTATTTGGTTGCTAGGGATTCTGGGTGGCCCACCCCAAGTGTGTCGGATGTTTGGTTTCTAAATCATTCACATTCATATAATTAATTTTTTTTTGGAAGATCTCTTATCCAAAAGTATGAGCAGTATCAGTAGTGTTGTTTCTCTAGCAATATAAACGAATAAGTCAATGATATATGCAAATCTCCCCATTTGTATTTAAATTCCTTTTCAGGACATTGTACTTACTGTACAATTGTACTATGCAATATGACCTAAAATGAGTGGAAATACTAGTTTAACAGGCTAAAGTCTCAAAATCAAATTTTGAGTTATGCATCAATGCTGTATTTCAACTGTTTATTTCACACTGACTTAAGTTTTTGACATGGCCTTACCCACTCAATAAATATATATCAAGATATCAAGGTTTCACAGAATGTTCTTTATAATATGTTGGATGAAAAAATTACCTTAGCTGGGTTTTCACAGACTGGGTCACATAGTTCCAGTATTTTCCCTTTATTTGATGTGCTTATTCGGGCATGTTCAGTACAGTAAAATGCATTTGACCTGTAAGGTTTGCCGTTTCTATGGCAACCCCCCTCCCGTTTGATGATTTTGCAAGCGTGTTTAAACACTCATTTGTGTTATTTTTGACTTCAGATGAGAGAATTTGTCAAAGTGACATTGGAGTTCGTTTTATCTTTTCTGAGAATGACACACACGGTTATTTGGTTTAATGGGGCTGCAGGTAGTATTGCTCTCTCTAAAGATTTCCTTAACACTGGCACAAGGTTTATTTGGGATTTCCCAAAAGATATCCCCTACGCATAAACACAGTGGCATGCACAGGAAGGGATCAGCATAGCACAGCGCTGTAAAAAGGTCTCTCTGTGACTCATAAATAGTCTTGGATAGCAAAGCAAACCAATCAATAATCTATAAAGTCAGTTCAATGAGACATAATTGCTACTAACTGCTCAGTATTCTGGAAGTGGACAGAAGAGGGAGAGAGAACAAGTAATGTTGACTCCCTGGTAGCTGTATTTTGCAAATACATCAAATCCACTGGCGCCAGTATCCTGTTTCTGAGCATGAAATTATTCATATTTAAAAACCGGTTGACATTCAGGAAAGCTCCACGATGGACACTGTCTCCCAGAATCAATACATACATATTACAATGATAGCGAAAGGTCATATATTGATCAGGGTTTTTAGTGCGCCCCAGGCCCCAAGAACACTGGCAATTGGGTTTCACACCTTAAAATGTTAGTAGTTCACTGTACATAAAGGGTACAAAAGTAATTTACACTTAAATTATACTTTAAGCAAATGTTTAAAGGCATTAAAGAGCATTAAATATCCGTTTGTATGTTCCCTGGGATTGAAACCTATGACCTCAGTATTGTTAGCACCACCATATATAAAGTACCTAAATAGATCATCACTTGCTCATCCTCATGTCATTCCAAACTTACATGACTTTCATTGTAGTGCAGAACACCAAATTAGATATCAATTATGTTGCGTTTGGGACAAACAAGATTGGTCCCCATTGACATCCATTGTGTGGATACAAAACCACTGAGATTTTTCTCAAAAAAATATTTTCCTTTTAGAAGAAAGGTTTGAATGACATGCGGGTGAGCCAACTCGTAAAACTCTGTATAACCTATCATTCTAACATCTGATCCCAGAGGTCAACGTCCACTTTGACCCAAGCTAGCATGTTTGTATCAGTGCTCATTGTTGTGTAAGGTCTGTTGGTCTGTTTGTTCTTCGCATGTTCCTAAACAGTCAGCTAGAAATTGGGAACACAGCTTGACTGTGGTGACGAGTCCCTGACAATGCCTAGCAGACCAGCAGATGGGTGAAAATCATGACAAGCCTACTTCCTACTGGATCTATGACGCAGAGCAGCGGACCTCTTCCTGGCATTTGTGATTCCCCTGGACCTTTCAGTAGCTGGTCGGAGGTGTCTTCAAAGAGCATATTTCTAAAAGAGCAAATTCTCCTAGTCTAGGCTCTTGTCCTGTCCAGACAGGACTATTGCAATGCG